>NC_051449.1:17096066-17224223 GCF_001649575.2 Kryptolebias marmoratus | reverse complement strand
CCCCCCCCCCCCCCCTCCACCCACACATCTAATTAGAAATTTAACAGGGCTGAACAGCCGTCATTGCACCCCGAGTCTCTGTCGTTTTTCCTTAACTGCAAATGGCGCGCGGGGACATTAATTTTTAGCTGGCTGGGAAAGCAGCGGAGGCCAGGAGGGACTGTGGGGACGGACGGAGGGGGAGAGCGGGAGGACATAAGGCAGTACGCCATAACCGCAGCGTAGGAAAGTGAAGGCAGCGAAGAAAGGAGGCACTCGCGCGCCACTTCTCCCCCTGACACTAATCGAGAGAAGTACTGTTAAAAGATACTTAAAAAAAAAAAAGTCTGCCAATTAAGCCCTGGTCTCCTCCAAATTCCTGGAGCTGCTTTCCCCCCGCATGAAGATGACTCCTGATTTCTCTCGCTGTCAGAGTGAGAATAAGGTGGGAAAACATTAAACTGAGTTCTCAAAGACCCCTCTTGTCATAGGAACGTCTCAAAAATGTGCTGGGGGAACCACTATTAAAGAACTAAGACTTAATTAGTAACTCATTTAAATGAAATCTGATAGGGTTGGTTGAAAGAATCGTCTTATAACACAGAAATGCAACGCTACGACCGTGGAATAAAAGGCTTGTTTCCTGTCAAACTAAGTTTTGATCCTGACATTAAGTTACTGCATAAAACAGACTTTTAAACATATAAATGACTGAAATCACTCTTTGTTTTGTTTGATAAACATCCTCCGTATGAACAAATTCATCAGTTCCCATCACATCAAATATTTCCCACTGAATCACATCTCCCACATACTGGAAAACCTTGTCCAGTTATTTTATTCCAAAACTACGCTGACCACCCGCTCTTTGGCATTATGATGCCATCTGAAGTGATAATTTAGTTTCATTTTACTGCTCATTCAGCCTTAAATTCAGTAAATGTGACTTTACAACAACAAACATATCTTAGAGAGTTTTTTTTTGTTGTTGTTTGTTTTGTTTTTACTATTTTCACTTTCCATTCAGCTACAAAAAAGTTGTGAAATTCAAGGTTTGCATTTCCTGGTTATAATCTCAGAAACCAGAGTGAGCAGAGTAATAAATCACTGATTAATAGCCTTTTTATTCAAGTGAACTAATTACAGGTAGCAGGATTAACTAACAGTAATAAAACTGATGTGTTACATACCATTCAATCTCGTTTGCCTGTTTGCCCGAACTCGTAAAAATGTCTGCAAGAGAAAGAAAAGGAAAAAAAAAAACATGAAGGAAATATTCGTTAGAGAATAGAGAGCCCGTATAATGTGTCTACAGGTGCAACTACAGCTGTTCTGAATGGGATTGCTTTGGATACTGGAGGCTTCTCGGCTGAATGTAAACAGTGTAAACATTTACACCTACTTCTCTCTTGTTCTCCACCTCCTCCATTACTGTCGGCTCCCTGTCACAACTCCTTCAAAAGCCGCTAAAACTCGCGGCTGCAAAGAGCTCCCGTCTGCCTCCAGATGCTGAACATCGCGACAAACTAAATACCGTGGTTAAAATTGATTGCGGATGGAAAAGGATTGAAACTGGCGCCTGAGTCGGCTAATAGAGCTCATATCGGACGCCATGTTCGCTTGTTTTGATCATGTGACCCCCGCTGAAACGGAAATAGGTCCACGTCACTTGTTGTTTCGCACTTTGGGCACTAGGGGGCAGCAACGGGTTTAATTAGAGTTGCCCAAATCATAAATTACTATTATTATACAGGTATACCGCTATAAAAACTTACATAGGATGCTTAGAAATATTACCCCCTAACATAAGCTTCTTACAGTAAGGTGCGTTGTTCTTAGACACCTTTACTAAGATTTCTGTAGATGTCTTCCCCTTTTCAGTATTTCACAAGTTAAATCCATTTGGTGTCCCTGATATCTGATGCACTCGAATAGTTGGAGTTACAGGGTTTTATTCTTGCAAAATGTAGATAAAGTATAAATTTAAAACAGTAATTTTGCAGAGCTTTTATTTTTTGTTTGATTCTTTTTCTTCAAAATTATGACATTTTACTTCCCTACCATCATGAGTGTGATGAGTTGGAAACAAAAGACACAGAAAAGCCCTCGTCTTTGCAAACATAAGAAATTACAGGTTAAATGGTTAAGGTTCAATTTAGTCAGTACCAGTTTTATTTTTGAACTAGAGAAATGCGAGTTGAAGAGAAAGTGCTTTGCAGTACAGGATTAATAAATAAAATGCAGTCAAATGAAAACACATAACACTGTTTTTAAAGTTTCTGCAGTCTGAACTGCTGACTTGATAAATGTGTACACTCCCAGTGCAGCCACTGCAATAATACATTCACCTTTTTTATGTTTAGACCCTGGAAGTCTGTGAACATTTCAGCTTGAATATAATGATGCAAATCTTCCTGTAAATAGCCTGGATCTAGACATTTTTTAGAACCAGCACTGAAACCTTAAGGTTGGTTTTTAATAATACATTGATTCTGTTAAATAATTAGCTCCAGCTAAATACTCAGTTGTACATGCTTATTATGTTTTAAATATTTATTGCAAAATATATAGTTTGACTGTCAAAGCATAACCCAGTCAATTGGACGTTTTTTTTTAATTTTTTTTCTCAGGTGGATTGAGAGCAAAATGTGAAATGTTCTCACAATTCTGATCAAGTAAATGCACCGAGTTGCTTTATTTTTGTGGCAACTGTAGATACATTATTAATCATACATTTTTTTTCTAAGAATATCTCAAACATTGAGGGTCCGAGCAAGTTCAGGCTGCCCGGGGTAAATTACTTGCATCATTAAAAATAATAGCCCTAGCAATAAAAGTACAGTATTATGAAATTAATTGAGGTCAGATTCATCCGTCCTTTCCACCTCTTTCTCTTATAAAATGTACACTTCAGGTCCACGGGGATTCTAGCCCTAAGGCCTGTATGTTGTAACTATATGCTAACTAAAGCACCGTGTCTCCCAGTTATGGATATCGTATCTTTGACACTTCGGCCCATCTACCGTCACTGAAAACCACCGAGCAGCTGGGCCTTTACCTCTCCTTCTCCGTCCTTCCCTCTCTGCCGATACTTGACTTATAGGCCTACAGGCTGCGCATCACTACCTTATCATTATGATCCACTCACTGAATAGCATCGTCACGTCAGGTGTTCAGAAGAAGCAAGAAGGCAGAGTGCACTCAGACTGACTGGCAGAGAAGAGGTGGCAAAGTCCGCCATTATACTTTATTTTCTGGGGGCTAAAAAGAGTCACCATTGACTTAATCATTTGTATAATATAAGGTGATTTCAGCAGTTTCACCAAATGAGAAAATCCCCTTCATTGCCGGAAGGTCTTTATGAGCTGTGTCATCCTAAACGTATGGATGTAACGTCTGCATGGACTTAATAGTTCTTATTTTATGGTGGTAGGGGGGAAACCCACTTAACCCTGAGATTCATCATGGCCAGAAGAATTACCCGAACAAACTTTGATGAATAGAAAAGATAAAAGCAGTCGGGGCGATGTCTGAGATTTAAGGAGATTGGCCTGTTAGTCAATTTAACTGCTGAGAAGGCATAAAGCTCGAATCCACCTTAATATTCTGCAACAGTGATATGTGTCATAATTACAGAAATGTAGTATTTGGTTCAATACTTAGTTGTATGATTTGCTACAGCACTACTAGAGCCAACATATTAATGTTACTCGTGTCCATTGCATTTTAAGTTCTGGTTACATTCGAGGTAATAACACAGTATTATTTAAGCTTCAGTGTGGCGACATTAAAGGTTTGACCTGTTCAGGAATGTCTCATGTTCAATAAATCACACAGACAGGAACTCGGCACAGTGCTGTAACCAAATGTTTAAAAAATACACCCCTATGTATAAAACAGTTTTCAAAAAACTCTTACGACGTAAATGTTTTTTCATTACGTTAATACTTTGTTCAGTTCATTTGCAAAGCTAAACATATGCCACACTGCCTTTTTTATGTACTAGCTAGGTAGCAAAGTGTGCTATAAATAGGTTGTTTTTTTTAAATATTAGTTGGTTAAATAACTATGCATGGCACCATAGAGACTGTAGAGTTACTTAATAAGTATTGGTAATGTGTAGAATATTGTAGTGTAGACCTGAAGACTGTATTAACCATACACTGTAACTAAAGATGGATCACACATTTCTGTCTTCCTCCATTGTACAAAAATAAAGCAAAAAGGGTCCTTTTCATGGGCACTGCCACATTGTAGATTTGGAACCAGGCTGTGTGCAGGAGGGTTGTGGACCTGTATCAAGACAGTATGGGCTGTACCCTTAAGTCCCGCCAACACACCAGCACACAACCATGATGATTATGCGACCTTTTTTACGCTAAATGTATTAAATATTTGAACACACAACATCAAGCTAAGAGCCATGCAAATCAAAGAAGAGTCAACAGCTGGATAAAAAAATGATCGGAGTTGGAGTTTTTTTTCTGTTTATTTTTAGTTTAAAAAGTGTCCAATTTGTTTAGATGGAGGAGCAGGACTTCAAATTTATACTGGGTCCACCTCCTGGGAGTAGATGCTCGTTTTTGTTTTTCTACAGTCTCTCCAATAAATATAAAATGCATTGAACTACAGTATAAAACATCCTTGAACTTGAAAGCTAATTAAAAAATTAAATGGCTTAAAGTGGATATTTTATACTCAGGTGTAATAAGTGAATTTACTGGAAACAGAACTGAATGATTCCAATCTTGACTAACTCCAGCTGTGCGTGTCTGTTTGCGTGTGTGTGATTGTGAGTGCGTGTGTGTGTGACCTGGTATCTGTCCGAGTGGTGGGCGTCCTCAGATGACAAGGGTGAGACCACTGGGGATTCTCCCTCACGCTTGATGTGCACTGACAGCAGCATGGACTGAAAACACAGAAACAAAAAGTGTTTTTTTTTCTATGCAGACGATCTTGTCATGGTATCAGCTCTGCGGCAGCTGTTACAGCAGAACATGTGCTCAGATGATAGTTACCTTATAAATTCAAGGAAAAATGAGTAGATAACTCTGGTGCATGCTGTCCCCTACATTTTAGTTTGGATATTACTTGAATGGTTGATATGGCATGTTAGTTTCCTGTGTTTAGGAGTAATTGCTAAAAGGTTTAAGTTTTAAAAGTCCATGTGTTTCTAATTTGAGCAACCTCTTCACATTCTTACTGTTAAATAAAACACATTATTTTTCTAATATTGTACACTACTGCGGCACCGCTCTTACCTTCTTCCTGTCACTTTAAGCCCTCCCCTCCAAGAAAGCCCAATGTAGTCAAAAGACTGTTATAACATGATGGAGTTCAAGGCAGCTATATAATCTTACTTTGTTTGCTAAGTATCCAAATTTGTTTCATGTTGATGTAGATGAGTGAGGGTGGATACGCCTGGACAACAAATGAGGCTTCACTTAAAGGCAGTGTGGTCAACTGAGCAGAAAGTTTCAATTTGCAGTGAAAGAAATTAGTGCCTGCTCTAGTATATAAACTGAAACGTGTGGACTGAGGCGTGAGCACCAAACGCTGTTATAGAAAATAGATTACGCAGGAGAATGTCCTAATTGCAGAGATAAAAACTTGATAAAAAGTTTGAAGGATCAGAAAAAATTGCAGAATTGAGGAGGAAAGAATGTCAGCTGATGTATGAACGATGAGAGCAGCAAACTTTTTCACTTAAATGATGTCAGATTGTCTGGATAACGATTAAATTGTCACTTGATGAATATAATCTAAACCATTAAGGAACTATTATAATTATACCTGACCCCCACATCACTGCAACAAAAAGCAAAAAGTCAATTTATCTATGCAAGGTTTAAAGTTAATGTATCTATTAGAGTTCATTTATTACACAGAAACAAAGACTTGGAATGATTATCATTGAGAATTTCAGCTGTGTTATTACTACAGATGCTGAGAGTGAAATATCATTGGTGATGACTGTAACCTGCCTGACTTTGTCTATAAAGTCCTTTCCACTGATTAGAGTTAATGTTTATGAGATGTTAAAAGGAAGTTGGGGAAGAATGAGGGACTGGGAAGAACGAAAGCGTCAAAAAGAAGAGAAACGGAAGGAGGAGTGGGATGGCAAGAGAAAAGGAAAACCTCTGTAAAGGAAGCATGTGACATTTTGATATTACAGAACACTGACTGTCCATAAATCTGTCTCTCAACACTTTGCATGCAGATGTGCAAATATAAGAGACTATTCTAACTTAAAGATGATGCAGGGAATTTCTCAAGTAACTGTGGAACAAAAGGGGTTAAACGAGACAGAAAGTAGGAGAACAGGGAAGAAGAAAAAAGAGGCAATATCACACTTTTACAAGACTTAGTCCTGACACAGTTGTAGCTCTCTCGCTGCGTGTGTGTGGTTGTATTTTTATTTGTGCCTATGCGGCAGCTTTCCTTTTTTACAAGGCAGCTGTGAAATATTTGTATTTACAGTCGTCTCCTATTAATCAAGTGGAAAGGGGCAGAGCAGAGGCTTAAGTGCTCGACAGCAGTAATCTAATAATAATATGTGAGAAATGACCAACCTCCAGTGCTGCCATAGTAAATTGGACATTATGCATGGTGCTTTGCTGCCTCTGTGTGAGTGTGTGTGTGGGATCTCGTCTGCTTTTTTTCAGGTTTTATAAAGGTCAGGAATCCTTTACCTGAGGGCCGCTCTACGAACACGCTTAAGTTTTACCATTTGAGTATGACATTTAATGGTAATCTACAAAGAGGTCATAAATGAAGGTCTTCTTCAAAACTTGGTTTTTAAGGCTGCTAATTAAATCAACACTCTAAAGATCAGCAACAAAAGGACAGCATTTAAAGCTGCAGTCAGGTGAGTTTCTCTTTCTACACCTCCTGGGATAGACAACTAAACACATCGGTATTTAAAAAAAATAAAAAGTTAGATAATATGGTATATAACACTAGTTGACTATGAGGTCCTGCTGATATCACGTTTTCCCGAAAACCCAATTACTATTTTCCTAGCAAGTGGTCTTGAAAAAGACATAAGGAGGTGTTTTGGGGTTAATCTCTGGTATAACAAGGGTGGGTGGTGCTTAGCGGTCAGGGGACCAACAACAGCAGGCCCATGTGCTTCAGACTGGCCCTCTTCATTCTCCATGGTCTGCCACTGCATACTAAACAACAGCAGCAAGATGCACAGTCACGGCCGCAGAGGAAGACCGGCGCTCACCCCTCAACCCTCCTCTGTCTGCTTTCCTCAAGAACAAGCCCTCTCGCAGAGCTGTGAGTGCTCCTCTAAGCTCAGGTCAGCACCCATTGCTCAGGCGATGTAGACTTCAAAAGAAGCCCCTGATTTATTCCACAATCCTTTGTGCATTTATGTGAAAGTCAGGTGCGCTTTGCCTTGCAGTATTTTACTTTCACCTGGTATGTCATTAGAAGTGAGAACAAACATGGAAATCTTGATTAACTGAAGTTCTGGTAAAAACTCTTGAGTCATTGCTTACTTTTGTATTTTGCTACCAAGGAACCAGAGTTGTTTGTATTTTTTTTAATGTGGTACTGATCAAGAATTCTTCAGGATTTCTGACGTTTTTTTTAATGTTTCTCTTTGGCTGCTTGTTCACTGATTGTCAGTCCAGTACCTGACTCTTTTCACAATAATGGTTTTAGTTTGTTAAGTACACTGCCCTTCCCCAATGACTGCTGGAGCAAGCCATCAGCTCCCCTGTGACCTCGAAGGAAAAAAAAATGGATGGATGGATATTAAGCCACTTAACCCTAAACTCCAGTATAAGTAATTTAAGCATAAAAAGGCCCAGAAACTCAAGCGATGATCCAGAGTTGTGTTATAACAGAGAGCTTAGCTAAGAAACTATCTCAAATGGGATCTTTGGGGACTTTGTTACCAGCTGTTTGTCATTTATTTAGTTGAATCTATAAAAAACATCAAAGACAGAACAGTCTGCCATATAGAATACAGTATTTTAGCACAAACGATCCTAAACAATGTGATTCTCAAAACCCTATTAGCTGAAGACTTCATATTAAGTAAATAATCAACTGAAGGATGATCCTTCTCTCAGGTGCTGTTAGGTCTTTTATGGATATTTCATTTTTCCCTGTTTCCTAAAAATAGCACATTCATATACTGTTCATCTGCTGAAGATAATCCTGTTGTCTTTCACTTGTCCTCATTTTCTTAAAGCTCACACTGCTGTGTTGTCATAGTCAGGTACGAGGATTGGACAGAAAATGAGTGAAAAAGCAGCCAAAGTCTAGAGAAAAACTTTGAAAGATCTTCAGAAAGCTTGAAGACCTTTGTAAAAGACTACTAGTCTCGCTCCTTGGAAGCAAAATGTAGACAACTGAGAGATGTTTTAAAACTTTTACACAGTACTGTAGGTGTATTGCTTAAAAAAAACTGCTCTAACCCTCTCCTAATATATTATTCTGCATATGTGGCACAATCATTCGAAGCAGGCTTGGTATTAAACTATGAGCTGAACTTTTCTACTATCAACAGTGGAACATATTAGAAAAGAAGGTCTTTAGAAAAGCATCTCCCTGTGATAAAAAAAAATAAAATACTAAGTGAAATCACAAATCTGTCTTATTTTGATTTTACAGAAAGACATTGAAGAACTACTGCACATTTCAGTGAAACCTAATTACAAAGTTATAAACTCCAAACATTTGAGCTATGTGTAAAATGAAGGGTCCATTTGTGAACACATACTGCATTCAAAGATGAGGCTGATCTTACCTTGGGGGTTCCTGGAGTGGCTGCACCGTCTTTGGGAGAAGGGTTCTTACTGCAGAGGGGGGAAAAGAGAGGACAAAAGGAAATTTAGTGAAGATATATGACATAATGTGGTGCTGAGTTGAGTGTAGGTACGCATGATGTGCTTGCTCAGCTCTTTTGTGGCTAAGACAACCAATATCTGTAAATTTTCAGCTCACTTGAGACCTATTTACCAGAATCTTGTAAATACAACCGCTCACTTTTATCCATTTCTCTTGTGTTCTCCTTGACCCTTTACTCATCAGTCCCAAGCTTCCCCGTTTTAGAGTAATTGCTGCATTACAGCTCTACTAAACAACTCTTAGGAAAATTGTCTATATAAACGGCATAAGAACATTTACTGACATTTGCTTTTTCTTGTCTCATACACAAACACAGACAGTGTGTGCAGAGGCAGAAGCTGTTGCTTGGTGGTCACTTTCAGTCTAAAATCTGTTGAGGAGCATAAGTTGTCCTTTAAACATGATGTGGGGGATGATGTGATGAGAAGAAGGAGTTGGTTGGATGAAGCTGTGTGACATTTAGGACTGGAGACAAAGGACAGGAAGTCAAACCGTATTAAATTGACAGTTCTGTGTTTTTGTTCTGCCAAGAACCCAGACACATGACGTTAATTCATGTTGCTGTATTTTGATGGCTTTTTCTGACACCTTCACCCACCCCACTCATTCTCAATTGATCTCCTCTTCTTCTTTTTTTTTATTTTATTTCCCTCTCTTTCTCCTCAGATACCACCCTCTCTTTCCTTCACTCAGACACAGAGATGAATTTCTTCGAGCTTCACGAAGCGTCGCAACAGGCTTGACATTGACACAGCGAGGCAGGGTTGTCATGTTTGCTTTGAGACCCTGTTAGCACTGCAGACCCTTGGACACTCACACACTTGTACACACACACAGGCACAGAGACTAACAGACAGAGGCAGACTACGGAAGGAAGAGTGCCCAAAACTGAATTGAGCGCAACCTCTAAGCTGACAGCATGCCTTGGTAGACAAGGGATTTCCGGCTTCAATGGCTGGATGCGTTGATAATAAAAATAAGAAAGCCTTGTTTATGTGTCTCTTATGTGACGGAGGAATATACAAAGTGAAGGAAATCATCAGTAAAGGGCGAGGGAAATCTGAGACCAGTGACATAGTCTGTAGGTGCACAAAGATAAGAAAAAAAAATGGATAGGATGATAAATGTGTCAAAGAAGAAGGCACGTTTGGCCATCCATTCATATTTTTGGTGTCCTACATGTATACTAAGTGTGGTGGTTTACAATAATAAACTGCAAACTTTTATGACCAAACACTACTATATTTAAATGCAATGTTTATCATGCAAACCAATCTAACTTTGAATAGAGGTTAATTGGCTGAAAGTCCAGTCTCACCGGTTTACTTTGCTTTAAAACTGCTTTAAAAAAAAAAAAGTGTCTACTAACTTGATTTACATGTGGCACTAAAAAGCTTGAGTACCCAGTAAGGTTTTATAGAAAAATCAAATCAAAGATTTGAAGGGGAAGTGCCTTCAAAAATCTGGTTTAATACCAAGCTGGAGAGAAACAGTTGAGCTGTAAAACAGAAACATAAAGGCGCTGCAGTTGAACACAAAATTGAATATATTACATCAAGCTGTTTTTTGTCAAACCACTCTGGAATGGTTAGTTTGTTGTCCAACATCTTAACAAAACACATATTGTGAGCTCTTAAACAAAATAAAAAAAAAAGATAAAAAAAATTAACAATATGTATTTACTGAACTTGACACTCATTTACTCACTGTCTGTACACGCCTAAACCTAAATAGTTGTTCCAACAAAATAATCAATTGTTTTGACATTTGTTTTGTGAGTAAACTGGGGAAAACTTAAACCTTCAAAACTTAGATGTTTAAATTGTTACTATGAGAAATATTGTTTAAATCAATATCTAAAACATGCAAACAACTTAGTGGTAATTCTTTAATTATAATTCTCTTGCAAATTAGCATTTAAACTCAGCATGGGCAGCTCACTTCTTAAAGTGATAGTTCAGATCTTTTAAAATGGACCTCTGTGGAAAGATTATGGAACAATAATATCTTACCTGTTGTAGATAGCATTTTGAACAACCTCAGTTTGAAATGGTAGAGTTGAATTTTGACCATATTGATGAAATGACGACTTCATTGATGAGGCCAAGATCAAAAGTGGACTGCTGCCACTTTGAAACAACTCAAGTCTCAAAATTTTCAAAGCAGTTCCTGCAAACATTATTTTATAAACCTTTACATCACTGTCAGTTTTATATTACACGTTTATACCAGCAGAAATATTCTTGCAGGAAGTGCCCCAGTCTGCACCAGATGTACTACTGCTGCGAAAAAAAGGAAAACTCCATGTAAATAACTGTGTAATGTGAAACTGTCAGTGATTTAAAGGTTTACAAAGCAGTGTTTGCATGAAGCTCTATTAAATTTTTAAGAACGATTTGTTTTAAGACAGCAGTCCACATCATTCTCACTTAAATTAACTTGTGAATCTGATCTGAATTAAACTTTATTTCTTCAAAAACTATTTACAAGTAAGATATTAAATGTTCGGTCAAGGAACCCCACTTTACAAGATATGAACTATCACTTTAAGCAATCTAGCAAGTTGTCTGAATAAAAATATAGCTTTTAAATATAGTCTAATGTATGAGATACCTTCAAATCTTACAAAATTGACCTGAAAACTACGAATATTGGTCCTGCCATCATGCTAACAAAGTGTAACGTTGGTGGATAACAAACTGCAGTAACTGTTATATTATTGTGCATTGTGAAAGCTATTTCAGTGCCGTGTGCGCACCTGTGAATGTGCATATACATCGGTACATTTCCTTGCATGTGCACGTGTTTGTCGGCTTCACCTTCACCAACAAAGAGTACAAACATGGGTGACACAGTCAAGCTGCCGTGTAATGCAGGGGAATCTGCCAGCATCGCCCCCCTCCTCACACATGCCTCTCTTGCTCTTTTCCTATCTCTGCCTCTCTCATCTCTCTCCCTCCTTCTCCCTCTATCTCTCTTTTATTCATTACCTGGAACCTTTGCAGAGGCATCAACAATAACAGCCACCTCCAGCTGCTTGTTGACAGTGTCAAACAGCGACAAGAAAAGGGGGAGAAGGAGAGAGGACAGCGGTTGCATGCCTGTCGCGAAGGGAGAAAATTGCCACATTGACAGAGGGGGTGATAGAGAGATGAAAGGAGACTGAAAAGGGGGGAAATGCGAGGTGAAAGAAAGATGCGGTAAGCGAGGATGAGCGGGCAACACAAAGAGGAAAGATGAAAGCAGACAGAAAACGAGAGAAAGAAAGAGAGGGAGTGATGGGAGAGTCGTTGTGCTGCCGCCTCTTCTCATGGCTTTTCACGTCTGTTCACCCGGGTCTATGAATTTTTGATGGTGGGGGTTACGGGCCTGGAAATTCCAGCTGGCTGCCATGTGAAAGAAATGGGAAGAGTGTGCAAATAAGAAACGCACTGAAAGGAAACAAACAGACAAGCTGGAGGAAACAGGAGGAACCACTGATACAGTTTAAAAGATGTTTTGGTAATGAGGCAGGAGTGAGCAGGGCGGACACATGAGGGCATGCTGGTTCCTCAAACAAGTACACTGCTTTGTCCCACCTCTGTGGCCAGGGAAGTTTTCTATACACTTTAAACAGCTTGAACATAGAGCTAAAGATATGAGATCTCAAACAAAAAGCAGTCACACAGTTTAAATTTATGGCAAAGTTTTTAAAAGCTTTAAATTTGAAGTAGATGGAAAAGTTGAGATTTACCATGTGCATTAAATCGTCTTTACTGAGATAAAAGACACTGATTTATGAATTTGGTATTTCACTTTCCAGGCATTTTGGGACTTGCAAGAGACAAAAAAAATCATTAACAGTCATTTTGTTCACCATTAATGCTCATATTTAGCATTATTAATATTCTTAGCTTGTGAATTAGTCTTGTTAAAAGACACAGAAACGACAGTGCACTACAAACTCACTTGTTTGAATGTTTTGAGGAGTATGCAGCTAAATTTAAGAAGTTGAAGAATAATACAATGCTGTAACTTTATCTTTAGAAAGTTAACTTTTGCTGGATACAGAAGTCTGCTGTTAAGTGATGTTATTGAGTACATTTTTTCAATGATGAAGCATTCTTTATTGGGACTACATTATATACATTTTTATCAATGTTTTGTACTGCTATTATATGGTGTTAGAATCTAAAGCTTAACTTAAAACAATTAAATAAAACAAATTGCCGTCATTAAAAAAGTGTAAACATATAAAAAGTACACTTTCATGGGTAAAATTCTAAAAGAATCGACCAAACAACAAGTTTTTCTTGGCTACTGCATTTAAAGAAGTAATTCAGATTATTTTTTTAATTGGGGTTTTGTAAAAACTGCAGTGATGAACGAGATGCTGGTTCGAGCTGTATTAAAACAGCAAAAACTTACGCTTTTCCAACACTGCTTTATAAACCTTTACAAAGATGTCAATTTTACACTAAATTGTTTTCTTTTACATTTAATTAGTTGTTTATTTGCAAGAAAGTGTCAGCAGCACTCCTGGCACACTTGGAGCAGGGGCATCATAATCTTTTTGCTAGAATACTGTATACTATGAGCTTAATGGTGTTGTAAATGTTGACAAAAACAACTCATGCAAGAGCTATTATGAAAGTTTTGATAATTCAGTTGTTTTAAGATGTCAGCAATCCACTTTGGTTTTGGCCCCGCTTCGACTTACCTTTAGCTTGTCCAAGTGGTCAGAATTAAACTAAATCTTTTTTCAATCTGAGGCCTTTCACAGAGCTATTCACAACAAGTAAGATACTGATTGTTCATAACCTTTCCACAACCTCTCACGTCAAAAGAGCCAAACTCTTCCTTTAACACCTAATTAACCAGTCAGTGGCACTGATTCTGGAATTTGTGAGCCATACAGTGGCCCAACCACAGCCTAGCTAAATCTTTCACAAACAGAGATAAACTAGGTTTGATTGACAGCCTCCTTCTGTCACTGCCTCCCTGAAAAGTGATGCCAAAAGTGACATAAATCCGACTAACTCTTTTATTGGTGAGAGCTGGGCGGAAGGAAAGAGACGGGTGCTAGACTGAAGATACAGATTGCTTCTTGCCTTTTTGTGTCATCTGGCAGAGAGGTGGAGCCTCGGCTGTGCGGAGGCAAATTGATTATGGAGGTGGAGGGAGAAGGGGGCAGAGGTAGCAGGAGGAGGGGTGGATGGTGTATGTAGATTGCTTTGCCCCCCTGAGCCACCTGACATGTACG
Source organism: Kryptolebias marmoratus (assembly GCF_001649575.2). Lineage (NCBI taxonomy): Eukaryota > Metazoa > Chordata > Actinopteri > Cyprinodontiformes > Rivulidae > Kryptolebias > Kryptolebias marmoratus. Next base: position 17,210,134 of record NC_051449.1, on the reverse strand, counting down.
GGGCATGATAGATTTCCATTTGCCAATCTCCATGTCTGTGTGTGATTTCCGTGTCCACGCAGGAACTGTGGCCCGTGAACAAGTGACGGAGCTCACGGTCACCAGAGACGACAGCCCATGGCAGATGCAATCAAACACACACACATTTACATGCAGGGAGAACAGGAGCAGAAGAGGAGAAGAAATAGAAAACAAATAGCAAACACGCAGAAGAACAGATATTTAAACCAGGCCGATGTGGCGCGCACACACACACACACACACACACATATCGCCTTCGTTTCCATACCCACGGCTCTTTTATTCTGCAAACGCTGGGTGTCATTAAAGACAGATTTTCTACAAATTGGACCAAATTCCCACTGTCACTTTCAATGATGGCAGCGACCATGCAGAGAGCCAGAGAGAGGAAGAGGCAGTGGGTGGGCACGGGATTTACCATTAGGTTAGCTTTTCAATATAACACACACACACAAAAACAATTTTTGCCTCTGTTTTGTCTTCTGCATTCCTTCACAATAATGCAGAATCTTTGCTTAAAAAAAGACTTCTAAAGATTCTTGAGAAGGGATCCTCTGTATTCATCCTCTCAACAATCTCCTTCTCTTTTTTCATGCAGTGTCTTTGGGTTAATGGCGAGTAGGTAAATCAGCCAGGCGTGACGTTAGCCACCATCCCATCTCACCCTGGGATGATGTGATTTCCTTAAATAACTGTGTGTGTGACAAAGAGAGGAGGTGTGTGTGCTCATGTGGTCTGAGCTTCACCAGGTTTAGTATCCAGAGGGAAGGACGGACGCTAACCTTCATTATTAATTGAAACACACACACACACACACACACACACACACACACACCTTGCAATACTACAAGATGAATGGCTCCACCAATCCTTTTTCTATTTTATTTAAATCTATTCTTATTTTTTAAATCCTCTTATTGCCTGAATCTGTTTCATTTTGGATAACAACATGACTAACAAGTAAACAACTAAACTAATTTGTAACGAAGGTAAGGACATAAAACAAAACAAAACAAACATACGGCTTTTGTCACACTTGACTCTTTTGGGTTGTTTTTTTTTTTTATCTGCATAGATTTTTTTTTTATTCATTCTTTCCATTTAACACAAATTCCCCAAATAATTAGTGTAAACTAGCATTCCTTGAAGAAATGTACATTGCTCAGTGCCTGTATATCTGTAAAAGTTTTGAGTTTGTCATTTTGAATCGAGTTGACTCCAAAAGTTAATCAGGTATAAATGTACATTCAATGATTACTTCCTAAGGTTTCTATTAAAATTCATCAAGTGGTTCATCAGATATTTTGCTAACAGAAAGGCAAACAAACACACACAGACAGACACAGACAGTTAGATTTTCACCTGCTTTTCATGGTGACAGGTAATAATTTACAAAATCAGATAAAAGCATGGTTTTTTTTAGATGCATCATGTAAACTAAGAAAGATAAAAAGTTAAAGGTTAAAAGTATAGACAAGGAAGAAAGACAGGGAACCATCAAAGGGAACAAAGAGGGTTAAAGATGAGAGGAGGACAGATAGCGGAAAACAAGAATTATATGATGAGGGCGATGAGGGAGAGGAAGAATTAAGACGTCAGGTGCGGCATATAGACAGCCAGGGACAGCAGGACTACAAACAGGTGTAATTGTTGGAGAAATAAAGTGTGATTTCCATGTGGGCTGACACTGTCTGGTGCCCTGTTTCTCTGGGTTAATGGGGACTATCATAAAGCTGGGCCACTAAAGTGGACACCAGGTCACACAAAAAACACACAGCACAAAGAGGCAGCACGCACACACACACAGACATCCAGGCGTGCGGTCAAGGTGAAATATGGATCCTAATGGTTGTGTCCCATCGTTAAAAGGGCTTGGAGTTGATTTATCCGTCATAAAACGACTCGTGCAACTGCCACGAGGAGAGGAAGGAGGAGGCAGTGAACTCTGGGTCACAGGTGTGAATCCTAATCCCTGTAGGAAACACTTAGCTTTACATTGACACCGTGCTTCTGCCTTTTATGCAGATTTATGGCACCCAAATCTATGTGCAGGAGAATGATGGGTCGGTGAGTCTGACAGAAAGGCTGAAGTGAAGTGCAGTCTATGCCTCGCTGGTTAGCTAAACCTTTCAGTAACAATGGTATTGTTCTTATTTTAATTGTTTGTTTTTTGCCTAAAAGGGCTGTCCAATTACACTTAAATTGTTCTTATTTACAAGTACCCATTGTAAAATATGAAATCAAACATAAAAAGGTTATCCTGAGCTATATTAAATGGTGCAGTTTCCAGGTGTATTGATATGAAATTCGGAAATGTGGGTACACACTTCTTGCAAACAAAGCACTTGGCTAAAGTTACAGAAAGCTTGGAAGCTTGAGTCACGTAGTTGATCTTTATTTAGTCTGTGTAGGTAAATATATGGTGGAATCGAACAAGCGTAGAATCTTGGAGAAGATATTTAGGAAGAAATATACAAATGGATCTGCTGCTAAATGCTAAAGAAAAGGAGAAAGAACAAGTAAGACAACTGTCAAGAAAAGATATTGGGGCTCGAGCACCATATTGAGGTGGAGCACCATAAAGACAGAGCTCGGCATTCGAACACTTGGCTTTAAGTTCACTGTTTCAACCCGATCTAAATGTTTCTCTTCATACTTTACTCAACAAATTTGAGCGTAAATACATGCCAATACATCAAAAATGTCTGACTTCTCTATCTTAAATGGCTCTTTCATGGATGTTGCCATTGTTGACCTAGTTTCAGTCACTTTGGTTGTTTCCGTAGGTAAACAAACTCATGTGGTTGTTGGCAGCGGGTCACAACTATGATTTATACATATTTTCAACTGGTCTTCATGATATTTCAATGGATACACACACTAGTAAAACAACACCTTTGGAATCAGTGAATTCAGTCCAATAACTGTGTATGCACTGAAGGCCTACCTGAGGCATATGGAAGCTAGCCTCTCAATCTCTGTCTCCATGTGTTCCTGAAGCTCTCCAGGCCGGAGCAGCACCTGGCAAATGGGACAAACTGGAGCCTGGCTGTCATACAGGGACATCTTCTTTTTACCTGGAAACAACAACAAAGATAAAAAGACACTAATAATTAATACAACAGTAGGCCAAGCACAGATCAAGCAGAGAGAACATGAACAAAAATTAAAAATTCAACCAAACTCATTGTAGTTGACAGGACCAACTTTGTGTTTGAGAAACCACAAATTTAAGCTGAACAGAGTTAAGAATATCACCAACTTTGGTGTACAGTCTCTGTTTAATCTTTCCAAAGTTTCAACCCCTTTTACACTTCATAAAATCCCAGACATTACATGTAAGTGCATGTGCATTAGATTACATACATAAGGAAAAGGAGAACAGAGTGCTGTGCAGTCTTTATTGTGTAATGTTGCTCTCAGGTCAAAACAGGGGGGTGGGAGGCTCTGCCATGGATGAGATAATGCTGTATAGAGTCTGCCAACACTACCTCACTTCATTGTCCTTGATCAGCAGGGCAACAGGGTGGGGCCCACCTGCTTGTGTGCTCGTATGCGTTTCTGAGTGCTGCATGTGAAGGTGTGCGTACTATAAAATGTGTGCTCTGCTTTGTGTAGGCTTTAAGATTTTTTTTTTTTTTCCAAAACTCTGTTTAATTCCCATTTTTTAATGTTTGTTCCTCTGGTCTATCTGAGCTGGCTAAAAATAATGGCTTTTGAAATTGTATCTGTGTGTAATTTTGGAGGACACTTCCTGATTTCTTGTATTAGGCCAATCAAAGAGGCTTTTTTTAGCCCGCGAACAAAAGGTTCTGCTTCAGCCAGGACATCCCGTTTAGACTGCTTGTCACCTCGGCAACAAAAAGGACCAGATGTAGGGACTACCTCTCTGGTGTTTCTTCTTACACACCAACACGACTATAACCAAATGCAGTATGTAGGCCTCAGTGCGTCTTTGCTCATTCAGCATGAACACACATCAGGAGACAAATAATAAGGAAGTTGTTTCTCAAATGAAAGGGAGTGGGTAATACGCATCTCTTTTGGAAATGCTAGGCCTTAATTTATTATTCAATTTTGAACCTACTCTTCTTAAACAATTCCTTTTTCTTCATACTGTCTGAAGATATTTCCCTGTCTGTCCTTGTTTCTCCATCTGTTTCACTCTAGCCCCCCCACTCCCTCAAATCGCCTCACATCCTCCTTTATTGCCTTGACAAGATAATTTGAGTCATTGCCATCCACCGCTGCAAACAAAGAAAGATTCAATCCCCTTCTGTAGCAGACGGGGCTCCTTCTAACCTGCAAACAAATGCACTCCTACAGGTTACTGACATACAATCACACAAATGCATGCGGGCAGACAAATGCCCTCATTTGCGTATTTTTAGTTTTGTAATGTCAGAAAACATAAAAGTTTATGTTGTATAGCTTGACTTTATTGTTTGCATTTCAATATAGGGCTTTATTCCTGTAAATGTTTTCTGTATGAATGAATATTTTTCCGCCTAAGGATTGAGGATCAAAATGGAGAAGAGTGCAAATGAATGATGCAGAAACGGAACAACTAAAGTGTGCGAGTTATTCTGAAGGCAGCTTTCAGACAGGACCCACACAAACACAATATACAAACAAATATGAAGTTTCACACAGAACTACTATTTTATCAACAAAAGATGCAAAGAGCAATAACCAAAACACAAAGGTTAAAGAACATAAAGTCTAGAGGAAACAAATCTACAATCCATAATCAAAGTCTGAAAAACAGAATGGTCATAAACATGAATACATTTTACAAAATAAAGCCTAAAAATAAATACTAAGGAAACATTTTGGCTAAGTTTTATTTGTGTAAAATACAAATCTGTCACTGATTTAAGCCTGGTCTCATTTACAACAAGGCTGTGTTTTTTTTTTTTGTTTTTTTACTGTTCTTAAATTTTACCATATGTTTGTATGTATAATAAAACTGACCAAACAACAACTATGAGGAATAAAATAAAAAAGGTGCACAAATCAATGTGTGTGAAATGACAACTGTCTTAAAGTTTTTTTTGTTGGTTTGTGTTGAAGCTTAGGTGAATCAAGACAATAATATCAAAGAAAAATTTGCATATTTCTGGCTCTGACAAAACTTTAAGGTTCTGATAAAAGGTATTGGTTGTTAACAGTTACCTAAAGCAATAGTTTAGAGTTGAGTGGCTTTTATACCGTGGCTTAAGATATATTTAGGAGTGGTTTAGGCATGGTCTTTCTCCCAAAATGTACTTGTTTCATTATTCCATCTAATTTTATCCAGACTGTGTGGCTTGTATGAGTGGGTCCATGAGTGGTAAAGGTTTTTATAAACCTTTACTCAGCTGTCAATCTCACATCACACTGTTATTTACATAAAATAAATGTTATTTTGCAAGCACATATGCAAAAAAAAGTACTTCTGGTGCAGTTTAGAACAACATCTGGCAGAAATATCATTATATTTCTGATATAATGAAAATTTGATTTCAAAATGATAGCTGTGTAAAAGTTTATAAACCAGCTTTTGCTTGAGTCAATTAGATTTTTTTTATGAATTGCAGATGTTTTATGATGACAATCCACTTTGGTCTTGGCCCCAATAATCACTCCTGTCAGAAACAAAATGTATTTCTCCAAACTGACATTGTTCAAAGAACTATCTACAACAGGTAAGACAATAATTGTTCCACAGAACCCCTCTTTGAAATATCTGATCTATCCCTTTAAATATGCTATACCTTGTGGAGACCCAAATTCATTAGAACTGCAGCCACAAAAATCAAACAAAAAGTTACCCACAAAAATGTTTAATCAAAAGACACTTAGTGTTTCTTTTTATATTTTCAGAACGTAGGACTTTCCCCCATCTGCCTCCCTACTTTTCTCCCCTCCTCAATTCAGATTTTTCCAACCTGTTTGTTCTTACTGTCTTCTGTCTTTTCTTATCACTCTCACTCAATGTCTCACTTCCATTTTTCCTCCTCTGTTTTTCCCTGTCAGCTGTTCCCAGAGGAAGGTGAGTGAGAGGGGACTGGCTAGATAAATCTAGTGAAGGAGGAGGTGAAGAAGAGGAGAGGGAGTGAGGTGCTGATGTGATGCGATGTCCCACACCAAGCTTGTCAGCCCCTTAAAGATGATTAATGTTGGGCCAAGACACACACACACACACACTCACACACACACACTTACCCACATGTCTTCCTTTGGACCTCACAGCTCAAACACACTCACTTTGTGGTGCAACAAGGGAGCGTTTAATCCTGGGAAGGCACCAGAGTCAGAAATGGTGAGGGGGAAGGTGGAGGTGAGAATACGCAAAGACAACAACAAGAAAATAGGCCTGACAGAACTTTTTAGTGGTGAGATTCCTCAGTGAAACATTAGCTGGTGAAGCGAACAAAGGCTGGAGACTTGGATGCAGGAGAGGAGAGAGGTGTGCATCTTCCTGCCAGTAGTGATGGAACACAGACCTGATCCCACCTCTAATGTGTTAAGATGAATCGTTTCATCTCTCTTCTCAGTTTCTTGCTATTTTCTTTCAGTCCCTCCATATTTCATAGTTCACACCACCTATCTCTTTTTTCCCTTTTCTCTTTTTAGCACTTCTCCTTCTTTTTTTCCAATCACCACCTTTTACCACATTCCCTCCATTACATCCCTACCTAGTGCTCCACCTAATGCTGCTCGCTGGTTTTGTTCATGTCACAAAACAATGAGTCACTCAGCTGGCAGGAAGCATATCCTCTGTCTGATTTATTTACTGGCTGGTGTAGTGGTGACATAACACTTTAGGTGGAGTAATCAAAACAGCATCCTCCATGACAGAGAAATGAAGCCAATAGAAAAATGTCAAAAACCGTAGTTCCTTGAATGGCCACTTTAATAAAAGTACTGCTTCATAATGAATGCGCATTGTGTCATTGGAGTCGAAATTAGAATTATTTATTTCACATACTTTTAAAATGCTAAAATTGCAATAACTAAATGAAAATGACAAGCTCTAAAATTGCCAAACAGAAAATTACCTTTCCAGTGGCCACATCCATCTTCTATATACAATCTACGATAAGAAATTCAAAAATTCTTCAACATTTAGGTGTCTGTTTCAACATGTGGAACTATTAAACTGAGAAAAATTGGTGAATTTTAAATTTGTAATCTCTTTAGTCTACGATCTAAATGCATTACTTTATTTGTAGCCTGAATGTTTCTAAATGCAGTTGTTTTCATTGTGATCCATCAGAGTGAGCTTCAATAACAGGCTATCTTTAATCATATAATACTGATTAGTTGGTAAAATAAGCTAATTAAGTAGTTTTTTTTATTTAAACTAGAGACAAAAAGGCATTTGGAAAAAGAGGGCAAAAAAAGGCAGAACATTTTTGCTCTTGTACAAAAGAACTAAAAAAAATATTAAGAAGCAAAAATAAGAAGGAAAAAGCATGAAAATTGAGTTATCCAATATGTACAAAATTGTACGATTAGCTTCAGTTTGGTACAATCAGCTTAAGGGCTCTGTCTGATTTATAAAAAAAATAAAAATAAAAATAGCAGACAAGCTGTAAGGATTTAAATACAGCAACTCATCAACAGTGTTTGGGAAGACAATTTATAGTAATGAAGAAAGTGGAGCCGGGACATCATACCAAATCATACTACAGTGTTAAACATATTGCAGATGCACAGCAACATGTTGCATAAAAAAAACAAAGCCAAAATGAAATATTATTTCAAAGAAAGTAGTCATAAGTAAGTACTATGCCATGCATAGAGAGAACATGCAAACTCTGCACACACAAACTCAGATGAAATTCATCCAAAGAGGTTCTTACTATGATGTGACAGTGCTGACTGCTACATCACCATGTTGCCCTAAAACTGAGTATGTCCTTGACTAATCTTTTAGATCCTGAAAATAACAAGAAGTGTCACATAAACAAACATAACTATGGGCCATTACACACAACAGATGGTGAGGAGGAGGGTGTCAGTTCATTTGGAAGAGCGGGGAAGAAAGAGAGGTAGTCTTCCTTTTCTTCCCATTTCTCCTTTCTCTGCATTTCTATTCCTTCCCTTTTTTTGTCCTTTCAAACATCCTGATCTCTACTTGTGTCTGCAACCACTCCATCCTTTTTTCTTCATTCCTAGTGTTTCTAGACATTATTGCTTTCTTTTTACATTTGCGCTCTCTGTTTTATTCTTTTCTTTCCGCTTTTGATTTTGTACATGAATAGAGATAAGCAACAGTCATATTCTAGAAAATGTATTTCTACTTTCAGTGTAGCAAAAAAAGCTGAGGAGAATTTGTAAAATGCCAGTCGTCATGAAACAAGTTTAATCCCTTTTAACACTTTAAGGAGCGTTTTACTTCATATTGAACCTTTTCTCCTCTCAGTCTCCCATCATCTCTCTCCTCTCTCCCTCTGCTGCTTAGGTCCAGATGAAGTGGGAATCAATAGATGCTAGATAGTGCAGGTTCCTAGTCACAGACTACAATGGGCCAAGGTAAAAGGCCACCTCCATTGAGGACAAGGATTGTCAGCTCAATATTCTCTCTCAATGGGCCCAGAGATAAAACACCATTTGGGGTGTCCTCATGGCTCAATGGGCTAAGAAGCGAAGCATGTGCTCACAACTCTGTGGGTCCAAATCCTATTAATGACCTGTATTGTGTGTCATCTCTTCCCTTTTATCTCGCTCAGCGTTGCTGCCTCTCAGGATATGGATGTACACTGAAGTTTGCCTCAGAACTGGAATCCAGTAGAATGGGGAAATGTGAGGTTTAAAAGTGCTGCTGGCTTGAAAAAGCCAGGACTCTGGCCTTGCCGTGTAAAGACAAAAATGGAAACGCTTGACTTTCCATGCACTTGATTGTTTTCTTTTATACATTGTTTTTATTTTATATCTTCTGTAAGGAATTTAGAGGACTTGTAAATTATACACACAATCAGCTAATGAGTGCTGAGCATGTAAACTGGATTTAAACACAACAATAAGAGTCAGATAAGAGAGGGGCCAGATTTATTGGCTGGCACATGTGCAGTGTGTTTCTGTGTGCAACATTCACACACACACACAGACACACTGGGAAAATACAGAGGCACATTTCCCAAATGGAATTAGAAAGTGTCTACATGTAGGAACTGTTTTCCCGTCCTTGAACAACTGTCTTCTCCTTTTGCACACATCAATTCCTCTTCTCTGTATGAGTTTTCCGGCATGCATCAAGTGCATGCCTGCTACCCCTGTTTTTGTGTCCTCCACCCCTCTTCCTCCATCCTCTTCCTCCTCCCCTTCCCTGCTGGTTAGCTATAACACCCGCCAACATTGGTAAACAAGGAAATCTCTCAGCCGCGGCCCGGCGCGTAACCGCATTACCGCGCCCGATAACCTCTTCAAATAATGTGCGATAAGGGGAATTTGATTTGATTCACGGGAGGCAAAGTGGGGCTCCTCTGCCCCTCCCCTACCCACTTCCAATCCCTTCCCTTTTGCTGTCCTTAATTTTTTTTTTTTTTTTTTTTTTCTATTCCCCCTGTCTTCTCCTCGTCTTCTTTTCACTTAGCCTGAGGGTCTGGGCCTCCTCGTCCTTCTGCCACATTCTCCCCCCGCCCTTTTTTCCAGAATGACACTGCCTTGCATCCGCAATCAAATAAATCCCACCGAGGTGTCAGCCCTCATTTTGATTTTTCCCTGTCTTCTCCTCAACCAGCGCAAGGTGAGGTGAGAGGGGCTCCGTAAAGCCATCATCTCCATAATGGCAAATATGAGCCCTGAAGCCCAAAACCAGAGGCCATATTAACAAGAATGGGACTACCAAGGTGTGTGTGTGTGTGTGTGTTCCCAAGTGAAAGTGATATGTTTTTTTCTTAAGTGAGCTGTGATTTAAGCAGGCTAGACACTGATCTCTGCTTTTGTGTGTGTGTGTAACAGATGAGGCTGTGTGGCTCATTCAGAGGACATTTGATGAAATGGAACGGGGGTCAACTTCAGTTTGCCACCAGGGCTGCTTTGCGTTACTGCTTTGCGTGCATGTGTGCATTTCCTGTATCCGTGTGTGTGTGCGTGTTTGTGTGTGTGTGCAGTCCCACTCCCTGACAATGATGCATGGCGCTTTTAAATAGCACTCCTCCACGCCCTGCTCAAAACTCATCACTAGGCTCTTTCACTATCCCTCCCTTGCTCCCTGGGGTTGTCACTTTTAGAAAAGCAAATGAAATGTCGGCTCTGTAGAGAGGAGGGATGAAGAGATGGCCGGATTGAAGGATTGAAGAGGAAAGGTGTGCGCGTGTGTGTGTTAGCAAAGCTGTGTTTGCTGTCTAAGTCGAGAGATTCAGAAAATGTCTGTGCCTGAACAAGAAGGACGGTGAGTAAAGTGTAAAATGAGAAATATGTTTATTTTAGATTTACTAAGATCAACTCTTTTGTCAATGTAAAAAATTCATTTTCAACATTTCTTTGACTTGAATTTAAATAAAAGTTTTAAAGACAAATTTTAGATAAACAAGGAGCCCAGAATGTTAAAAAAAATCACAAATAATAAGCTGCCTTCTGTTGTATGTACGCTGATGAATGGTCCTTGTGTCAGCATGTGACTTTTTCTCCTGGGACCGCGCTCGTGTCTGTCTCAAAGACAGAAGTGTGATGCTGGTGAGGTTATCTCCAACTACTGACAGCTGTTTATCCAATCAATCACCTTGTCAGTGTGTGCAGAGGTGTGTGCGTTTGTGTCAGGGAGACAACGGTGAGGGAGAAAAAAGTAAATTAATGGAGCATTAACCAAGCAGTGACCCACAGAGCAGAGCCACGACTAAGAGGCAAAGGCCCAATCTCTGCTCAGAAACCCGAAGAAGCACAAAGGTACACAGTTTAATCTGAATCCCCCAGCCATGTGACAGCATTTTGTAAAAGAAGGAAGTCACTAGAAAGAGGTCTGAACAATTTAAAAAACATTTTTAGAAAAAAAAACCTTGGTATTTCTCACACGCTAATATATATTTTAAAATCTGCACTTGAAAGCAGAATTTATTATTAAAGCAATAGTTCAGATCTTTTAAAGTTGGGTTCTGAGAAATGATCATGAACAAATTTTGCCATAACTGTTTTAGATTGTCTTTAAAAGATCTCAGTTTGAAGAAAATTAGTTCTGACTGAATTGATGAGCTAATGGCTAGCCTGAGCAGGGCCAGTTCCAAAACCTTTTTTTTTTTTTGCTTTTAAGTTCAATATTTTGAGATCAGAGTTTTAAAACTGGTCAAACTTGCTTTGAAACTTGTCCCTATCAGGCTAGTTGTTAGCTCATCAGACCAATCAGAAATAAATGCTGTTTCTCTCATTGTTCAAAGGTTGTTCAAAGAGATATCTACAACAGGTAAGATATTATTTCCTTATAATCTTTCCACAGAAAGGATACCTGAAATACTTTTTATTTGGTTCCTGTTTCCTTATCTGAACCTCAAGTCTTGTCAAAGGCAGTACTGAACTTTCTGTTTGTTATTTTAAATAATGCAACAGTTTTGTGAAAACTAAGGATTTTGTGCTTTTTAAATCAGAAAGCTAGACAAAAAAAGTCACTTCTCGCATTTCCATATTTATCGTGCTGTTGTAGTTGACGTCTATGCTGGTGTGCAATTAGGACTCACAAAAAGAAGACGTTTTAGCCTCCACTGACCTGTGCCCTTTCCCTGCTGATTGATTCTCGTCCGTTTTCTCCTTCCTCAGCTGTACGGAGGAGGAGGAGGAGGGACAGCTAACCGAGAGAGGTGTGGGTGTAAGGCCCTGTCGGCACACATTTCCATCCCGGAGGAGTCTAATCACGACAGGAACATCCTGTGTCAGCTGGCAAACATGGACATCAGCAAGTTCTAAATAGACACCCTGACTCAGCCTTAATCAGTCTGCGTGTGGTTTGTTTTATAAATGTTGTTTAGCAGAGTATTTTTGCTCCGCATTTGTGGAAAGAAATGGATGTTTCTGATTACATACAGTTTAATTTTGGTGTGAAATTTTAACAACGGTGACACAATTTATCAAAAAGCTTCATGAATATGTTGTACAACATCTTTATTAGTCCACACTTTAAAACCACTGTGATGTTTTCATAGATACATAACAATACAAATAGGAACTTCCTATACTTTACCTCTTTTTATTGTTTATTCATCTTTATCCTCCTCACACACTCAACTCTTTTCTTGCCTTTATCCCATTGCTCATTTTTCCACTACCCCCTTCGCTGCCTCTCATTATCTCTCTCCCTGCTGCTTTCATATGGTCTGGCAGCTGAATTAATTACCAAAGCCAATTAACGCTAGATTGGCTGATGTTTTAACTAATTAGCTTTAATGAGGGTGCTGTGGCTGCCTGCACCGTGTTAATTGAATCCTAACAGTGGAGGAGGCAGCCTGTGGAGGCAGGATGGGAGTGATGGAGGTATGGATGGATGGATGGATGGAGACATGTGCAGACTTACACACCATTTGTTATTGATAATATTCAGAGTGCCGCCCAGTACCACCCACCTCGTTGTTGCTGCTGGATTATCATTGACTTTATTGGCCTTTTAAAACAAAAAGAGAAAACAGTATTTTATTTAAAAGAAAAAACAAAACAAAAACTTTTGTCTGTGCGTGAGCAGCAGTTCCTGGGTAAAAGTTTGTTTTAGCTCAAAAGACTGTTAAAACACCTCGTTTTGTGAAGCTCCTGGTTATTCCTGATTGTGTTGGTTAGTGCAAAAGCTACCTTGAAAAGAAAGGCAGCAGATTGAAACCTTATATCAAAGTCATGCTGTCCTTCTCAATAACAGGTTACCTGCTGTGGTTTTGAACTTCCTTCTCATCTGCGTCACAACAGCTGGAGTGAAGGAGATTAATGTAAGTTTAACTTAAAGCTCTTTTGGATAAATCTGAATTTAACTTTATGTCACTGCAAAAAAAAGGTTTGACTGCCTGCAGAAGCATAGATTCTGGAAACCAAGTAGCTGATTTTGATTCATTCATTTTACATATTAAAATTGGCTAATTATTGCCAAAAGAGAAAGGCAGTAATATACAAGCTATTAACTTTTAGAGCCAACCCAATTGAAGATGGCTGTTACAGCCAACTAAACTTGTGAAACACAACATTGCCCCTACTTCACCCAATTTTACAGGTATTGAGACAAAATTTGGTGTGGTAGCTTATCTCCAACACATACTTTGAGTGCTACACATTGTACAATATTTTAGCTTAAACTTTGGTATTAACTGTGGGCATCAGCCCTGTCTGTCTAAGCTTAAATCAATTTCTTAATATTTTTAAAGTCTGCACAGCCAATCACAAAGTCAATATAATAAAAGGTAATTAAAACCTGGATTTGTTGTGTGCACAAACCTAGTATAACAGAAAACAGTAGCACTTATACTTAAAGCCTAAATATTAACAATCAAAAACGTAATATTCCATTTGAAAAAATAATTAAATGTTTAAAAAAAACATCTCATGAGAGATGAAGCACATTAGATAAAGTTCTGGCGTTAGCACCATCATCTCCCTCTATTCTCTCCCATCCTGCTGATCCAAAGACATGAACGCCTGCAGATTGTCTGAGGTGGCCATAAAAATCTGCATGGCCGTGTAAAAGGCTTAATGATTTTAAAGTTACAAGGGAGAAGAGCCTGCAGTTTGTCCCATCCATCAAGTCTAGCACCGGCGCCTTCGCCAAATGGCCCTGCCACCTAACCTGAAGCTCAGCACTGCAGCAGCCAGACACACCCTCCCTCCTCTACGTGTCTCTGAAACATTTTGTCTTTGTCCAACTTAAACCACATTTATTTCCTGAACTCTATTCAACTCCTTCATCTTCTTAGAGATTTAGATTTTTTTTTTTTTGTATTTTTTTTTTTTGGTATGAGTTTTGTATAGCAGAATTATTTGCTTTAATAGTATGCAAAGGTATTCAGTGACACCATAACTGCTAAGGAGTTTAAAAAAGGTTAAATAAAGAATGTAATTATTTCCAAATCCAGCAAAAGAATCATAAAGGGTCAGAAATACGTTTCAGATGTCAAAAACAGGGTTTTATTGCCGCAAATCTGCACATCCATTTACACATGGAAACATTTTATAAAAAACTAAAAATGAGACATTTACACCAAACTGAGAGCAAATAGGGTTTACTTTCTTCATCACTCAGGAAAATAATTTGATTTTATGGTTTCCTATCAAGAAGAAAACACATCAAGTACATGCTAACCCTTTGATAACTACTCTGGAATACACACATCCCTAAAAAATGCTGTCATGTTGAGGAGATCCATGCACAAATGAAAAATACTAAAAAACTGCAACATTTTTGCTACCTCTATGAAGATTTCAAACTATCCACTTCTTACTATGCTCTTTATCTGTAACTAACAGATAAACAGATTTATATTAAGCTATTATGGAACTCCAATCTCTTCTAATGTCCTGCCTATCATCTTCTGATTTGGCTTTTCTCTGTACAAATTAAATATTTAAAAATAGTGATCATTCAACAGCATGAGATCCTGTCAATTCACTCCAAATGACTAAAGAAAACTGACAAAAATGTTTGATATGGATAATAACAAAAGGTTTTGGCACTGTAAAAAAATTGCATGTTTTAATATTGTTTGAAAAAGAAAAACAAAGAGCATTACTGAGCATCAAGACTTTTAGATTTCTAGGTTTCAGTTAACAATTTTAATGTAATCCAGACATAAAACCAGCCTACAAGCATGCAGCCTCTGTGACAACAATAGGCAAATGTAAATCTGATTAGCAGGTGAAATTGAACAGTCATTCAAACAGGTCTATTTAACTGGGAAACCTCAGGAGTCCTTTGTACAGCAGATGCTGCAGGTGTGTGTGTGTTCAATGTGTGTATGCCAGCTTGTCAGCAATTGAGGAGAACCTATTTCCTCTCACAGAATCCCCAGCTCTAAATGATGGATTGATATCTTTCTCACTGTGGATTATATGTGTGTGTGCGTGTGGGGGTATGTGTGTATGAGACTGGCCCTCTCAGCCTCTTGCTGCCTCTCCTCACAGGCCCTTATCAGCTCTTGTCACAAACAGAGGATAGGGGATAATCCTTCATACAAGGGGAGCAGTCTGCCCTTCCATCTATCTAGCTGTCTGCTATATTACCCGTCTCTCAGGAGTGTCACTGGAATAGAAATCAAACACACACAAAAAGCAAACTTCCTGCATTTGGTGAGTTTGATGAGAACAAAAATCAGTTGTCATGTGGTGAATTTAGTTGGACTGTCTAAAGTTTGTCCAGTTATGGTGTTTTGTCATCGCTCAATAGTTGGGACTTCTTGTGTTGTCTTTAGGTGGTCAAAAATGAATTGCAGTTTCCTTTGGAAAAAGGGCGGTGGTTTACATAATAAAAGCTTCCTTAAGCTCTGAGTCATGCCAACATGTTGTAGTTGTTGTTTGGCATGTCCTTACTGAATGACTTAAGTAAGGCTTTTCTTCACCAGGATGATGTCCCTGCTACACACTCCACGGCCTATTAGAACATGGCTGGATTACGACAAATTTGGAAAACCTCCTTCAGAGTGAAGACAATCATGTTTCTACGTTCTCAGTACTGGCTAAATAGATTCTTCCTGCTATCTTCTGTGAGATGCTCTTCTGCTCTCTCACTATGCTCTACATATCAGAAACACAGTAACATGATGACACTAGCACTTATGCTGAAAAGGGCCCCGCCCTGACATGACTCTCTTGGGTCAGCTCCACACTAGAAGAACTCGCAACACTAACATGTTAATATGTCCTAAGATGTTTCCATGACTTTGTTAGGATCATTATCTTAGTGTAAGTATGAGGTCATGGTGGTTTTTCCTGACTTAAATTTTAAAAACTAACCCAAACTGGTGCAGCCGGGTCCCAAGTCATGCATACACTGCTATCACTCTTTCCCTCTTTCTATCTGAATCTCCAGTATGCTGCCTTGACAATGATGAAACTACCACTACCGCGCTACAAAAGTTTTGTGCATGCTCAAAACCCCATGACCTCTCACAGGGAATGAGGAGCCCCATGCATCCTTAATATGCACCTTACGATCTTGCCAAGACCACGCAAAGACCACCCACATTCAGTTAATTTTTGTTTTTCATCATAACCGGATCTCCATCCAATGCGAAGGGGGCCTAGTCAAGAATCAGAGAGGTCCTTTTATACTCCAGACTGAACTAGACCACAAAGCTTTTCCAATGAACAGGAAACGTTCACAAATGTTAGGAATGTCACACAGCTTTATTCAAAAACCACTCACTTAACACAATTTTACAACAGCACCAGTAAAACCTAACAAATTCATAAAAAGTCTACACAAACAATAAAGTTTAAAGACAAGGTATTCTTACCCACACTGAGTTGTACTCAGAAATTGTTGGTTTTTACATTGATGTAGCATTTTTTATTTATTAATGAATAATTGTCAGGCTGTGTTTTACTAGGTGGTACAGGGCAGGAAGAAAAAAAAGTTTCTAAAAATATACACAGAGAGGGAACATTTGATATGAACAAAGCAAAAATACCTATCTGCTTAACAAGGATATAAAACAAATCAAACCTGAGGTTATTGTGTGTGGGGGTGTGTGTGTATGCATGTGTTTGTCAGACATCATAGAGCTTCAATTGAACATCATTGTGATCTTTATCAATCTCTTATCTCTTTGCTCTACAGAACTCTACCTATCAGCTCCTTTCCTTTCCTTTCCTTTCCTTTCCTTTCCTTCCCTTTCCCTTCCCTCCCTTTCCCTTCCCTCCCTTTCCCTTCCCTCCCTTTCCCTTCCCTCCCTCCCTCCGCATGGTGGGACTGTGTTGTCCAATAGAGGGAGATGTTTCATCAGACTTTGTTCTTGCTGAGCCTTTTGCTGCTACATAAAATACCCCATCACACAGTCCGCACATTACTATCACTTATTATCTGTTTTGTCAGTAAACGTGTAACTTCCTAATCAAATCTGTGAAACAATAAGAATGTTTTAAGACTTTTAATGTTTGAGCAATAAACAGTTTCCTAAATGCAATGTAGGAGATGTACAGAGGCTGCTTTACTACACAATACTCAAGAATGGATTCAAATAAATAATACATTTATTTTTTTTGTTTATGTAATAAAACATAAGAATAAAATAGGGCAACATGCATGTTTTTGTGGCATTTCCTTTTATTTGATTTCTTCACTTTCTTACTACCTGTGAAAATGACATTTCTCCAAAGCCTAAACTTTTTGAGATTAAAATACTACTACTTCTACTACTACTACTAATAATAATGACAATAAATCTAAAAAACATTTCCTTCCTAATGTGCTCTTGATACAGGGTGATTTTCTTATGGTTTTGTTGTGCTTTTAGTTTTGTGTTGTCTTGTTTTGTTCCTAACATTGAATTTATAATTCTGTGTTAGATTTTAATAAAATGTTCTTGATCTTATTTGTTGTTCTGATTTCATTTTCTGGGATTTGTTAATATTCTGTTCTCTGGTTTGGTTTCTGTTCTCATCTCTGTTCCTATAGTTTGTTTAACATCACACCTGTCATTTTTTACCGCTCTCGCTTTATATTTATTCTTTGTTTTCAGCCATTTCTTGACAGATTCCGTTTTGTATGTTTTTGTTTGTTTGTTTCTTCTAGCTTCACCAATATATTTGCTTTGTCATTTTAGTGAAAAAAAGATTTTATCTTTCTATACATTGGGTGGACTATGAGCAGTTTAAACTTTAGGGTTCCTTTCTTCACAGAATATCTTAGCTCATACAAAACATTTATGACTTTTACAGAATAAAACATTCTGAAATAAAAACAGAACAAAACAAAACAAAAAAAACAGGAAAGTTATAGTAGATATAGATATAGATATAGTTTTTATACTCAGCAGTAATTAGGTTGTCTCCAATTTTGTTTACTCTGAGATATCTTTCTGGATGGAGACAGCTTGGAGGGTGTCTCACACACACTTACACACACACACACGGCTGAGGCGACAAGTCTGCTGCTAAAATCAATAGAAAATTAAAGAGACTGAAATGGCTTCTGCTCACACATTAACCTCCATTCTCTTTTCTCCTTTCTTTGCCTTTTTTTTCCATTCTTCCCATCCTTCTCCTGCTCTTTCTCTCTGTGTCTCCTTCTCTCCCCTAATAGCCAGTGCCACAGATGACAGCAGTGCTTCAGAGAACCTGAATGTAGGTTTTAGTGGCAGAGAGAGACAAGTGGTTTTTTTGAGTTTGAGGCGCACAAACACAGAGAGAAGCGAGGGCGAGACGGTCGAATGAGGGGATGGGTGGAAGGATGGGGGCGTAATAGCACAGAGACGACAGGGTCTTTGGATTCTCTGTCTCTGGATACACACACACACATACACACACACATTCACCGTCTAGGGACTCAAATCTCAGAGCAATTTTCAGGCCAGATGATTGGCAGCTTGATGCGCATTCTTCCCCTACAAGACTGGCTGATAACTCCAGCTATCCCCATTCCACCTCGCCATACCTCCGTTTCTCTCCTCTCTTCTCCCACTCTAACCACTTTTTTTTTTTGACTCTTTAAACACCCCCTTACCCTATCCCCCATCCTCTCTCCTCTCCAATCTCTCATTCCATCCTTCTTTCCCTCCCTTCTCTGTGTCTCTCTGGGCCTGTTGTGGGACTATTACAATGACAGAGGCGATAAGGGACATTTATCACATGTGTGGTGGGCTGAGCAAGAGAAAGCCCTCAACAGGTCTAGGGGGAGGAACACACACGCACACAAACACACACATTCAGCTTTTGAGATATGCAGAAAATAGACATGCCCTCACTTAAACACAGATACATAAACAGTCACAAATTGCACACACTTGCAAACAACCACAGAAACATACAAATACACCTCCCTGCCCACCCACACACACACACAAAATGTAACGGTGAATCATCCTCCTTTTCCCCATCTTGTATTTTGCAGCTGACTGAGGCCAATTCTCCATAATTCAATACAGTTGAAAAATGAAACCTCGGTAAATCGCTACAGCGATTTTACAGATCCCCGCTTATCCTCATAATTCATTATTTCCAAACTGTAACAACATTACATTTCATTTGTAATGCTCCGCCTGCCTCAGCCATTTGCCAATTGTTATATCGTATTGTTTTCCCTCTCGGGGAGCGAGGAAAGTGAGTTATTGTGAGGGGGTGGGGGGGAGCTTTGGAAGCTGTCTGGGATGGTGGGGCTTGCTCGTGAACTACCTATCTACCTGGGTTTTCCTGACTCTCTATTTATCTATTTATTGTTCTCCGAATCTGTCTTTGTCTCCATCTGTCTGTTGCACCGTCTCACTTAACTAACTGGCTGTGGTGAGAATCTTCAGGCCACAGTGAACAAATAAGAACGGAGTTTATTGTCCTTTTCATGGTCAAGTAATAATGAGCCTATTGTTTGCATCCTTATAGACACACATGCACTCGCACAATCACTGGGTTATTGTCTTCAACAGGGTGGTACGGTCAGATCTGCAGCTGGACCAGTGCCTGGCGGAGACTGGTGCAAGGATGGACTGAAGATGAGGAGGGGTTAGGAACTCAGTGAAGAAGGACTGTATGGAGGAAGGATGTGAACGGTTGTGCAGAGCTAGAGGGAACACAGATATGCCAGAAACCTTTAAACCTAAAGACCTAGTACTCCTTATACGAATGCATGTTGCTCACCACATTTTATGGTAGACTAAAAAGTAAGATCATCTTATGGTAAGAAATTACAGAGTTGAAGTTGTTTTGGTCAAATTTTAAAAATAATGTTATGCACAATCTCATGCAATATTGTGAGATGTCACACTCAGAGTATGAGCTGTGAATGACTCTCAGCTACTACCACCCTAAATTTTAGCACAATATCTGTAAAATTGACTGAATTATAGCCATTTTGTGCTATCTATCTTGGTTGTGGCAACCAGTTTGACTTGGGTTGGCTCCAAAAGTTATTAAATTGTAGAGATATACCTATTGATTAATTTCTGAAAGATTAATTGAAATCCATCCAGTGAGTCATAAGATACTTTGCTAACATACATAATATCTTTTGTTGATTGATCCCAGCTCCTATCACACCAGTTTTTGGCTCAGTATTAGTAAAATTGACTTAGTCATAACCATTTGTTTGTTTTTAAGGTCATTTGGCTGTGGCAGCCGTCTTGAATCCGATTGACTCCAAAAGCTTATCAGTTCAAGATGCACATCCAATTATTATCTTATGCAAAAATCATAAAAATATGTCCACTGGTTTGTGAGATATTTTGCTAACAGATACACACATACAGATACCAGCAAAATCATAGTGTCTTTGTCTCTGGGCAGCAGGTGATAAATAGATCAGTGAAAAAGTAGCAAAGAAATATGACTGAGCATAGAACATATAATTTTATAGAAAATCTTTACCTTTTACTTGCAGTTTGTTTAGAAAGAAAAGAAGACCAGGTATTACAATCAGAAAGAAACATTTGGCAGTTTAAAACTTTAGATTGGAGCCCATAAGCTTTCGTCAATACTGCAGAGAAAAATCCTTTCACACTGTGAGCTTTGTCGAGAGGGGTGTTTGCAATATTTACAGCTTCAAAAAGGCATTCTTCAAATGGAGGAAAAATCACTTAGATCAAATGCTGGAATTGCCATTAATCTCTGAGCTAAAAACATGCTTTGATGTCTCTTTCTTCTTCACATACACACACAGGCTGAGACCCCATCCTTCCTGTAATCCCCCATTTATCACAGCTGTAGCCACTCTCCAGCCCTGCCCATGTTACTGTACCCTGTCACCCTGCTGGCTAAACAAACTGCTCCTTGATGTATGAGGGCCTACACCGGCCATAAACTTATTCACTTTTAACTAGCATGCTACCGGCTGGCCGCGGCCAGACACCAGCTTTACTGTGTGTGTACAGCGTATGAAAACTGCTGGTGAGAAATTAACCCCCTGGGTACTGCTTCATAACTCACTACAGTCTTTCTTTCCTCTCTCTTGCTCTGGCCTCCCTCCCTATCTATCTGTCTTTATTCTTCAGTCCAGGCATCAGTCCTGCTCCTATTACCCAACAAAGTGTGTTTGAGTCGTTGACAGAACAGGAAATGGCTCGGTGTTTGAAGAAACAGAGGACAAGAAGAATTGCAGATATCGTATGAGTCTTACTTAAATGATAAACAGTTTTTGTGAGGACAGCAATCTTTGATGTCTTTCCTTTTACTTTTGTCTTTAAAGGATGCCATAGCCCCCCCCCCTCAAATTTTTTCCCTTCATTTAATTGAGTAAATTCAGATAAGACAAGAGAGTGTAAAGCCATAAATCACATCGAGTTTATGGCTGAGCTTATGATGTTGGCACCTTGGCTCATGTCTCAACCCACACCTATCTCCCTGTCCTCCCATGGTGCTTTGCTGTTTTATTGACTATATGTATTTATTGTCTCCGGTCAGTCTGGAGGCAATTTGACGACATGCTAATCTGGTAGAACGCGATTAACGATTAATTGATAGCGGCAGTATTATCGAAACAGTTCCCTCCTTTCCATGAATGCAGTTAGAAAGAAAACACTGAAGCACTTATATTTATAGTCAGACATACACACACACAGAGCAAGTAGATATGACATGTACACACACTTGTGCAAAAGTGCAAACAAGCACAAAAGAAAACACAAGCTTCTTCTCCCGCTGCCATACCCAGACCACATCAATCAGCACCACCTAGTACACAAACCTAGTAAAGGTTAATAACGTCTTTTCTTTTTTATTCCCAGCGTTTTATGAGAGCAGTAAGATGCAACTGCTTGGGTCCCCTTCTTATCAAGCAATAAATTCATTAGCAGCTAACACACCTCACTGGGACAGCTCATTTAGTTCTGACAAACAAGATTAGAGGACACACAGGGCAACAGGGTGGATCTGGACGCAGAGCTCTGTGATCATACGACATGGATGCACACAAGCGCTGAAAAACAAGACAAAACTGTGCCTCCATTATTACTGTAATTTACTGTAGGAGGTAAAAAATACAATTGCTGGCAATACAAGTAAGTGTAAAATAAAAAAAAACACTTACCTAAAAATACCCCACAATGACGACACTGTCTATTGTACTTTCAATGGGCCTATTGGTTACATATAAATATTGATTAGTTAATAAATACCACTTTGGATTTGAGTTTAACTTGAGTTGAGTATGAGTGCTGCTGGAATCTAGCCTTGGCAATGAGTGATAAGAAGGTAACTTGCTATTAGTAATTAATAAACACGACCTAAGTCAATTTTACCAGCACAAGCTGATGACCGTGTCAAACATTTTTACACACAAGCATTGAAAAAAGGGTCACAAAACAGAAAGGTACGAAAAAAATATAAATCTAAATGTAGAAATGACAAGGTTTACTTAAAGAATAGATAACCCTAAAGTTTGTAAAGTTTAATAACTTTTTTAACTTTAATCGTTAAACTCTCAGATGGATTCACCAACATAACAAATGGGCAGATATCACCTGCTGTGTACAGAGTCACACACACGCACACGCACAAACACTGGAAATGTCATTTCTTTCATATCGCCTCTAAAGGATGACAGCTAGAGATGTCAACAGACAAATCACAAATTCA
This sequence comes from Kryptolebias marmoratus, assembly GCF_001649575.2. Taxonomy (NCBI): domain Eukaryota; kingdom Metazoa; phylum Chordata; class Actinopteri; order Cyprinodontiformes; family Rivulidae; genus Kryptolebias; species Kryptolebias marmoratus. Next base: position 17,187,448 of record NC_051449.1, on the reverse strand, counting down.
ATAAATTATAGGGTGTTTTTATTATGGTTTATCGTAAACGCAGGATGTGACAGATCTGCATCTCTTTGGGTGTTCTTTTGTGCAAGCAGGTGTGCAAAAATAAATGCACAAGCACAGTCAGATTAGGCTGAAATGCGCACACACAAAGATGTACCTTTGCATATTTAGGAAACCTTGAAGTGCACGTACAAACGCAACACTTTTTGCTGCCGCAGAGCCGGTACTGTGACTCATTTCCACTACAGAGCGAGAGCAGGCAGACAGAGAGGATAACAGGCTGATCTGCTGTATGAGCTTTGATTGAACAACACTCGAATAACACATTTAAGATTGCTAGATATGAAAATCAAAAATCCGGCACACACCGGATAAAAAAACTGCTTGCTTCGCACTCTTGAATTCATCAGAGGTAATATGCAAAATTAAAAATCTTTACCATAAATGCAGCAAAAATTAAATTTTTGTGAACACTGTTGATCAAAGTGGTCATAGTGGTTTTAATATTATTATTATTTCATTGTTGTTGAGCATGTCACTCAGAAATATTTATAAGCTTCAAAACAAAAACCCTTTTGTTGTCTCAGTTATTTTTTATAATAGTAATAAAAGCATTTGAAGGATAGTTTTATGTCACAAAATCAAATTACTTTTTGTTTGAAAACTACAAATTAAATCAACTAATGCGCCAAAATGTATGTGCAAAATCAAGCAAAAGTAATTTAGGTGAGTAAAGTGGTTCTTGTCATACAAATATGACATTTCAGGCGAAGTATTAAAGGAACTTGTCATGTATTTAGGCCTAGTGTGGTTGATCCAAGATAAACAAGGCTTATTTACTTCTCCAACGGCACGCTTATTTGCAGACTGAAATGAGAGCCGGATCCTTCCGGATCAAATGCCTCCGCTGTTTGGAGCAGACACGTTCTTAGCATAAAATACCTTTAAGCTTTAAATCAAATGCACAAGTACACAGATGCAGGCAGCAAACATTTGATCCTTCTTGTAAGAGAGTTCTGAGCCCCGCAAATATATGACAGTTAAGACCCACTTCTGTCGGGGTATTTCAATATTTCAGAAGCACTGTTTAAATGTGTACACGTGTGTTCAAATATATACATTAAGAGGGGAACGGAGAGCGTAAAAATGGATGTGTCATGAGTGATTTAGTTTTGCGTAGAACATAAACGAGGCTTGCTTCAGTCTTAGTTGTGTAACACAAGGATGAGGTTAGCCTGCACTGCCAGACAACGCGCGTTTCTACAGCCTGTCCGTTAGATCTCCTGAAACCACACAGCCATTTTTTGCCCCCCATTGCAACGGCTCAGCAGGTGCTGTAAAATGTGTAGTTACGGGAAGCGAGTCGTGCCCTGAGAAGAACAGCGACAGACGAGAAAATTAGCTAACACTGTGGTGAAAAACGGTAGGGGAAAAGAAGAGAAAAGTGCTGGGAGTTGTGCGACTGTAAATCAGACCAACATAACAAAAACCACAGGGTCATAAATTCATGTAACTCTGTTCCAGCTTAAATGCACGCACAAACAGTAACATATTATTACAATACACTTTAAAAAAAAAACCCAAGGTTGTACTTTGATATCTATTTAGGTTCATGATGTGGCCACATAGATCTATGCGAGACATTGTCATTTCATTCTTCAAGATGTCAACGATTCTCATGTCCTAATGTGAACAAAACAGTCTTAATTACAATTGCACTTCTTCCATAGTTGCTAGATGACATTTGTGGACAACACACGACACATATACCCTCCACAGATGAATAGACATGGGAGGGAACATCTTGTGGCCTATTATTCTTATGTCAGTAAATGTGGCCTGAGATAAATCCAAGCCTTTTAGCCATCTTCCACTCACTATAATATGGCCATCACCATTAGAATGGTCTCTCACACACACACAGGCAAGGTGTCTTCTCTATAATAAGGCCATCACCATTAAAGCTGTCAGAGCGGGAGTGTTGAGTAATACTGTGGAGAAATTACCTCTCACTCACCCCGTGTGGCCCTGTGCGACCCGCAAACACACACAAGCTCCCCAGTTGACCCTGCACACCCGCTGCTCTTATGTGCATGTAAAGCACATCTACACACGCTTGAGTGTTTTTATTTCTGTGTGTCAATCTTTGCAACTGCTCTATAACGTGCCTCATATTACTAAATGATTTTCTCCCCAACAGAGCACCACCCAGACACTTAAGGTATGGGGAAAAGAAAGTGCACCATCTTCCAGTCCTACAGTTTTGCATATGAGGACATAATAATAATGATCTGGTCTTTACCAAGTTCTAAGATTGTTTACATATAACCTCAAGAGTACAAAAATACACAACAGATTCCTCCACGTCAGTATTTATTTAACAAATACAAAGCCAAAATGAAAAAGTTGTATGTGGAAAAACTAAGTACACCCCATGATGCAATAGCTTGTAGAACCATCTTTGGTAGGAATAATTGTTTTCTGTATGACTTTATCAGCCTCATGTTTGTGAAGGATTTTTTTGGCCCACTCTTTTTTACAGTATTGCCTCAGTTTATTGTTTGCAAATATTTGTTTATGTACAGCTGTCTTAGTATTCTGCCAGAACATTTCAGTCATGTTGAGGTTCTGGATTTTGACTGGACCATTGCATTATCTCAATGCTTTTCTTTTTCAGTCAATCTCTTGTAGTTTATCTGCTGTGTTTGGGATCATTGTCTTGTTGCATCATGACCCAGTTTGGTTCAAGGTTTAGCTGTCGGACAGATGACCTCACATTTGTCTCTACAATCTACAGAGGAGTTCACGGTCGACTCAATGACTGCAGGTTTCCAGGTCCTGCGGCTGCAAAATAAGCCCAAATCATCAGCCGTCTAATACTGTACTTGACAGTTGTTGTTAGCTGTTTGTGCTGGTATGCTGTGTTCTTTTTATTTTGGTCAAATATGTTACTGTGCATTATGGGCAAACATCTCTATTATTGGTCTCGTGTGTCCAAAGGACATTGCTCCAGATGTCTTGTGGTTCATTCAGATAAAACTTTCCAAACCTAAGTTCTACTGCCACGTTTTTTTTAAAGACAAGAGATTTTCTTCTGGCAGCCCTTCCAAACAATCTATACTTATTCGTTTTTTTCTTAGTTGTACTGTCATGAACTTTAACCTTTAACCTGCTAACTGAGGCCTGTAGAGTGTGAGACGGAGCTCTTGTGTTTTTTGTCATTTCTCTGAGGATTGCAGTTTGACCCTGGGGTGAATTTGCTTGGACATCCACTCCTGGGAAGATTGGCAGCTGTCCTAAATGTTTTATCCTTGTAAATAATCTTTCTCACTGAATAATGATGTACTCCAAATTGTTTGGAAATGACCTTGCCCCCTCTTAGAATTCCTTTTCAAAGGTCATTGCTGATATCTTTCCTCCTCGGCATTTGTTAAACCACATATGGACACTCCAGAGTAGCAAAGTAGCAAAATCTCGACTTTTATAGAGGTGCTCACACTTGCTAATGATCAGTTAATCAAGTGCATTTGATCATTAGCATGTAGCTGCTACATTTCCTCCTAAATCCTACAGAAGCAGCAAGGCTGATCTTAGTCTTTCAGACACACCTTTTCCATTTTGTCTTCATTTTCATTTCATAATTATTGACATAATGGAATGCGCTTAAACAAAAACAAACAAACAAGAAAAACAACAACAAACAAACAAAAACGATTAGAAATTTCTGAAATAACCTTGTTTTACTTTGCTGTACCAAAAGTAGTCATGTCATCTGTGGATCTAAAACTAAAAATAGCAACCCTTTTAGCAAGAAAATGGAAAAAAAAAAGTTGTTGTTTTTTCCAATACAAAATGAGCATAAATATAGTTTTGGTATTTGCAGCAATTATTTTCTTCATTAGCCTTGACATTCAGTTAATGCCATGTTGTTGTGTTTTTTTTGAGGAAAAATGTGACACAAAGTTCGTCCTCATATCCACTTGGCAGAAGTAGATGGCTCAAAGCAGATTTTGAAAACCATCAAACATAATCAGACACACACAAAGTGCCCGGAGTGAGTGCTGACGTATTTATCACATTAGTATTAGCCCTTCTCTCTGTCACCTCAATCCTCACAGCTGGTGTTGACATGCAGTCCCCAGACCCCCCACAGCATCCCTGAAGCAAGTGTTTTTTTTTCTCTCTGTGTGCATTTGCAATACACTTGTTTTTTATTCCCTACAGTGACAACGTATCCCAAAAAAGCACTCTCTTCATAAACCAGGAGCAGTATAATAGAAAAAAGTAGCATAAATAAGAGAAAGAAATGAAATAAAAAGAAGGAGACTGAAAAACATAAGAGAATTAGGATCAGAGGGAGGAGGGGCAGGAAGGAATGAGGGAGAGACAAAGATTGGTGATGCCAGTTTCCATATGACAAGTGGCGATGTTATGAAGATGGACGGGCGGCCAAGATGGGGCGCCTGACCTTTCCCAAAATGCCACATGTCACCGTGCTTTTATGTCACTCCCCGCAAAACAATATGTCAGGGGCATAAAAAATCATTACACCATCTCTGAATTATGCTGTTACAGCGAACCGCAAAAAAAAAATCATTAAGATGACATTATTCCACATTTAACAAGCTGGAAGACGAGGACAGGGGCGGAAGCTTGTTGAATTTATGATTTGTCGCAATTTCATGAGTAAAGCAGCCGCAGTGAGCCATTGCTGCTGGAGATGTATTGTTATGACTTTTTATGGTTTGACGTGGGACTTTGGGGAAAAGCTAAAGCAGCAGTGATGATTGCACAGAGATCAGGAGTGAAAAGATGACTTTTCACAATGGAGCTGCAGCAGTCATCTCGTGGAGCTACTGTATAATAATGGCTTATTTAAAGTGAGCATTTGAGACCTTACAGAGAACACTGACTCAACAGAAATGCTAAAGGGAAAGACATGCAGCCTCTGTGAAAAATTCCCTATTTGACAATTGAGCCATGTAATCATGAGCATATGCCAAGTAAGATGTAGCATTCACTTGAGTAGGATTCACTTGAGTAGGGGTTCTAGGTAAATAGTAATGGTCCACACCTACAATAAAATCAATTTCTATTTATTTTACACATCTGTCTTGAAATTGATAAGTTGTGTAAGAAAAAAAGCAAATATTAACTCTTTTGCTTCATATAATATGCTTAACGAAAATTGTCAACCAGTTAGAAACGTGTGATTAATTAATACTGATTGCAACTGTTTCACACTGTATTTTTACGTTTTAATATCAGTAATATTCTGGAACTGTCTTTTGTATTTTGTGGAAACATTATTTGTGTCAGAACAAGACCCAATTTTCAATTCACTGCATTTGTGATTGTTGTTTTTCTGGCACGCACAAGTTGGTATAAAGTCTAAACGGGAAAAAGACCATTGTTCTTTGCTATCGCTTCCATCTGTCCACTTCCACTTTTTCAATAAAACTCAACCAAGCTATTCATGGAGAATATTACATTATGTAGTCAGAACCAGTTGTCTAGGACAGCATTAGTGTTTTTTTTTTTTTTCTCAAGTCACATGTTTTTTTCTTGCATTTATCAGTTTCAAAAATATTTATTTATTTTTTACTGATAATAACAATATTAGTTCAATATATTTATTGGTAAAATGTTAAGAGATTGCATGTACTGACTGCATAGATACCTTTATGTCCAATGGAACTATTGATCTGAAGGACCGCACAGTGACAAACTTTGACATTTTCCCTGGTATTTCAGCTGGGAGATGTTCTAGTTTCAGACATTTGACCTATATAACCCTGAACATGACTGCACATCAACAAACATGGATACACGCACACATTACTGTATACACAATTGCACACTCATGCACAGTGCCCTGTCCCATCTGTGTGTGCATGTGCATGTCGTCAGTTCTAATAGCTCCTGACATCAGCTGAATTGAGTTTAGAGTCAATGTGGATGTTCTCTATAAGCCAATCATCCAATCGGTGGTCTCCTCACTACTTGGGTCAAAGGGCAAAGTGATGTCATACTTTCTGACAACATGAAAGAAGGCCAAAGAGAGAGACAGAGCATGAGGGCAAGAATTTTTCATGGGTTTGGGCTGCCGTCATGATACAATGGTGGCCCGAACTTGCATAATATGCGTCTCCAAATCTGGCAGTGCACAATAAAACACTCAGTGAAACATTTATGACTTTCATAAACAAGAACCAGTGATTTATGTTAGCCCTCTTCTTTGGGATTTCTAATAAAGCATGACACATTTACACCTCCGGTCAAAGCAGCCAAAGCTCTATAAAACATGTTTGAAAGGATAGATTGCCATGGAGCACACACGGACATAGACTTGCTCACGCAAAGAAGGAAATTAACCAAGCAAAGTACAGCTCGTGTTTTTCCATTCAAGTCTTAACAAGCAAAGCACCCTTATGTCCAATTTGTCCTGAGGATAAAGGCTTAGACTTATTCAAAGTGGACTGCAGGAGTGATTCTCCTTAGTTTCCTGTACAAGTTTGATTGTTCTGAGATTTGGCACACTTTAACTTGTCTCCTTTTCGTTTTTAACAGCTGGTCTGTGGAAAGAGGCTTGTAAAACTCATGATGTACGATCATGAATATTGAGACAGTAAAATACATCAACAGGCTAAAGAGTCAAGAGTTTATTTGCCTATTTCCTTTGGGAAAATAGCCATGCTTTCTTTCTTTTTTTTGTTTTCTTTTTCAGTGAGAAGCATTTGCTTCATATTTTCCAAAATTAGCATATTTGCAGTGATAAGACAACCTTGCATTAGGGCAACAAAAGAAACTGAAGTTATATAATCACATGGTTTTAATAGAATGAAATGGTGTGAATACAATAGCCGCCCAATAAATGGGATGTTAGGTGTTGCCAAACCATGAAGTGACTCTGTCTCTCCATTATACTGTAATCATCCTACATTAGAAAAAGGCATAAAAGTGTGAATGAGCACATTTTAAGAAGGGAGGCAAAATGAGTGCCAATATCCCAGTTAGAGTAACACACCAACTTGGTTTCACCTTTAACCTTTGTTTCAGGGGTGGGAGATTCTGTTTTGTTCACCACTCTGAAATCATGACCAGTAGAGAAACAAATGTAAAAACATCAACTAGATAATTGTTATTAATCATAACAATATAATAACAGAAGCGCAGACATAATAATGGTTTTAGATTATTTTTATTTAGGCTCTATGTCAAAAGTAAAACTGAAATGAAAACTAATGTTTTTGCTAAAGAATCACTGAATATGGAGTTTCATGAATTCATTTTTCTTTTGGAAATTAACATATTGGGAACTAACTGCATTTAAATATGAAAAAAGATAAAACAGCACATTTGTACCTCTTTTTTCTTTACACTAAAAAGAGAGAATTTGGAATTTTACTTCAAATTTGAATGCATGTTAATGACAGAAGATAGACTTTGATTTTCCAAGGCTTTCTTCATACATTGCATAGACTTTCCCAGGACTTACTGCGAAGCCTTTCTCTGTAGTCCCACTTGTTTTAACCATAGCATTTTGTTTTAGGTTTTACCAGGAATGTACATCCCAAAGTTCAACCATTGTTTTACTGACTAGAATTGCTTTCTAGAAGTGGAAGTCAACACTTCATTATGTTAAAAATATCCTACTTTGTGGGGCAGAAAGGAAAGAAGAATTTCCAGTAAATCTTTTGTTCCTACAAATTCTTTGATTGTGGAAGTATAGCATCTTATCATGGAATCTGATGAATAAAGACCACATTATTGTGTATCTCTGCTGTATGTGTGTATTGTTTAATATTTGTCTTTTTGTTATTCTTTAACTATAAACTGATTTCATCAAGTGTTTTGTAACTTAGTTTTAATACATGCTTATGAAGTTACAACTAAAAACCAGAGTGCAGAAGGGAAGAAAAGGATAGTGCAAGGAGGCAAGTGAGGCAATGTGAGAGTCTGTGAGGGGAAGGGAGGGTTTAGGCATGTGAGCCTTCCAGGCTCCATGCTGGGCCTCCATTCACATAAGCTGTTCTTTTACAAGGGACCCTGCCTGGCAGAAACCTGCTAGGATAAAAAGAAAAGGGGTGGGCAAGTCCAGTCAAGGATGCAACTGTTGCTATGCTGGGAAAAAAATACAGTGTTCATTGATACTTCTCAATTCAATTTGATTTGAGGCCAGTATAAGATACACTATATTGCCAAAAGTCTTCACTCGCCTCCCTTCACACTTATATGAACTTGAGTGACATGGCACTCTTAATCCATAGGGTTTAACCGGAATTTGGCCCACCCTTTGCAGCTATAACAGCTTCAGCTATTCTGAGAAGGCTTTCCACAAGGTTTAGCAGTGTGTTTATAGGAATCTATGACCATTCTTCCAGAAGCGCATTTCAGTCCCCAGTCTAATTCATCCCAAAGGTGTTCTATCTGGTCATGACTCTGTGCATGATATGACTGCAAAGATGAGGCCTTCTTTGAACTGCCCCTGGCTGTTCATAAATTCATCAAACAAGGCAGCCACATTCTGCTATGATGATAGCTTACACAAATAAAGTCCGCATTGTTGTACCTAACATGCACAATTTATTATTCAGCTGAGCGGGTATGGAGCACAACATAAAATTTGCCTTGGACAACTCCCATTCTAAATCCCATTGGTGGCTGGTCACACAGATAGTTTGTCATCACTATATCACACCCACAATGTTGGGTTACACTTATGTATTTTGATCATTTTGGCTCTGCGACTTATTTATTTGGTGACTCAGAGGCATAACAGTGGCAAGTTGACTTCAACCCCTCATACCTCCTCGGTCACAGGAGAGACAGGAAGAGGCTCTATTTCAAGTGATTTGTGAAAGTGGCTTTAAATGCCTTTCAGCGAGACATATCTGGGTATCTTGTTCACGAGTGGTAGTATGATGGTGTGGGAGATAAAAGTACAGATTGGGACCTCACTTGCATGGTAGTGTTGCTTCTGTCCGTCTTGGTGAAGAAAAGCCTAAGCTGAAAGGTGAAGCCCTCAATTTCCTTGTCTATCTATGTTCCAACCTTCCATTTTGGTCATGAAGTATGGATCATGACTGAAAGAACAAAAACCCAGTTGCAAGCAGCTGAAATGAGATTCCTCTATAGGGTCAGCCTTTGAAATATGGTGAGGAGTTTTGTCATCCAGGGAGAGCATGGAGTAGAGCTGCTGCTCCTCCACATCAAAAAGGATCAGCTGAGGTAGTACAGGCATGATAAGGATGCCTCTGGAGGTTTTCCGGGCACATCAAAGAAGGAGACCGTGGGGCTGACTCCAAACTCACTGGAGGGATCATCTATTCTGTCTGGCCTAGGAATTTGTGGATTTGTCTCCTGGAGCTGTTGCTCTCATGAACCATTCACAGATAAGTAGAAGAAAATGGATGGATGGCTTTAGATGAGTAAGTTTATGAAATAACTGAAACCATATAAATACCCAACATTCCATGATTGACAGGTCTATGCAAATGCTCTTGCTGTAATATTACAATCTGTTGTAGGATGAAAACGTAGTTGTTCATGCTTTCTGTGTCCATGTAGACAAGTCATTTGGGCTCAGTGTTGTTTTCAGGAGTTTACAGTTCTTACCACAGCCATAGATAGTGACATTGCATTGATTTGTCAACTGTCATAGTAAGGTTTGAGTGATTTCTCACTAGAAATTTGACACTGTTTTTCTGTCCTTGAGGTCCTTATGTGTTAAATTATCCAAATGTTGAAAGAGACAGTTCTCCTTACACAGTGTTTCCACAAAACAACAGTCCTTGTTTTGCTCCTTTGCTTGTGGTTTGACTCACAGACTTTTTTTGTCTGTTGTAATTTTGGTGCTACCATTTTAGATGAAAGAGTCATGTACTGCACAGTCAGTGTGGTCACTAAAATCGGAGCGGCATACACTCATCCACTGGGGGGGACTAGTATGCCGACAAGTAAGATGATAAAATTCACATTATAGGCAGAACACAAGCAGAAAGCATGAACAAATATATTTACACCTTAAAATATGAAGTTTATATTGGTGGAAATGTTGGTGGTAAATGGGAACTCTTATTGTAAAATCCCAGTGGAGGGTAATTAGAATTCAATAGGGGTTAGATCATGGCTACTGCCTTGGTTCCTTTGGGGAAAAGGCTATGGAGGATTAGCAGTCGTTAGCCCATAGTGATGTGAAGTGTAAAGTAACAGCTGGTTCTCAGCTCGCCACATGGTGTATGTGTGTGTAAGAAAACATAGTAAGCAAGAAAGGGTTTGTGTCTTTCAGTCTGTTTCCTCTCTCCATCTGTGGTGTGTGTCTGGTTCTAGTGGTGTAGCCATCAAATCAAATACCTCAGCACAAGGACTTAAGGTTGAGTTGAAATTCCTCATTTATTGTTCAAGACAGGTGACAGCATAATGGTTCTATTCTATTCTATTCTATTCTATTCTATTCTATTCTATTCTATTCTATTCAACAGTAAAATAAATAAAAAAAAAACTTTTTTGACTGTGGGGAGTCTCCTAAACTGTCAGTCCTGCAGTGTTACAAGCTTGGACACATTTGTTATTTTGTATAAAACCAGACAGACAGGTTTGCAGAATACTTTTTGCCGATTTATGGGGCAGAATGAAGGAGAGATAACAAGATAACAGGAGGGAAAGTGCAAAAGACAGATGACGCAGGACTATTAGACATCCAGCTTTAGGATCAGGCAGCATTTCTTGTAAAACTGAGCAGTAATTGACACTGCCATGTAGAGAATACCTAATATGCAGCTTAACTCTCTGACCATCAGCTATCTACATTCAAAAGATGGTATCCTTTCACATCACATGTGTGTATAACGTTCAGGACTGCTCTGAAAACAAACATAACAAGCTATAGAAAGTTAACCAAGCAGGTTTTTTTTATGAGACCATATGAAGGATCTGACACCAGACATGTAGGACCTCCAAAGCTGGATGGGGAAAAAGGCAATGCTGTCACAGGCAAGCTTTCCAGATGATAGGCACGGCCTCAGGAGAGACCTCAATTCAAACACTATATGGGATATATCAGACCTTTGTCTCACCCCCTCTGGGGTCAAAATGACAAGATCTTCTCCTCCCATCAATGTCATGTTTTCTTGCTTTTTCTCTCTTCCTCTCTCTCTTACCATCTCTCTATCCAGCCAGGTCAGGCTATTAAATGAAAGAATACATTATAGAGAAGGAGGGCTAATAGATTGGAATATTATAACCATACAATAATTTCATGAAAAAGTCAAGGAGGGATCATCGCTCTTATTAACTCCAAGAGAAATTGAGGCTGAAAAATGCTCAAACAGAAAATGTTAATGCCAGGCTATACTACATGTAATTGTGCCGGCCCCATTCCCTGGGCTAGCCCCATTCATGCCACTTTATTAGTGGTAATTGAGGATATGAATTATAAATGGGAGGTGATTTCTCTCCTCCTTCTCATTGAAAGTGAAGCATAATGACCAGTGCCATTGTTTAACCTTCATAATCGCATATTCTCATTTCTTTGCTTTCCTCCCTCTGTCCTTTCATTTTTAACTTGGGCACTTTTGTCCTTTCTTTTATTTCAGTCTTCAGTTTTCCTATCCTGTCACTCCATAGTCTCTCCACTTGCCAACTCCAAAGTTTGCTACTTTATTCATCTTTTTTGTACTTGGTTCTCATTACCTCACTTTATCCTTTTTTCTTCTCTAATTTCAAATCACTCTCCATTCTCTCCACCTTTTTCACTTACATTTATTTTTATTTTTTTGTCTTTAATCCTTTCTTTCCATGCTTCTGTTTTACAGATCTAAATTAGTGGATAAACCTAAGACAAACACAATTTTATGCTCATATACTCAGACTGAGGTTGGCAGTGCTTTTTACTTTGCTTTACCAATGATGTGAGTGCCCCCGGGCAAAAAAGTCCAGCAAAGAGGGCCAGAAGTTTTCTTGGCACCCTATCTAAGAAATTCACTTTTTTATTTAGCCTTTTTAAAGATCAGCAGCTCCACACCTCCCACCCAACAAAGTCCATTAGCCCCAGCCTCTCACCCACAACCAGTCTGCTTTTTATTTACAACATCAAACGTTTCACTTCATTAAATTACCTTTTCTTTCCCCTCCCTCCTTTCTTACACTCTTTCCCTTTGCCTCATAGTTGTCCCAGTTGCATTAAGTTGAAACATGTTTTCTGTAACAAAAGGACATGGGGTGGCGGGGGGATAAACCAGCCCTCTGATGTAGTCTGCAGTCGTTTTATAGGGGGAAATAATGGGTAATTTGGAGAAGGTATTTAATAGGAAACCGACGTTGCACTGCAATGTAATTGTCGTTAAAGAGAGACTCAGTTGGTGTCTCTGAAACGTGGAAAGCTGCTGCTTACTGGTTTCCATTTTAAGGCGTTAGCTGCTTGTTAAGTGGAGATGACTGCATGTGCAAAATCTGGAGACACTTGAGTTTGAGTGGGCGTGTTTGAGTTAATTGATAGGGCATCCAAACAAAAGGTTGTACAGTTTAAGAATTATTATTTTTTAGAATTGATATTTAGCCAATTAACAGTATTTAAAATCTTCCCACGCATCACTTTAAGGTTAAATAAAATAACATTAAATTATGTGTTTGAGTTATTCATTTTCTTCAAAACAATTGTTTGTTCACTTGATCTTGCTCCAGTCTTTCATTAGACACACAAGATGTTGGGTGTGAAATCCCTTCTGAAATCCAAATCTTTTCTCCATTTTCCCCCCCGCTGTGCATTGATTAAGAGTTTGATTTGATCTAGGTCCCTCATGTACTGCCACATCTGCAGCATGTACAGCTGTGTGAAGCGGGTATCAGCTGTGTGAGCATATAAATGAAACCAGAGAGGAGTGAAAGCTAAACATTCTACGAGATCAATATTCCAATATCTAACATCAGGGAACTCCAATAAGTACAACGCCAGGGACACTTCAATGGCAACATCAAGGCAGCTGGGTTTACACGCACACACACAAACACACGCACATGTGCCCCCTTCCAGCACACACACACACTAATGATTAGCAGGTCTTAGATAGTGATCAGGCAAGCACCATAAAATCTATCCTACTTAGGAGAAAGGAATAATCCATTTGAGGGCAGGTTTCAATACGGTCCATACTAACCATGTCACACTGAAGTGCCTACAGAACGCAAAGGAGATAATTTGGAACTGAGATACATTGGCAAAGTTTGAAAGCAATGAAATAAGGTCATATTGCCAGAAGCAGAGATAAGAATTAGCAATCAATGTTCATCAAGGCAGTTAACATAATCGGCCAGAGGCCAACAAATGTGACCAAATACAAATGGTTATAATCACTATCAATAGTGCAGCCTAGTGACTTGTGGCAGCAGTGATAACCAAAACTGTTGTGTTCTGTTTAATGTTTCAATGCTAAAACGAACAAACAAAAACATTCCTAAAAGGTTAAAAAATCTGACTATAACTTAAAAGTTTGATTAGATAAGCAACGAGTCACTACTCAAATAAAAAAAAAAAATGTTTGTTTGTTCCTTTTTAATGTTGCATATATTTCACTCAAATAATTAAGTAGCTTCCATTAGTCTTGGACATCTATGTTTGGACATAAGCACTGAGGTTGAACTAATGACCCTTATTCTAATCACATCAGACTCCAGGCAGAGGTGTGTGTCCAAAGGTGGTCCTGCTTCTGTGTGTATTTGTGCAAAACAGTGACCTCAACGACCAGTGGTCATCGAAGCACTGACCATCGCTGGTCGATACCCTCTCAACCACCTAACCAATTGTGCCCCCCCCAGCCCCCCACCCCTCATCTCCCCATCTCCTCCTCCCCACAAAGCCCATTCAAGGCCCCAATCAATGTCGAATTATGTGTTATTTATTGAATAATCAAAAAGGTATTATGGGTTCGGCTGGCTGACTAGCCTGCAGTGGCTGACAATAGGGCAATAGAAGGTGGCGGTGTTGGGGGACTATTTATCAGCCTAACTGCCATGCATGCGTTTGAAATTAGGGTAATCAGTTGGCATGTAAACAGTAGGCCTAGCAGCTGGCTGCCAGACAGCTAGGCTATTACTCACTTTCCACTTATTATCGCTGACGTCTGTGTTTGTGTGTTTGTGGTGGTGTGTGAATGTGTTAGTGTATGGATTTGCAAGTGTGTGTTCATGCATATATTGGTTAAAGGTGCATTAGTATGTATTTAGGGATTGATTATGCTTGCATATGTTAAATTTAGGAAAGTGTGTCAATATAGTCATGCGTTTTGAAGTTATGTAAGTAGCAGCTATACTTAGTAATAAAGAATTACAATGTAAGTAGTAATAGTGAAAAATATATGAGACAAATACTACTTGATATGGTAGTAAATGTTAATTTTTAAATTCAAAATACAGACTTAGGGTGCTTTTACAAACTTTTATAGTTCCCCACCATCACTTTGTCATTATCTGCACCCTCTTAACTCAGTTCAGGGCTATGGTCAACAGGGAAGAAGTAAACAGGGCACAATCTGTTAAAAAGCCCAGCCCATCACAGGTTTAATACATAGACACGCAATACAAACAAGTACTGCACACACACACATACACACTCATACTTAAGGCCCTATTTACACTGAAGGATGACCCTGCTAAGTTCTCCATGACTGACATAACCAATTAGAATATTGCTGGATTGTGGCAATTTTGGAGAAATGTTTTCAGTATGAACACAAAAAGGTTTTTTCTTGCTATTTACCAAGTCCCAGAGACAATCTTACTACTATGTTCAGGCACAGCTCACCCGGATTTGGGTGCCGTAATGTGCTAAAAGATCTGCTATGCTAGCATGACATGAACAACACAGGTTGTTTTTATTGTTTATTGTTTATTGTTGGTTGTTTTTTTGACTTTGTCTTAATTGTGGGTGTAGTCTAGGCATGAAGCCATCGTGGCCAATACTACTTCAAATTCAGACAACCAAGCCTTATCGCTGGTGGCAGTGGATACACTACCAAACTCGATCTCCCAAAGTCCACCTATGACTCCAATATGCTGCCACCAGTATGATGAGCCTCCACAATCTCAATACAAATGATTTTTACATGCTTGAAACCCTCCACTACTTATCACAATTTATTATGCTATCTCACACTCTATCATGTGTAACGGGGAGCCCACTGCATTTTCAAAAAGCACCTGGAGGCCTTTCCAAGACCCTGCAAACACCATGAACACTCTGACTGAGTCTTTACATTGTAGCAGAGTCATTACCCAGTGTGAGGTGGGTCTCAGCAATGTAAAAATTCCAGTTACCCTATTGTGCCAGGTTTTTGACTGTGAGAGGAAACTGGTGCTACTTGGAGAAAACCCAAGCTTGAACAGGGAGAACAAGTAAACTCCACAAAGAAAGGCACCAGCCAAGATTCAAACTGCACCCCATTTTGTTTTGAGGCAACTTGCTAACCACTGCACCAATGTGTCACCCAGTTTCCATTCATGTCAAATTTAAAACAGCTGAAACACTGGGTGCCTTTAAATCTCAACTTACAACCCACCTGTTTAGAGTTGCTTATGGCTAAATTAGGGTTAGAGTGCGGGTTTTTGATGTTTGTCTCTTTCTTACTGTTTATTCATTGTCACATGCTGTTTTTATTTTGTTTTTTAATTATGTAAAGCACCTTGAAATGCCTTGCTGCTGAAATGTGCTATACAAATAAAATTTGATTGATTGATTGATTAAAAGATTTTACTATTATTTGACATGTGAAAGCTACAAAACTTGTGCCAAAATGTGGAAGTGTTTTTGAAACAGGCAGTTAAATGCCAAGCAAACTGACAAAAAAAGTATAATTACTTGCTATCTGGAGCTTTTGCAAAGCCTTTGCTGAAGCTCTAAAAATAGTCTTTCTTCAAACGTCTTTTAATATGTTACGTTCTTTGAAAAAAAAAAGTTGGTTACAAAATCCTGTATAATATCGCTTGAAAACATAATTTAATGTTGCACTTGTGGATTGGCTGGTCTCACTCAGCAGCTGTGGTGACACTGGTGGCATGACCAAATTTAAAAAAAAGGGTCTACATAATCAATGAGGGTAAATTGTAGGGGTTAAGATTTGAAACCTGACGTCCCTAGGCCACTTGTAAACTAATCTGCCAGGGCAGCCTTTGTGTTAGAGGTCAACAGACATAGTTACAGGGTGTGTGCAGAGGGCAGGGGAGAGGGCAAATCTGTGTATGTGTGTTTGTGTGAAGGGCAGATGAGAGGGCAGAGTTGGCCACTGTGGGAAGATTGTATTTCTCTTCAGAGTTTTGCCCTGTGAGGGCTAGCTGTGTGCTGCTTGAAGGAGAACAGGGAGCTTATTATGACAGGGGAGAATGAGGCTCTAAAACACACAAACCGGTTTGAGTTTTAAAAATGAAAACAAAATATTTTAAAGTGCCTTGAGAATACCCTGGTTTCATTGTGTTTAAAAGAGAAATGACTCTGTCCCTGGAACCCAAAATAATTTTTAGGGTCACTGTCACAACTTCACTGGGATGTTTTCTAAGCAAACTATAATTCGCATAATGCACCTAAATTTGCTCCAGATGTAATCAGCAACTGAAACGTCTCTCCTTACTATAAATTCTTTTATGTGTTCTTTTTTTTGTTTTACAGAAATTGGAAAACAGATTATTCAAAGGTATGTTTTCTGAACAATTGTTGGTTAGGACTCTATGTGACTGGTCAACATTTGCTTTGATGAAAGTGTAACTGCATACACAGAATTTGTACACATTCTATGGTGTGTATACAGTGGTGCAGAATAAGGTTAAAGCGATATCCTTAGTGTCTGTATTAAAGTGATGTCTCGGTCAGCTCCCCTTAAATAGCCCTATCAATCTGGTCCACTTATGGACTCCATAAATTACAAACCATTTTCACTGCTCCACTTATGCACTCACTGAAGCCACTGTACAAAATCACAAATGTAACCAAGGAAAGAAAAGATATTGAATTCAATGGATATAGAAAGAAAAATACTATAGATATGTGGAAGAGAATAGTAAAATTAAGAGGAAAAATAACTGTTTTGTATCTATCTTTCCCTGTATGTGTCTATTCATCTATTTTTCTCCTCCTCTTGCTTTTAGGACCTCTGTGCTGTTGACACTTATTGCATGTCGCCATATTTTTATCCCTGAAAAAGCATTAGAAAAGCCAATGTCAGGGTGGGGTAAGTGGGTTAGGATTGGCTTTTGCCTCCCTTGGCCACAGAGAGAGGTAGGGTTACCCACAATAAGATCAAAATGAGACCAATTTTGTTTCCGTTGCCATTCAAAACAAACAATGGGCACCTAATAGCCCTGCAGCATCTGTGGCCTCGCTCAGGCCAAAACACACATGATGGCCCTGGTCGATAGACGCCGACAGCTAGATGGACGAGAGGAGTCATGTGCACACACATAAGAAGACAGGCACCCACTACGTAGGCAGACAGACACACATTCTTTTTCCCGATAGCTGTGAGCTGCCTGGAACACTAGTTAGCGGTTGTTGTAAAAGTGGTCTGAGTGCCTCTAAAGACAGTGATCATATCAGTGAAAGAAAGAAGAACATAGGCTTATCGACTGATAGAGGATGACAGACAGAGAGGAATGGGGAAAGAATGGGGGGCTGGTACAGGTGGTCATATCTGGCCAAGAAATAGTGATGGTGATCTAATCGTGCAGCTATACACTGATAAACAGCTTGTTATCAGTTGTTCCTATTGAAAGAGTGAGACTGGATAAATGAATGTTCAAAAGTCTAATACATCTGTAATATTTAGTTTTAACAAAATATGAGAAATATATATGTACTTTTATGTTTTGCTCTTTTAAACTGTTTAAGTAAAAAAAAAGAACATAAACAGACATCCTTCAAGAACTGTTTAGCTGCATTGCTAGCTAACAAAATATTATGCCAAATTCCAAAACTGCAAACTTCCCCATCAAGCGACAGCCCCAAAGATCAAAGGGTTCTGGCAGAATGGATGCTGTTTTTTGCTCGGTGTGTGGAGGAAGCAACAGCAGTCATACCTGAGATCCATTACCATTTTCCACTGATTTTAAAATGCTTTACATGATATATGCATTCAATAAACTCTTTTGTAATATGGCTCTATGATACCGCTGCAAAGATAAACTTCTTTTTAAAGGGCTTGCGACCTTTCTCATTGTTTTGCCTTTTGAATAAGTTAAATAATTATGTTTTTGTTTGTTATGAGTCTTTTGATATCTAAGAGCAACTTTGCCTTGCACATCTGCTAATTCTAGGTCTGAGCATCTCCTGTTATTAATTTTTTTAAATAAATATTTATTTGTTCTAGGTTTGCAGTTGTGTGATTTTGCAGAATATTTTTTTTACTCAACACAAAGTCAATTGGGGTTAATTTTGTCAGGGCTGCCCCTTATTGCCTGTTTATGGTCTTGATAGTTGTGGAGCAGAGGGGTATATGTTTTGGGAACTTCAAGGTTGCAGCTTTGCTTTTTGCAGATGGTGTGATTCTGTTGGAGCCTTAAAGCCATAAGCCTCAGTGAATACTAGAGCATTTTGTAGCTGAGTATGAAGGGGCCTGGATGAGAGTCTGTTTCTTCTGTTTTGAGGCCATAGCTCTTGGCCTGAAAATGGTGGAATATTTCTTCCAAGTTGGATGTAAGCTGCTGCTTCACAATGAAGACTAAGTATCTTGGTGTCTTGTTCAGAAGTGTTGGCAGGATGAAGCATGGGATGGACAGACAATTAAGGCTGCATCATTAGCAATAAGGTCTGCATCTCTGTTACTGGTGGTGGTGCAGGAGAATAAAAAAAAAGACAAGCTGCTTTTGGCCTTGGCTAATGGATTAAAATGATAGTAAATTGAGAAAAAAAGTTAAATCTCAAATTTATTCTAACAGATCTTCTGTGCAAATCCTCTCTTGTGTTCAAATCTATACTTAATTCAAGAAAATTTAGGTAATATTTTGTGATTACAAAGAATTATTGTACAAGTCATCAGCCCCTGTAATATGCCTTCTGGGTTGTAAGCAAGTAAGTTCAACCTCACATTGGCCTGAGCTAATGATATTAGGACATGTTGATGCTATAACACAGTCAGTCATGATGTGCCTATGAACACACATGCCAGCATCCACACACACTGAAAGAGCATGCGTATTTGCACAATGTCATGGGTCCCCTGAGCAAAAACAAGCTTTTCTCTCTGATTGCTTCACATTAATGGTGCATTTCACAGTGTGTGGGGTTACATCTTCCCAACTAACAAGTGGGGTAACAGCGTTAGGAACAGGGAGGCCTTGGAAGGAGGGGTGCTGCACTTACACCTGCCCACACATGCCCTTGGGGTATCGATTGCAACCGCTGCTTCACCTTTGCCTCTGTGACCTCCCCAACGATGTGTTTATTTACTTTGCTACATTGCCACATGCAAATACACACATCTGACACACACACTGCCTGTCAGACACAAATGGCCATGAGGAGCACCAGGAAGGCACATAAAGTGGTTAGATAACCAACACAACCCAAGACAAAGAGAATGGGACTCGGGCTTTTTAAAGCCGTACAGTTTCAGCTTTTGGGGAGGATATGATCATTTGTAAAATGAGAGAAAAAGAAGGCTGATAAAGGGAAGTGAAGGAAGATATACAGGGAGAATATTATGGTACATGTCTAAATAGTTAATTATCTACACAATATTAATTCACTCAGAGAATAATTAGATCATTTGCTTCATTAAAAAACAAAAAACAAACATGGCTTTCACTGTAAGCAAACAACTTGTTTTACTGGTTGACCTCTTGATAAAATCTAACTGACTCCTAAGGAGGTCATTAAAGGACATTGTGTCTCAGCAGCTATTCCACACCTTTCTTGCCACCTCTTCACTTTATTCCCACAATTTATCCGACACTCCCTCCCTCTTTTCATTTTCTTCTAGCACTTCAGCTGATAATGTTATAACACATCATTGATGGGTCTCAGGATATGCAACATAGACTTTTATGAGTCTGCCAACCCCTTGATGAACTTTACCTAAACCTGCGGAGTGAAAAAGACAATGCTGCTATGAACTGAGAGATAAGTTTGGAGCCTTATGTGTTGTTTTCAATAAGCCAAATGGGCATATCAACTGAGGGTTCTTTGAATAATCTTGCAACAAACTGTTGACAATAAATTGCTGAATACTGTAGACTTTATTAATAATAATAATAATAATGATAATGATAATGATAATGATAATGATAATGATAATAATACAGAAGTATTGTTTTTGTGGCCAACAAAGACATGAACAAGGCAGAAAAGTACAAACCATTGCAAGAAGAAAAGCACAAAGTTAATCAAGAACTTTAATAATTTATAATTTTCTAAAATAAATACATAAACAAAAAAAGCCAAGTCAAATTTGCTAACATTTCGCTAGTTTTGTTTTCATGACTAAGACACAATCATGGTGCTAGCCTTGGCATGAGAGTAGAGTGGCTAGTCCTGCTCCAAATATTCAATATTTGAGCCATACTAATGCATGCAGACCCTACGTCATAGATATGCTGCAAATGCTGCAAACCACACTCCACCCAGGCCTCTGATACACTCCTACCATGATGAAAAACTACAGCAACTTCATTGCAAATGTTTTATCCATGCTCAAAATCACTGTGGACCTATCATGCTCTATCACACATAATAGGAAGCTCACTGTGTTCTTAATACTTGTCTGAAGACCAACAACACACTGCAAAAACCATCCACAATTTGAGCAATTTTTATGTTGTAGCAGAGTTGCCAATGAGTGTAAATGAAACTGTTATCAAAAAAATACAAAAACGAAAAACTAAATCTGATGATAATAAGAGAGAGTGAATACTATGGATACATGATAGGTATGTGTTCAAGCAATTAAAATATGTCGACAGGTATCATAACGCTCGGATTTTTCAGTGTTTGCATACAGGGAGTGGATCCAGGGTCTGTCTGAGCCCTCAGCCAGCCAGTCACTGGGCAGGCTATCCATACTGATTAGTAGTAAAACTTTAATGGGGGATCCATACATATGTCTATCTGTCAGCTTTACGAGGACGTTTATACAGGCAAGTTTCACCATGCCAGCCTGATCTGAAGACAGCCAGGACACAGATACCACTCTACAAACACACACACTCACACACATTCAGTGTCTTTTTCAGTCACAGTGTCTTTAGGAGTGCCACGGGGACCAGTACTGTCACAGCATTTCTTAGCGCCGGGAGCTCGGGACCCTAAATGAAGGCATCAAACGCTCTCATCCCCCGTTGTAATAAAACCCAGTCAACAAGCCCCCGCTGCAGGCTACACATAATGGGCTTTTTATTTCCGTTTGGTCTCTCCAGCCTACAGAATTAAAGCCCAGATTGGTGAATGAAGGACAAGGTGGCCTCAAGGTCACTGCATGAGCAGTTGGGTGAGACACAAAATTCATCAAAATCAAAGGGTCTCTTTAAAATAAATAAATAAATGAAATAAAATTTGTATCAAGCTAGGATGGTTTGGTTCTTAAGCTGTGAGCAGATACATGGATAGTATATGCTGAAAATCAGTCACAAGAGCCTTACAGCAGGTGACTGAAGGGAAAATTTCAGGCTGAAATGGAGCTATAGGTTTGCAGCTACACTAATTAGGAGTTTGGTTTGGCAGCTGACCAACAAATCCGCTATGACCCCAGTGATCTCATTTAGTCTACCTGCCCCGTTTAGACAGAAACAGGAAGCAAATGATCTTTGCTGAAAAGGTCAAGGGTCACCTCATGTTGTTGTGTCATAGCACTCTAAATGGTAGTGTGTGTGAAAAGCATTTTCAATCGTGTGCATGTGTGTGTCCAAACAGGGGTACTTCATGTGGTGGTATTCGGTAATGAGAGGGAAAAAAAAACAACAGAGGAACAGACTGTAAACAGCCACAGGTGTCTAGTTAGGCTAGAGTTACCAAGACAGACACACACTTACACACCTGTGAATGGCCATCTGCTGATACTCTGGAGAAACATTTGAGTCTTTATTTTTCTTTTGCAACTGACAGCATATTCCTACCAGGGTAAATAAAAATGTTTCCACTAATTTATTAGTCTAAACTGATTCAATAAATTTGTGAACTTCTAATGGTAGAGCTACAGGGCGGCATCAGATACCATAAACCTTTGTTATTTATAACAGGGGTTATTAATATTGTACTATGTCCATGTTTAATGTTTTACCAGTTGTAATTAGCAAATTATACATGTCACTGTTTTTGCACAAGGGACTGACATATCTCATGCAGTAGACACTAGTTATGTACCAGTCTAATGGATTTATTATACTGAACTGTGTATAGAGTAGAAGGTCAAGTTGGTCTTTTTTTTTTTTTTTTGCCTTTTTTCCACTCAAATTTAAAAGGACACATATGAAAAATATTATCCAAAAACTAACTTTACCATACTTTCTGGACATTTTACAATCTTACTTTATGTTTTACATAATCCTAATTACCGTTTTTATGAAATTCAACATAAATAGAAATAAATGCAGACATTCAAGTGCCTTTTTAACCTTTGGCTTGCCTTAAAAATGACATTCAATTATTAACAGACTCGCTGAAGAACTTTGTCTCAAATACAAGAAATCAGATTAAAATGTGAGCAAGTTAAACACAACAGTGTTTAATGTAGTCTAGGCTTCCTCTTAAGGTTTACGTTGAGCCCTTTTGTTTTGATAAGATAAAGTCATAATGCGATAAAATTTGAAGCCATTTCAATTGATAGTGGTGCCTCCAATTTGTGGCAACAGCTGGCTTTGTATTTTGAGAAGGCATTGGAATGAAGTAAAAACACTTGAGTGCTGGGCACCAATGTTCACCATCACAGTATTGTTCTTGTGATTAAAGAAGTCTCACAGTAAGGTTCTGGTGGAGGGCCATTCTTGAAAAGTGCAGGCTGTAAACTACTTTCAGATTGAGTTTTTTGCAGTTACAAATAGAAGCATTGTCAGAGTGTTTGACCAGACATAGTGTACTTTTTTTAACTAGAGAAGCGTTTGACTATGTCTATGTCAATTAAAACCAGGGATGACAAAAGAGAGGATGGGAGGTTCTCTCTGACAAATAGACTTGGAGGAGAAATGCCATTATGGAAGTGGCTAACCATCACTGAAGTACTTAGTAAATGTCTCCGGATAATGCCAGCTAGACCCCCTTTTAGTTGATACTTTAGTTAATTGAGTGTGAAACCTTTATCACTATCAAGACATGTATGGGGAAGAAGGATGGATGGAAGGATGGTAAAGGGTAGAGGAGAGAATGAGATGATGGTAGAGGATGAAGGAGAGGACATGAGATAAACTTGTGTGAGTAGAAGAAGAGCAAAGAAAACCTGAGAAAGAAGAGCACGGCAAAAGAGGGGAACGAGTGTCCCTAACCAGATGGTCAAATAAGCAGGTACCCTCCAAATGAACCTCTACCGTCCCCTCATATTAACCCCCCCATCCCTTCCACCCTCAGTATACTGAATCCCACCACTTTGTCATGCTATTACCTCCCTGTCTCTTTCATTATCTGCCATGAACTCTAGGTAACCTCGTCGTGGCTATTCTTTATGTCACGGCTCACGTTGTGGGCCGTGATTTAGGCCCATCCAGTGCACCTAATTTGATTTCATCATCACAGGGTGCAGTGAGAAATAGAGGGGAGGAGGGTTAGGTTGTGGGTAGAGAAGACGGGTAAAGGAAGGGAAGGTTGAGGTGATGGTGGTGAAGGGCTTGGAGCAAAAGAGGTAAGGGGATCTCGAGAAGTAAGGGTGGGGGGGTCACATCGGTAAGCACAAGCCAAATGACTTCAAGAGGCTAATAAAGAAATCAAGGTCTTCGTTACACGGTCATAATAATTGCCCTAAAACATTGACGACTATTACTAGACCCGGTCATTAGCAAGCGTTAATAGTCTTTTCCTTTTCTCCTCTCTGTTTCTGTCCTATACCTATATTTTCTACTGACACTTTGAAAATGAGACCAACCAAACTGACTTCATCATATTCTTTATTAGTATGTATCTAAATGTCCATTACAAGATTGCCTTCCTGAGTAGATTGACAGCATCAGTTTATTCATCAAGGGCCTCAAAACACCATCTGTACATTGACACTAATACGAAGTCCACATAAAGTCAAGTACAAAATATTATTTGACCTGATTTACAACATTATTGGTTTTTGATACTTTCTCTAATAATTTCTATATTGTTGTAACCATGACACACTGTTTCTAGTGAAAGCAATAAGGTTCCTGTTCAATAACTCAACACTACTCCAGATACCTTCTTCTCTGTTTATACAAAAATACAGTCTATATTTTTTTTACAAAGTGCTCAAATACTCATGCTGAACCACTGAATAGCAAGAACTCCCCAGTTAACATCTTAGCAAAATATAAAAAAAGAACATTCTTATATTGGCTAAAGATCATCCAAGTGTTTTTCTCATTTTAAACATTTGCAATTTCCTTTCATGTATTACTTTTTTCAGTCCTCAATCAAAATGTAATGGTGAGACAGATCTTGTACAACTGGTAAAAAACATTTCATTGTTATCTTAGTTTCTAGGCTACAAAGTGATATGTCCCATGCACAAAATAAGCTAAGCTATCTAAAAATACTCAGAGAAGTATGGAGAATGCCTAAGAAGCAACAATATAGAAGCATGTCTAGCTTGATGTAAAAGACTGAGCGCAATGACTGCAACTTCAGAGGCTAATGCTTATCTCAGTGCCTGAATCTGAATACTACACATGAACAATGATATTTCATTATTTTTAAGAAAATACGTTTTTGTGCCTAAAGCTGTCAAATGCACCGTCAAATTTTTTTCTACACTCTGACACATATTGCTTGAATTTTATTATTTTGCATTTGTCTTTAACATTACAATCATCAGAATAAATGAAGACCTACCTGTCAACATGTGACTATACTACATCCATGCTTCCAACATATGCACCTTTTATGTAGCCAATTACATTTATACATACATTAATACACATAACTTCATCCATATTCACACAAGCAGAGGTGCCCTCCCCTGTTTGACACACAGACATTACAGGGCAACCATGAACCATTATGATATATGAAGAAAGACAACAAAGCAAAGTGTCTTTAAGGCCAAACTGGTCATTATCTTCCTCTCAATAGACCTATAAAGGAAAGGAGGGTATTTAAAGAGTTGGGACTTTTATGGTTGTAGATGTAGTTAAACTTTCACATGAGCTTCAGCTGACTTTATGTTATGTCTTTGTTATTCTGTTATGAGAAAGTCTAGACACTGAGGCAGAAATGACTGAATGCTACAGGTTGCTGCTGGGTGAGTCAGAAATACAAACTGCCAGCTTGTGTTTGAATTGAAGTCCAAGAGCACAGAGGTGTCTGATAGGAAACAAACCATCTTTTGGAGAAACAGCTTTTAAGAAAGGCCAAAGATTGAATATAAGACACTGATTGAATACCAAACGGTAGATAATGATATCAGTATTTCTCGCTGGAAACGGGAACCATCTATCAAAGTCAGAGTTGAGGAGAATGCCTCTTCACTCTTCAGTATAAGTCTTTGACAGGAACAACATGGTAATGCATAACGATTGCTTAAATATGATTATCGTCCAAGGGGGTAAAAATGGCCATCTATTTTCAGCAAGTATGAGATGGTTTGAGTGTTTGTAACACAGTCTAGGCACTTGTACAAACCAGCTTTAGAAAGAGACATTTATGCTTCACGTGAACACACACACACATTATACATGCATACACTAGGCTAACTAAATATTGCCATAAGTGACTATTAAGTTGATTCTAAGCAGTTACAGTATATTTTGTGTAATGTATGTAAAATAATCCCATTCTTCACATCAATCAACAATAAGTGATCACAAATTGTTGAAAATCCTAATATGAACACTTATCAAAAACTATTGTTAAAAGCAATGACATGAAAATTTGGAACTATGCTTATTTAAAATTCTGTCAAGAGTTAGTTAAAAATATTGCTACAATGTTTTAGCATATGAAACTAACTAGTTTCTCCAAGGACTATATTTTACATTTTTAAATGTCCTGATTAATGAGTTTTGGGTTTACTAATAGTCACAATATTTAACTTTGAGAATAGTTTGAAAAACCATTTATTTTTCCTCCTGCTAACACTCAGTAGTTCCACAGGGTTTTAAAAAATTAACAAATAAATACATTTCCAGCAATTTCAAACAAGTTATGCTACCACTCATACTACTACTACTACTAAAGATAATAATAAGTTGTATTGTAAGTGCTTTACACTTATATAGTGCCTTTTTTCACTTTTCCTTCACATTGTTTCTCATTCATCCTTTTACACACACACTCACATCTATTGCATTCAGTTACATATTTTACATTCTGTATACAGCACCTTTTGGGGTTCTCACTCATACACTAAAAGCATATCAGGGACAGTGGGGAGTTCGATATCTTGCCGAAAGATGTTTCAGCACTCTGCAAAGATAGGAGATGAAACCCCCTATCTTCCAACTGGAAGGTGACCTCCACACCTTTGCAGTGTCATGGGTCATTTTTACCTGAAATTAATGTTTTAAGTACATCAAGTAGCATGAAGATGCAGAACATAATGGCAGGCAGGTCTATTTGACAATTTGAAAAGACATTTGGTTAAAAATCTTGCAAAAAGTAGCAATCTTGTTGATGAAAGGTTTAAACTGGACAATTATTATAATGAGTATCGAAACAGATTTAAATGACAGCTAACTGGTAGCAATCTGAAAACACCTTGTTATTGAACACTAAATTTCCTACATACTTTTTCAGTATTGTCTCATGGGTAGCTAAAGAGCTCCTGAGGCAAAACTACTAAACTGCAACAGTTCCATTCCGACTAAATATTTAATAAGTGCCATTTATTTTCAGCCAGGTTGTGCCTCCATCTAACAAAGCACTGGCATGTGTGCATGCATGTGTTTCTGTGACCTTAAAATAAAGTATTAAAGAAGAGGATTGGCTCTGTTCCTCTTTATGTTTGTCACTCAAACACCTTCTGGGTTCATTTTTTTTTCGCCACACTGGAATTTTTATTATAGTGGGGGTATATGCAAAAACCATATGCCCGGTTTAGTGAATGCCAAGGCATTTTTGATAATGATTGCAAAAATGATGATGTGTGCAAGAGGGGGAAACCCAGAAAGTGGTGTGCTTTGCACGGCTCATTGTGTAGCATTTTGAATCAAGTGTAAAGGTGCAATCCAAAAATCTGTTTTACCATATTATGCTGTTGTATGTAAAGTCCATGTGTTCCATTAATTTTATAGAAATATGCATTTAGCGAAAAAGGTGCCAGACCTTTTCTGGCATGAACTATTTAGGAACATAAAGTTATAGATTTCAACTTGGATTAATCTGAAATGTTGTGTATGGGTGCAAAGTCTTGTTACATTTTTGGACTGAAAAAAGGCAGAGGGGGGAAAAAAAGAAAGGACTTACCTGCATGGAGAAGCCAAAAGGAGAGCGAACAAGGCACATGGAAATCAAAGACAAAGCAAAACAAAGTTAGGAGCATTACTCAGCGACATATGGCCTGCATTTCCACATTCAGCCTTTCTGAAACCATGTAATGATTTTAATATGAAAAGAGAATTACTTCACGGCACCGCAAGATGACCATAAATCCTAAGTCACATTATTCCCAACCACAGCAATTACGACAACAGCATGCATGTCAACAGTTACGTATGCATGTATCTTGTGCTGCATATTGGAGTGTGTGGAGGTTTTTCTTTTTTATGCAAACCCGTCAGCAGCACACAAAAAACCTTGTTAAATTCAAGTTGGGAACAGACGTACTCTCCACGAGACCGCAGCACCCCCCCCTTCTTACTGTGGTGTAAACACAGATTGTTAGGTTAGGGGTTAAAAGTGTTGTGCTTAGATTCTCTCAGCACTAATCTGATTTCTCCTCTCTTTGCGCGTCTATATTTATTTGGTTTTGTCAACACTCACGTTTCCCTCTCTCCTTCTGTCTCTCTGTCTCTCTCTCCCTCTCCTCTCGCCAGCGTATTGATTGTTGCTAATGGATTGGCTCTGATTCCGGAGACGTCTAACATGCTTTCCTATCCTCTTATTTTCACCCGGGGAAATCAATGAGGAAAGGCCTGCAAATTTAGACAGGATCAGGTTTTAAGGAATCTACAGTGAGCCGCAGCACATCAAGGTGTGAGAGGGGAGGGAGACAGGGAGCGTGTAAGTGTGTGTAGGGGAGCTCTTAGCAGCAAACATTGTGGGTTTGTGGCACAAAAATACAAGTGTGTGCAAAACATATGCAGCCAACTATTTGGTATTTTTTTAAAATGTCAAAAGTTTCTTTTTCATATAAATCTATTTTTTTGGTCTTTTACCCTGGCATGAGTATTACAGTAAAACTCAATGTCATTAATTTTTCATCTTTTTCATCCTCATCCTAATATGTCACAGCTTATGTTAATGGGTCATCAGCAAATTCTGTTTTCTTTTTTTTGCTTTGTTTTGTTTTTTCATACTGTTTTATGTTAGACAGTGTTTCACAACTTTTTTTGGATTGAAAAGTTTTGCTTTGATTTTTACCTGTAATCCACTGTATCATAAAAGTAAATATGTAGTAATGCTAAAAAAAATCAAATTAAAATGGCATTCCTCACGTACCAAAGTTTAAAACAAAGATTATGTGTCATTTGTTGGTACTTGGAGTGTGTGTTGAGAATGAGTACCACAACAACTTTTAGCTAAATTTACTAAGCATGAATCACATTGACTCAAAAAGGTAATCAGCCATAACTGTGCATCCAAAGATAACTTTTTGAGTGTTTTATTAAAATCTGACCTCTGGTTCCTGAGATATTTTGCTAACAGCCAGACAAACAAACACACAGGCACAGGCAATTACCTGATTACCCACAAAACCTACACATAAACAAATTATAACATCTTGAACTTGTGCAAATGTAAATATCTACCATCATCTTGTGTCTTTTTTTTCAAATCCAGTTTTACTTCTGATCAATGAGGATGATTCATACCCTTTTCTTTTCTTTTCTTTTTTCTTTTTTTTTCAGTAGAACACTTAAGGTCTGCTGTAAAACACTCTAATTTGAATCCATAGTGGAGTGCACAGGTGTTAAAAATTTATGCCAGCTGTAATAATTTAATTTAATCTAGGTATAATTTTAGTCAGGATCCTATGATCATTTGTGGATTGAATTTTATGTTGTTCGGTTAAGTTACTAAAATCTTTCTTTTAGTACATAGGTAGCCTACATATTGTTCATGGGACTCCATGTTCCTCTGACAGCTGGTTATATTAATAATCCAACAATATAAGTAAGACATTTTAATCAGCCTATTAAAATGCAGATTTTTATACTGAGTAGATTGAGTCAGTGTTAGACGTCCTACTTTTAAAACAAACTTATTTACACTCATAGCAACTTTTTCTTTTACACTCTTTAGCACTTTTTAAATATTTTGCTTGCTTATTTCCTTCCTTTCTTGGCATTATGTTTTTCTTTGTTCACTGTGTAACCAAAACTGCTGATGGACCTGCACAAACAAAGTCACACATAACCAGGGATGGACATGGACAGAGACAGAGGTCCCCCTTTTGCTGCTCAAACAATGGATGATGCTGGGTTAAATCTGAGAAGGTAATCAATGACCAGTGAGGAGTGTGACTTTTTTTGTGTGCAAGTGTGGGACATGCCGGGCGCAGAGGGGCCTAGCAGGTCTGAAACTCTATCCCGGGACCAGATCATTTATAAATGGGAGAATATTGATGACTTTCGTGTGTGTGTGTGTGTGTGTGTGTGTGTGTGTGTGTGTGTGTGTGTGCATGAAGGGTGAAGATTGCTCCTAAGTGTGTGTGTGTGTAGGTGGGAAGATATCAATGTGCTCTCAGCCTCTTCACACAGCAAAGCAAATTGAAGAAGTTGTCAGGAGTCACAACACTTGGGGCCAGTCAGGGGACGAAGACAGCTGCAGGCAGGATGGCGCTGACCTGATGTGGAAGTTCTGGGGCATGATTAAATGCAAAAAACACAAATAATTGTAACTAAAATATTAGCACTACATTTGGAAAACCATGTAAAGTGACTGTGATGGGTGTAAAAGTCACTAAAGTATGTTTGTGGCATGTTTAGATAAGGTGAAAGGTTTAACTGGAAGGGTTTCTCAAAAGTGCAAAATCTGCATAAACAGAAGTTCAACCAGCAAAAAAATCAGTCGTCTTAATGCGATAGTTCAGACCTTTTACAGTGGGGTTCTGTGGATACATTATGAACAATCAATATCTTACCTGTTGTAGATAGCTTTTTGAACAAGTTCCGCTTGGAGATTTGGAACTGAAGTCTGAAAGAGTTGATGAGCTACTCTAAGCAGGGCCAAGACCAAAGTGGATTTTCACCATTTTTTAACAACCCCAACCACAAATGTATGATAGCTGTTCATACCATTTTATAAACCTGTACGTCCCTGTCAAGCTTACATTTCAGTTTAGTGCTGTATTTCTATTAGCAAACATGTTGCTTCAGTGTTTGAAAGCATAAAATCCAAGGAAAAACATTGTTATTAGCTTGTATTGTTAAACAGTTACCCTGGTTACTGAGCACAGTGTCAGCAAAGTCTACAGATATTCTGAGTTGCAACTGGAACATGGTTAAGTTGAATGGGGATATAATTTCCCAAGTTTGAGTTGCGAATCCTGAGGCAAATAGAATGCAGCATCTACAACAGGTAAGATATTTATTGTTCATAACCTTTCCACAGAGTCCTAATCCAAAAGATCTATGCTATCCCTTTTTAATGAAGTGATTTTTCATTGAGGGGATGAAGGATCCAGGGGTGTTTCTCTGAGTTTCTCTGACAAAACTCATCCCTGTCCTGATTCAATGCCTTATCCCCCCCAACTTTTCCCCTCACCGCCCCCCAAACACTTTCACTCTCTCTCACACACCAGCAGAGTGGCTGCCGCTTTGTGTCCTTACACAAACATTCCCACAGAAAAGGGGCAGAAAACTATTTACCCCCTTTTACTCTCTAACCTCTTACCCCCTCCTCTCTCCCCCCTCAGATTTTGTATTGGGGTAGAATAGAGTATCCTACCTCACTTGACCCCTCCTCCCTGTTTTTCCTCCCCCAGTCTCACTCTCTCTCACACACACACACATACACATTAGCATGCGCACAAATCCAAACCGAACCCACTCGGTCTACAGCTGTACACGAGGTGACAAATTGGGATCTTTGTCTGCTTAAAGGGAGGTGGAGGAACCCCTACTTTGCACACACACTAACGCACACATACACACATTGAGCCATCCACTTCTATTGTGGGCAAGTTCCATTGCGCAGCAGACAATGGGAATTGCCCCCAATGTTTAAAAGGAGAAATATGGTGCTGCCTTTGTGGGAGGTAGAGAGCTTCAGTTCATTGAGGGACTGATATAGAGACAGACAGATTAACAGGGAGAAAGACAGAGAGTGCATAAGATGGAGAAACTGAGTGAAAGAAGAAGAAGGGAGGGAACGATGGATCAGCCGTTCATGTGGAATGGCAGGAAATTAAAGTATAAAAAAATCAAAGCACAAAGCGTCAGTTTCAAGGAATTGTGGTTGTATACGGAAAGCAAGAGTTTAAAATACAACCTTGTGATAATTACTTTTAATTAAACAAAAATCGCTGCCATCAGAGCCTTGAAAAGGAAAATTACGTAAATGTGAGGGAAGGGGTAAAGATGACAGGAATTCGAAGGGTTTTTTTTCTCAGCTTCTGTGGCAGATTTGGTTGCAAACGAGTCTCGACAAACCTCATAAAAATGCCCAGAATAGACCCAGCGTCTCACCACACCGATTATTACACTGCTAGTTTCTCAGAAAAGCACACATCACAACACAGTACCACTACTAATAATGGAGTTCATATTATTAGACCTTTCAGCCACATTTACAGTCTGTGCAACTTTATCTCACTACTTGTTTTTTTGTTTTGCTTTTTTAAACATGAAGTTAAAGTGATAGTTCATACAACTTAAAGTGGGGTTTGGTTAGGAAGTTATAAACAATTAATATCTTACCCACTGTAAATTACTTTTTGACCAATCTCAGTGACAGAACTGAGGAGCTAATGGACCAAAGTGGGTTGCTGCTGACGCTAGTCTCCAGAATTTCAAGGCAGTTCAGGCAAGTAATATTTTATAAACCTTTACATTGAAGTCAGTTTTCCATTGAAGAACTATTTATGAAACTAGAGTGGATAGGAGCTGCAGCTAGCTTATTATTTAATAATAATAATAGTATTTGCACAAACTACAGTCAACTGAAGTTGTTTTAAGGTGGTAAAAATTACTCTGAATGTTGGTCCACTTGGAGTAGCAATTATTCGCTCGTCAACATGGTTCAAGGAGAGCCAATTGTCTTCTTAGAACAACTCCAATTTTGTTAGTAGTTCACATAAATGTTATTTTAGAAACTTTTATACCACCCTCAGATTTGCATTACAAGGTTATTCTGGCAGGATTTTTATATTTCTGCAGATAATCTTAGTGCTTGCAGCTGCTGCCACTGTTGGTGCTTGGAAATGATCAGTAAATTCCTTAAACTTGTGTACTATGTAATTCATAATGGTTCTGGTGTAAATATTTAATAAAGAGCATTCACATTAACTAATGTGAAATTTTAAAAATCTAAGCTGTTTTAAGACAGCAGAAACACTGGATTGCCTGGCATCTGATCTCGTCAGACTTAAACTCATTTCATCAAACAGATTTTGTTTATAAGAGCTATCTACAACAGGTAAGACATATATTTGTCATAAACTTTCCAGAAAACCCTACTTCAAAATGACCAAACTATATGTTTAATTCTATTATTTATTTACTTACTTATTTATTTGCTTTTATTTTACTTTTAGCCAAAAAAAAAACAGGCCTATTTGCTCTCTTAAGGGTTAGATATTAAGATTACAACCATTCTTATGTATAAATGTATGTGTGAACTACTTGAAATTTAAACTTTATTTATGACTTTTTGGGAATATATATATATATATATATATTTTTTTTTTTTCAAAAGCACAATGAAAATTACTGTGGGCGCTAGAATGAGATATTGAGAAGATATGAAACAGGATTGGTGTTAGTCACTAAAACTCCTGTTACTCAACACACACACACACACACACACACACACATACGAAGCCCATACTTGGTCAGCAGAGGTGGGCTGACCCTGAGGGTGAAAGAGCTAAGCGTTTGACAGACTCCACCTCTTAACTTGTTAACTTGCTAATTAGACCTCACAGTCACTTCATGGGCCTGAACAATAGACTGCTGGCTGAGCGATGATCAGGCTGTGATGCACACACACACACACACACATACACACACATTCTAACCCTAAAAGCTAACAACCCCCCATACACGCTCAACTGATGTGACCACCTGCCCCCTCTCGCACTCCAAAGGACAGTGTGTGTGTTTGACTTTGTTCAAGTGTGTATGTGTGTGTATGTGGTCATGGGAGTCTTGATGATCTGAGATCTGGTGGTTATGTGTGGGGTCTTGTTGCCACGGGAACAGCGAAAAAGAGGTAGGTCTGATATATAGGGTGAAGGATGTTGTCCCCCCTCTCTTTACTTCTATATGTCTTTTGCTCTGTGTCTCCTTTACACACACAAAACTAAAGCCCCCCAAAAAAGAAGTAGGGCGAATGTGTGTGTGGGAGTGTGTGTCTGCGTGTGTGGTGTTTGCCCAGTGGTCTCCAGATCGGGGCTAAATGGGGTTAAACATCTATCCATGTTAGAGTCCCGTTCTTTGAGTTCTGTCATTAGCCTGCAGCTTAGAGAGCTATTACTGACACAGCTGCTGCTGCTCACTGGGTAAACACACACATGAACACACATACACACCCGCATACACTCTGTGGTATAGCAAGCTGTCCACAGGGGACTGTGTGCACTGTCTGTTTGTGGAACAACGTTGCCAAATATCACAAGACTAAAACAATGAATGTCCAACTTGGCATCCAGTTGTCATTTTTGTTCATGCGAGTATGGGTATGTATAAGAGTGTGTGTTGGTGTGTGTACACATGCATAAAAGGACAGCGTTGTTCAGCCAAGCCATCAGGAGGTTTGCTTTGACCTAATGTGAAGCAAAAGTGCAATTAAATAATTGAGATATACAAAATGTTTTGACAACTTCAATAGTTTGCCAGTGCAAATTAACTTTTTCTTTTACACTTTCGTCTTGGATATAAGAAGCATATGTGAAATTTACTGATAATAAAACATGTTAGCTACAGCTCCACTTTATAGTAGTAGAAGACAAACATCAGATTTTATGGAAAGTTGTTTAAAAACTAGATATGTTTGCTTATATTTTGCTTATATTTTATAATATAGTTATATAAACACACAGAGGTCCTTATGATCAATGTTATTATTACTAGATTCAATGCAGATTAGTTAATTTATGTGGGATTTTGTTTAACATTTAGTATCATGGTGAAATACTAAATTTTGCCACTCAGACTGAAGATGTTCTGACCAAGCGTGCACTGAAAAGCTCTGTCAGTGACAGACTGCCGCATCCTAAATGTATCACGGTGTTTTATCACAGGTTATTTCTCCAAGCAGCACTCAGACTAGAATAAGCACTGCTTTGACCTGACCACATAAAACCAACAAACTGTACTATTTTACAAAAACTATTTTTATCTGAAATGTCTGGCTTCAAGTGTAGCATTTATCTGGTCTAATATAGATGTTCCTTTTTTCCATAAATGGCAAGCAGTTATGTAATTGCATATCTGTTTGTTTGTTTGTCTGTTTGCAAAAGTTCTCAAGAACGGCTGTAAGGATTTCATTCAAACTCTCACAAAGTAGTTAATGGATGCATATCTACTGATTAACCACTAGAGTCAACTTGATTATAGATAGCTGTCACAACTAATTAAACCAAATACAAAAATAGCATTAATGCAGTCATTTTTACATATGTAGAGCTAAAATCTGGTGTAGTAGTAGACAAAAGTAATCCCCAACACAGACTCTAAGTGATAATAGATCACACAACATCTTTGTTTAAAACTTTGGAATTTGTTAGCGAAATATCTACTGAACCACTGGATGGATTTTAATGAAACTCTCAAAATATAATTACTGACTACATGTTTACATATGATTACCATTTTAAGTAAACTCAATAAAGAATGGCTGCCACGGCTAATTTAACAGAAACATGCATATAAGTTAGTCAGTTTTACAGATATTGAGCTAAAATTTGATTTAGAAGGAGCTAAGAGTTATCTCCAACACATACTCCAAGCATAAACAGACCATATACCATATAGGATCTTTGTTGAGCCTAAATTAAAAACCTTTCTTAATTTGGCCAATCTCTTGACTGCATTGAACATTTTGAATTTGTAACTGAGAAACAAATTAATAAAGAAATATTTATTCTTCTGTGCTGTACATCTAGTTGCTTTCCAGGTTCTTAGAGGATAAAGAATCAGCTTACTGTACAAAACTAAAATTTTGTTTTCTTTGTGGAAACTTAAAACAAGTTTGTCAAATCATAAGAGTGGATCTCTAAAACAACAACAACAAAACATAATAGTGACAGGTAGGACAGTATAAACAGTTGAAAGCACCAAACTAACTGTGCACCCATGCAGCTTCAGATGAAAGAACGTACAAACATTTACTGGAAATAAATCGATTAAAACAAGCTGCCCAGTTGAGCTGGCCTCTCGCGAGGTGATTGTAGCTCCCTTTGGCCTCGTGGCATCTGGAAACACCGTGGGGAGTCTGTGTGTTAAATAAATGACTGGGGAGTTTAGCCCATGTGCTAACCATGTTAAAATAACATGAACGGTGCAGGCCCTGCCGGGCAGCGCTCAAGCCTAACATGAGGCTCTTCCTCTGGGTCTCCTCCCCTGGGTGAAGCCCAGGCTCCACCTGGGGCCTTGTATATTTTTCCCTGGCTGCCTCTTTATTTTCCCTCAGCTGAAACCAGTCAGATCAAAGGAGGCCTTAACCTTCTGTCCCCTTGTTCCCTCATCCAGACCTACACAGTCTTCTTTTTTTAGAACCACCAAGGCTGAGCAGAGAGGAACGAATTCCACAGAAGGTGTGAAAAGTTTGACCATTCATCGGAAATATCTGGCCCTTCCTCGCCCGGCTTGGAGTTTATTACTATAGAGAACAGAAGAAGAAGAAGAAACATGAAAAGGGAATTAAAAGAAACAGAGAGAGGAAAAACAGGCCAGGCTTTTTGTTGTTTTCAGTCAAAGAAACAAAAATCTTAATTCAGCGGTAACGGTGTCTTTGCTAAAGAGCATGGCTTCAAATTTGAGATCATTTGTGCAAAACTGTTCTGTTTAGGAAAAAAAAATATGTCTTGAATGCCACATCATATAAATATGCACAAGTTCAAGATGCAAGGTGGCCCGAGTGTGTGCATGTATGTCCTTATTGTGCCCCAGCAGAGCTGTAGAAGCAGACAGTAGCACTTTTTTATTTACAGAGCTCTTCATCAAAGCTTTAAACCCCCCCATGATGTTGCTTGTCTTTTGTTTCATACCCTCTTTAGTGTGTGTGTGAGTGTGGGTGCGTGCGTCTGTGTGTGTGGCTGCCAAGCTAACGAGGCACAAGGCATTGTTACAGGGGCTCACTCCAACTGCACCATGAGCAAGCCATTACACCAATAAGCCGCCATCATTTCCAAAGAATCCAATTAAATTTCGGTCTTAGACTTTGCACAGATTTTCTCCATTGAGATTGTGCAAAAGCACACACACACAGGCGCATGCACACATTAGACAATCACACAAAATGTTTCAGCCTGGGCACAGTCATCTTTCCCTCTGTTTCCCTCATTTAAGAACAGAATGAACCAACCATCCAGCTGTTCATGTACAGGAGATCTCCATATTTGCCATGAAGAACCTGCTTGACTGTGTCTCTCCGTTTCTAAATCTTCTGGATGGTGTTGATCATGCACACTTTCTTTCTTCTGAAGTATTCAATATCTTTTTTTTTTTGTTCTGTTTTACATTTTTCCTTCCTCCAGCTTGCCTGTTTCTCCCCTCTTCTATCCCTCCCTGCTTTACTCTTCACCAGTTCTGGTTGGCATCTGTTAAGCTGCTAAAAAGAAAGCGCGTCTGCATGCACGTGTGTGTGTGTGCTTACGCGGGTGTGTGTATGTATGCAGTGGTCTTGCTGGGTTGGATTTGAACAAGCCCATGCCTGTTCTGCCCCGGTGGCCTATGAAATGAGAAAGG
Source organism: Kryptolebias marmoratus (assembly GCF_001649575.2). NCBI lineage: Eukaryota > Metazoa > Chordata > Actinopteri > Cyprinodontiformes > Rivulidae > Kryptolebias > Kryptolebias marmoratus. Next base: position 17,150,077 of record NC_051449.1, on the reverse strand, counting down.
CAGCCACTGTGCTGCAGACCTCCACTGATAAATCTGCCAGGGTTACCCCTCTATGTGTTCTTCTGCATGGGCTTGTATGTGTGTGTGTGTGAGTGTCACAGTGCTGTGTTTGCATACATGCAAGCGTGCATGCATGTAATGTGCGTGTATGTGTGAGTAGCAATCATCTGTGTTTGCATCTTCAGCTCTGTGACGCTAGAATAGAGATTCGAAGAGATTTGATTTCACATGTGTCGGCGAGTGTGTCTGTATGTGCCATGTGGTGTAATCTCCAGTTATTCCCTTAAACGGATGACATTAAAACATCACTGAGTCGATTCTTTCACAGACATTTTTTTCTCCTTTTTGTCATTTCTCCTTTTTTTGTTTTATCTCTGCACACATATTCGTCTTGGGAGAATTAGAGGTCATGTTACCAATCTATGGAGCACTCAAAGGCGAAGTAAAGAGAAGTACGAGACACAGTCTGACAGTGAGAGAGGAGGGGTAAACCAAGAGGGCTCAAAGCCTGGGGTTACTTTGCTTATGACAGGGGGGTCAGATATTGAAGAGATGAAGTCAATACAACACACCATTTAGCAGACACATTTATCTCAAGAAAGAAAGAAAGGCTGCAGTGTTTTGGATGACCACATGAGACTGGCTATTTAAACTGAATTTTGGGTTTCTTTGCAAGTGCACATTGTAGAGGTCTGCAGCTATTTGAAGTGCTTCTAGTGCAGCTTTGGGCAAGAATATCATAAGATATTTATCACAATAGCCTTGTAATGCAAAACCGATGGCTTTTAAAGTTGATAAAATAACATTAGCAAAAAGGTAGAAAGAAACTTAGAGATTAGAATTCTTTCAAATTAGCAACATTTACTCTTGGTTGTGGCCTCATGTGCTTGATTCAAATCTTTCAGTTTTCAATTTTTAAAGGGAGTCAAATAACATGAAGCTCAATATATTTTAACCATGTTATTTTAAGATGGTCATTCCTATAGTTTTTACAGTATTTGTTCTAAAATGTCTATATTAATCATTCAACTCTGCTCTGATTTCTTTTTAATTAGCCTAAAAGACAAATAAAAAAAAAGAAAAGGAAACTAATTTCCTTTGATTCACTGACCAAAAAGGGAAGTATATTCTGTAGTCCATTCTGTGAAGGATATTGCATGCAGACATTTCATCTTTTCACGGTATGCTGTACTGTATGTACCTGCTGTTGATATAAAGGAGCTCTTAAAGTGTGCAACTGTTACAGTGTTTTCACATCACTGCTGCATGAGGAATTCTACAACCATCCTGACTTTCACCAAGGGGCTCGTTCAGCAAAGCAAATATTGTCACACACAGACACACACACGCACACCCAAAACACACCTATGTAGTCACACATCTACACAAACTCATAATTCATGCACAGAGGCATAGAGCACATCTTTAGTGCATCTACACACACACAACTATGATGATGGGAGTCGTTGAGGTGTTTTATACGAGCAAAGGCCTGTTCCTTGCCTGCCGTATTTTACCTCTTCAGAGTGCGTGTATGTGTGTGAATGTGTAAAAAAACAGCCTGATACATTATCTTCCAGCCATGACAGCTGTAATTGTGGAGCACATTAAAATGGGTGCAGGGTGACACCTCTAACCACCTTCTATTAAGAAACACACACAGTCAACACACTAACCCTCCCCTCCTGATCTTTCTCTCTATATAACACACACAAGCACACACACACACACAGAAAGGTGGCTTCATTGTGGTCAAACAAGAAAATGAGCAACTCCAAGCCCGTCAAAGCTGAGTGCTTTAAGAAGAGCCAGTATGGCTAATGTGTACATGTTGATGTGTTGATTATATGTGTCAAACATGTCCTCAGTGGACAGGTCTGTCTGAGATGAAAAGAGAAGTCTTTTACATGAGAGAAAGAACAAATAGAAAAATTAAAAAAAGAAGCAGATCTGCCAACATTCTTTGTAATGTTGTTCAACCTGCTAGCTTTTTCTTTTCTAATTGTTATCTGATGAAATACTTATAGATAAGAAACAAATAAACCTACAGATGAAGAGACCCACTGACAGACTTATTTTTGGTCTCACTTTGTGGAAATTCACTACTTAAATTAAAAGCACCCACAAGTAACCATTGTTAGTAAAGTTCTGGTTTCATGCTTCCACCTAAGTTTGGTGATGATCTTGCATTTATAAAACTGAAACTGCGTTTTAAATTTTCTCTGTTTTTGTTAGAGTTTTAAATTCTTAAGCTTAAAGCTTAAACTCTGACTTCTGAGTACAAATAGAACACACCATTAGAGGATTTTTTTAAGCATAAATCTAAACTCTGATTGTCTCGATGGGATTAGAAGGAAAGCCGTTTTACTTGTTGGCACCTCCTGCTGTGTTGTTCAAAATTTATATTTTGATTCTCGAGCACCACTTTTTTCCTCTAGTCTTTCTCATTTGTCTGTAAACAGACTCAGCACACAGAGACACACATAGGTGCCATCAATACGGCACAAATGTGTGCAACCGATAAGCCAAACTCACAGCTTTGATTGTGAGCAAAGGCAAGGGCAGTGTGCCTTTTATAGATCCTCCTTCTCCTCTGTTCTCACTAAATCTCTTTACCTTCCAAGATCACACACACACACATACACACACACACACAGAAACCTTTACACTGCAGGAATGCATGCATAGAAAGATTTAACATGGACAAGTGGGCACTTGGTAGGAGAATTCAATTGGTCTCCCCCACGCTCTGGGCCTTACAGCCTCTCAGAGTGTCACAGGACACGCCAAGCCTTAATGCCTTCCAATCTTCTCCCCAACACACACTGTCGCCTCTCATTTAAAGACCTGCCTACAGCGATGTCCAGCATCTAGTCTTCTGTTCCTCCCACTCTACTGACTCTTCTTCTTCCTTTAACCCTTTTTTGTCCTATTTTGCCATTACCACGCAGGTTATCTCTCTTTCAGTCTGTTACTTAAACCATCTGCCTGTCTTCAACATTCACTCAAATTATATCTTTGTCTAAGTTTGGTTCTTTTATTAGCTGTTGTTCACTTTTATTCATCAGCCTCTCCACCTAGAGTTCTTCTTTTCACCTTATTTCCAGCCTCCTGATCCATTCTCCTTGTCATTTCTCTTTTCTGCATCTCACCATGGCTGAAATCAAATCTAATGTTCCCTATCAGTAAGCAGTGTTTCTAGTTCAACCATCCTCCCTCCCACTGCCTCTTCTCCTCTCTAGCACTTTTCTATCTATTTGTCTCAGTGTCTGTGTTTGGCACAACACGCTGCTACTTTAGCTCCACTCCCCATTGTGCTTTTTCTGCCTGCCACGTTGAGTTTTCAATTGGCGAACAAGAGTAAACACCGGCTGCCAAGCATCAATCTCATCACACACACATCGACTGAGAGTGTATGTGTTTCTCAATTTTGCTGTTTGTTTTTTTTTTACAGCCAATTTTAGAATGTGCTCAGAACAATCTAAAGTGTGACAACATCTCTGGTGACATTGTGAGGTAACTACCTCTTAAGTTACTTCTATTAAATTGTGTCTCTGTAAAACAGAAGCTGAAATCCATGATGACTCAGATAATATATATTATTTTATACATTATATAATGGGAAATAATACTAAACATTAAGGTGAATACTGTGACTATTGTAAACACAGTAGTCTTAGTTAAAGACTTTAATGGCCCTCGGGTAGGAGGGGAGTGAGATTAATCTGCATGTGAATTCAACTTGCATAAATGCAGCATCTCATGCAGTTTAAAGTTTAGAACTCTGTACTCTCTAGTTTTGAACTGATAATACTCCCTGAATGAAAACCATAACATTTTCATTTACAGAAAAGAAGTTCAGTTGCTTTGCTTTTTAAACCTTTTGGATTTGCCACATTTTCAGCTTGCTTTCCTGTCTCTCCTCTGTTTGATTGGTTGAATCCATTGTTTCCATCAGTCATCCTTGCCTCCATTAATTCATTCACACCTGTTCATCTGCTCCTTAGCTTCACCTGCACTCACTCAGTAATCACCCCTCCCTGCATACTTATACTCTCGGTGTACCTTCAATCAATGAATCTTTCAATAAAAAAAATAATAAAAATGAAACAAAAGCAGAACTCATATTTAATAGCAATATCCAAGACCAGACAAGTGTGATATCAAACCCAAATCCTAACATAACAAACCTACTGAAAAATATGGATAAAAGTTTCTTTAGAAATAAGTCTGCATAGAGGTTATACGAAAAAGAGATGTCTGCATATGCTTTAATTTTAGTCACACACACAAATGCTGGACTGAAGTGCAGTGCTGAAGCCTTGTTAAAGCATCTAACTGAGCAGCATAACATGATTAGATGCTGTTGGTGAGTTTACTCTTATCTACTCCTACTCTCACTATCTCTCCTTTGTGTTCCTCACTTACAAACACACACTAATACACAAACAGACCTGGAAACATTTAGGTTTTTCTACAGTAAGGAATTATTCCTTCATTATTCTTGCCCCCTCAGTCCATTCCATACCCTTTCATCTCCCCAAATTTGATTGTTAGATACATGTAGACACACACTGATGTGTATTTGTGGGTGTGCATAATGCCTTTGTGGTTTGTATGAGCATGCTCTCCCTCAAGCGGTAAATCAGTGCTCTGTTAATTGGTAGGAACAACAGCAACACTTTGGCAGTATATAATGTTTTATGTTTGTTTCTTTATTACCATCTTCAGTGCTCATCGCCGCATATGTTTGCAAGTTTATGTGCGTGCCTGTGTCGTGGCTTGTGTGTGTGAGGATATGTACTGCATTATGATCGTAATGAGACGCTGTAGACGAGAGGGGACTGGAAAAGCGCAGAGGAACAAGAGCATGATAAGCTTCTTAACGATGATCACTCAGTGTGTGAGAGTGTGGCAGTGTGTATATATGAGATGCATGTGTGAGTGTGTGTGTATCTCTCTTGAGCCTCTCCTCTCACAGGCAGAACGCAATCAACACACCTCTCATTTGCAATCAGTAATTAGAATGCTAATTAGCCCCTGGGAGCTAACGGGAACTAGTGTATTACAAGGGCTTGATTAGGACTTCTTTATTCCTATGGGAGGGATTTACACCTGCACACTATTGGCTCAAACACCTGTCAGTCATGACCTCTTATCCAACTGGGTGTGATTACAACTGAATTGTAGAAATTTAAATACCAGAATAGTACTTTCAGAGCAATAGCTGACTACAAACTAGTCAGGTTAGTCCAGTAACCAAATAATTGGTACACAGATGCATCTTATGAACAGTCACAGCTCAGATTCATTCAGTTGCCTCGGTTAACATAAGAGTAGGTTGATAAAAGCCAACAGTTCATAGTTTTTGTAACTCCTCCCAACCAATTGATGGACTTGAACAGTGCTTTTGTAAACTTATTTATCCTAAAACAGAAATGACAATAAACAAATTCCATTTTGTCATTTTTTACCTTGCAGTGATTTTAGTGTAATTGTATGCGTGACTACTCCTTAATATGCACAAAGCTGGAAAAAAAGTTCTTTTAGAGGCAAAGAAAGAACACTCACTGACAGTAAAAGTTAAACAACCAGAAGGAGCGGTCTGATTTGAATGTTATCTGGTCTACATGCAGATATGAGATGAGTTGTAATTCAAGCTGCAAAAAAACAGACATGTCTGGAGCAGGCACCACAGGTAATAAGTGTTGGAATCACAAGTTGAGGGACAGTGTTATCAGGTAGTTGCTTGAGCTTTTAACAGTCAGTCGAAACAGTGAGTGATGCTCACCAGACTCACAGGATGCTTCAGAGACTGATTAGACAGTATTGCCAACACTTGACAGTTTGAAAAGAGTCACATTGTTGTTTTGCATAAGGCTGGTGAAGTATTATTCAATGGTCTAGCATGTTAAGTGAACAGATGTCAAAGTGGTCTATTGTCGGAACCAACAGGTTCATGAAGACAACCACTTATGCTGTTAAGGTTCTGTTCGGCCGTGATAGATTACACCAAAGGAAGAACATTGTATTGTGCACCAAGTGTTGCAGAAGCCCATGACACCTGCACCTGCCATCCATTCTTTACATCTTGCACTGTGTTTCACTGACTGACATCAGATGGATTATAGGTTCACCACTGCAACCTGGTAGAGTATTTCTATGAGACAGCGTCCATCCGTAAGCATGTCTGTAGACTGCCTATTTATGTTGGTGTCCTACCATGGCCAGCCAAGTCCCTGAATCTTTCTCAATCAAACAAGTGGGATCGACTCAGATGTTAACTCTTAACAAATGCTAATCTGCCCTTATCTTGAGAACCATTTCCAAGAGCTTTTGGCTGACTTGGTACAGGAGACAATACAATGACTATGTGACTCAGTTCTGCAGTAAATCATCACAGGTCCAAAGGGGTGCCACATCTACTGACATAAGGCCAGCAGTGTGTCCATTTGATTCAGTATTGTCATTATTCCAATACAGTCAGATGATCTTTCAACACATGCAGTATCATTTTATTTCCACCATTCCATCTGATTGCTTAACTTTTTTCTTGTTTATGAACAGATATTTGAGTTAAGTGAGGTGGGGAAACACATATCAGCAAAGAAAACTCACCAGTTTTCACTATCTCAAGTGCTTTTTACCTCATGTGTTGTTATTCTGCTTCCTATCAAATTTCATTGATATTTTGCTGTCTTTGTGTACTTTGTGCTCCAGTGACCGTCATAACCCCTTCACACTAAGACACACACAGAGACACACACGCACACACAAGTGGACACAGGCCCCGTGAAGTGTGACTATCATATGAGGACTAATTTTCTCCTCCATTCAGCCAGCAACCTTAGACACTGTTGGGTTACACAACCGCACGCTGCATACATTGTCACATTTGCACACATGCTTTGCTTGTATGCATGAGGACTCACACAGTGCACACAACACAGAGGTGCTACTTTCCTTTTCTTGCAGGGGGACAGATGTAAGTGGGGTGAACAGCCAGAGAGTTAGTTGGTGAAGGGCAATGTTATGACCTTATGTGTGATAGTGTGTTTGTGTGCATGTGATGGAGCTTGTTGCGTCTTTGTACCTCCAGGCTGAATCCACCATACATTACAAGCTGCTGATAGCACACACACACATACATAGTCCAGCTAAGCACCTTCACTCCCACTCAACGCATACTCATCCAGATACATTGCTAACCTATTCATTATTTGCATCGGGACTCTTCAATATTTCAGCAGACCCTTCTAATCCCATTACAGTGACTCTCAAAAGTGTGTGCGCTTGTGTGTGTTTGGATGTGTGTGCGTATTAGTAAGCCATACTGACTATATTGGAGAGGTTTGCTTGAAACAGTAAGAAAGGAAATCAATCTTGGCAGAGCTGAAGAGAAAATGAGAGGATAAAGTCAGAGGTGATAAAAAGCAGCAGACGGGGATAGAAGGAATGAGAGTGAGAAGAAAGACAGAAAAAACAAAGAGATAGATTGGGGTCTTTACGATGGGCATCTTTAGAGGATAACAGAGGGTGGGGACGCCTATTGAATGGTACAAACTGCCCAGCAGTGTGTGTGTTTGAATGCTTGTGTGTGTCTGTACGTGTGTGTGTTGGTGTGTGTGTTTGGGGGGTGATGGGTGGGGTGTCTGCATGGCCACAGCTGTGGAGTCATCCTAGCAACCAAACAACAGTCAGTCCACAAAAGTTTGCATAAATACACCAGGAATCAACACTTTTATCTCTGCTACAATGTAAAATGAAGTCAGTCAGAAAAAAGAAGAAACCTGAACAAGTTTCATATTATTGCCAAACTTGTCTGTCTGTTCACAAAGAATCTCATGAACCACTTAATACATTTTGATGAACCTCTCAGAAAGACAAGTGCAGCTTCTCAGCTGAATTGTAGAAGGATAATAATATTGTGTTGTTGTTTATGTCCTGTTGCTTAATGAAAAAGTCTGAGTAATTGTTAATTGCTGACCAAAACCAGCCAAACACCTGTCTGTCTGTCATAAAGGCAGACAAAAAACCTGGAGAAGGAAGCAAAGAATGAAATAATGCCTTTAAACTGCTTGACTCTGAGAGTGTGTGATTGTGTGCATGACACACCACTATTTCCAGCCTGCTGTTACATTTTTAATATGCTGCCAACCCTGCATATAGACCCCTCATTATCTAAAAAGGGACACACACACAAACATACATGCACACACACACACAGATAGGCATGTACTGTGTTTCAAATTTAAGTCGTAAGGGGAAATGTCACCTTGGTCCCACCAGACGAGAAGCGATCTGTAAAAAAACCTCTGACATGACTACTGCTGCCCTGAGGAATTACAACGACTGTGTGGAACTGTGTGTGTGGGTGTGTGTGTGTAAGAGAGAGAGAATGGGAAGAAAATTATTGAAAGATCAAACAGAAGCAGAAGGATAAAGAAAATATGTGTTAGAGAAAAGGTAAACAGATAAGAGTGAGCATCAAGAATTTTGTTTGCTGCTGCTTCTGATTTTTCCTGTGATATTCATATTAAGACACTCAGATTAAAATCATTAGCCCTACATGGGAGTGAAATTCCTGAACACATGAACTAAAGGTTCTCATCAGAAGAGCTGTGTTTTTCTGACTTGTCATTTTGCAGTGACTGACTGTAATTCTCTGTTACCCTTCTCTGCTGAATGGTCTGGGACTGTTTTAACAGCCCGCCACACAAGTCGAGGCCATTTCTCACAGTGACTTCATAAAAGTCTGAACCCCTCCAACGCCTCCCCCCCACAAGCCCCTCCCACACAAATGCACACACAGTTACTTTACCCTGTAACACACCCCTCCCCTGTTTCTGTCTCCAGCAGCCCCATCCTTTCCGTCACTTCACAGCTCCTCTGTACCAATGAACTGACCATAAGGTGTTCTCAGATTGTGTCTGAATGCACATGAGTGTGTATGGGTGTGTGATACAGCAAAACCTGACTTACCTGAAGTGTAGAGATGATCAGGCAGAGGCAGGAAGGAGGCAGACAGGGCAATACCCAAAAGAGAAATGAGAAGAAGAAAAAAAAAGACAAATTGCATCAGACTCATTAGGAGAGCAGAAGGAGAAATATTTATCATGACATTAAACAAGTCAGTTCACCTTAAAATGTGTCTCAAGAATAATAATTGTAAAATTTGTCCAAGTTTTGTGGTTATTTTTGTGGTTCAGGCTTGTGATTTTGTTAGTTATGACTGGTAGTCATAAATTTTAGAGAATTTAAATAAATATGGTGTTTTTAAAAGTAGTCTGATGAGCAAATAAGAGAACCTCTAAAAGTATTTAAAATCAGGCAATTTATGTACTCAAATTCTCCTTTATACCCTCAATTTACTAGCTTTATGTGAGAGTCCAGATCTTATGAACTAAATAATCTCTTACTTGCTGTAGGTGGTGCTTTGAACAAACTCAGTTTAGTAAAACAGAGTTTATTCAGATTGGACTGATCCACTAATGGCTACTCTGAGCAGATCCAAGACCAAAGTGCATAGCTGCCAACATAAAGTGCTTCCAAGCTCAAAAACTTCTTGGTGGTTTATGCAAACACTATTTTATAAACCATTACTTTGCCTTCAGTTTCATATTATAAGGTTATTCTTTCAAAAATATTATAACGATCCTGAGGGAAGTGCTACAGCTAGCTGCTACTGCTGCTATTTGTGCATGAAAATAACCACATAAGTCTATGTAAAAAAAAAAAAAAAAAACTTGAATGCAAAATTTACATTTGCATGAACATCTACAAAAGGGCAATGATCCATTATGGTCTTAGCACTGATTGTACGAGTGTTTAGATTGTCAGTCCAATCAGAATTAAACTCTATCTCTCCAAACTGCAGTTGTTCAGTGAGCTGTCTCCAACAGGTAGGATAATTGTTTACATGCCTTCCATGAACTCCACTTCAAAAGATCTAAGCTTTCATTTCCAGCTAGGTGTTAAAACAAAGAAGTGCTGCGTATTAGAAACACATTTAGATTTGGTCTTTTCAGCACATTAAAATCAGCAGTCGTGCTTCGGTAAACCGCTCTTCAAAAGCAAGCAGACGTGCTTCTGTAAAGTACAACAGAGGACAACACTCCACATAAATGATATACCTGCGTGCTGGCTGAGCTGACTTCCAACAGCAGAGTGTGAAAAACAGCACAACACATGTGCCGGTTAAACAGACGAGCCCACCGCTGGCTAACAGCTCCTTGTAGACCAATAAAAAACAAATGCTAGATGGAGCTATATAAAATAAAGAAAAGGAGGCAAAAAGCAGCCAACCGCCTTTGAGAAATGTGTGTGTAAGAGGCAGGATCGTGGAGGGAGAGCAGGAAGAAAACTGTGAGGCTCATTAGCAGATAATGGGAGGTGAGAGTGTGTGTTATCAGGTGTAATGTGGGCTGATGGAAATAGCCCAGTATGCCCACTATGCTGTCTCTTTTCCATGTGGAGGGTGAAGCCTTGTTGTGGTTTGAGCAGCGGAGGCCACCTCCAGCTAACAGCTCCTGGTAGACCTATAAATTTACCTTCATAAACAGAAGAGACTGGGAGAGGACGGGAAGAGGAAGGAGGAAGAGCGGTGTAAAGACAGAGGACGGAGACATGAAGGGAGGGGTGAGGACAAAGAAGTGAAGGGACAGGGGAAAGGAGGACAGGAAGGAAAAATGACACAAAGAGCAACAAAAAGGAAACATAAATGAAGAAAAAGATGCAAGAAAGAATAAAACTGTTCATGTCCTGTTGTCTCCTATCCTCAGCCCTCTCCCAATTTGTCTTTTTTCTTAATATTTCTTTTCCTCTGTATCCTCACTTCAAATATTCTCACCTATTCTTTCCTTTTGGTTTGTGGATTTTATTTGTGTGTTGTAGTGTTGTCACTTCTTTTGTTCCTATTTCTTCTTGATTCACGTCATCACCCGCTGTCGAAGGCAAAAGGAGGAGTGATGATGGTTTTGCCTGTGTAGGTGCAGGTGTTTGTTTCATCTCTCATGAAATGCCAAACTAATTTTATTGAAACTTTGTAATTTTTGGGTTGACATCTACATTTAAACTTTTAAAGTCAATCCAATTCAAGAAGGCTGCCACAGCAAACCAATCTTACCAAACACCAAAAAACCCCATTTAATTTAGTAAGTTCTACAGATATTTTGCTACAATTGGGTGTGATAGTAGATGAGACTGACCACCAATTTATACTTTAAGCGTTAACTCGTAAGAGATGTGTTTCAAACTTTGGCATTAATTGTTGAAGTTACTTGTGTTTGTCATCAAAATGTCTCATGAACCACTGGAATAATTTTGATGAGCCTTCAGGAAAGCATTACAAAATAAACCTCTAACGCTTCTACTTTTATTTCTACTGCTCAAATCATATGATCATTTCGATCTTGAATTCATCGAAATGTTGCTGACTAATTGAAACTTTTCAAAAGTCTTAGGCTGAAAATGTTCGTGACTCGGCTGGTTTGATCATCAGCAGAGGTTCTACGACTCATTGGAGTGACAGGCCTCGGAGGGGTAACCCACGGCAACCCCGCTTAAACCCCTCTCAAGAGGCTTTTTCTTCTCAACCAATCACTTCCCCAGATGGCGCTGGGTCATCCAGGAAGTAGGAAGTAGGGGTGGACCAATGAAAAAGCAGGCCTGGCCTCTCCTGCTGACCCGTAACACCTTCCTCCCACAAAAAAACAGACCCAACCTGTCCACGAGTGTGTGTGTGTGTGTGTGTGGAGGGGGAAGGAATGAGAACAGACGGGTGTTCATCCATCCATCCCCAGCCAGACAAAGACTAACCTTCATCATTATTGTTTAGTGCTCAGACACACACACACATAAACACATGTACAAACACACACCAACAGACTGTCGGCAGATTTTAGTGGCCAAATGTGCATTTAGCCTTCACAACTTCAACTTTATAGCCAAGACAAACAGGACAGAGACAGATAAATAGACATAAGTGACACGGTATTTGATGCTGAGAGTCTTTTTGAAATAAACAGCAAGTTAAAATAAAGCCAAAATGAAACTAAATGAGAGGAAACTAAGTCCAAAGGCATGTCATAAAAAGTTGCTTTACCCCTGCCAAACAGCTTCAAACTAAAGCTTAACTTTCTCACCAACGTCTCCATTTGTCCCGTTTTTTCTTCATCTACTGTCAACAAAGATACTTCTCAGCAAAGATAAAAATTACATCCCCACATTCTGCTGCATATTACTTTATTATGCCCTCCTTTGTTTTACTTTTTCAATCTAACTGTTTTTTTATGTTAGACTTTTAAATGAGTGAGGGAGTCTGACTCTGTGTGTAGCTGAAGAGCTCTAAGAAAACAGCTGGAAACTTCACAGAGAAGCTTTAGACTAAAGCAGTTATCCACTATTGGTTTTACTGTTAAGGCCATCAGACCCCCTCCAAACACACACACACTGTGGGGTAACTATCATTTCTGAATCAGAAGCCTTGAGTTGCCAAGGGTGGTCTTTGTAGTGTCAAGTACATCTTATCCATCACTGACTGTGGGTGGCATCACTTCAGATTCTGTACTTTTTCCGTGCATTTTTAAATGTGACTTTCCCTGTAATATACACCCGCATTTGCGTTTTCATCAAAACTAATAAATTCTGACTTATTCTCCCATTCTTCAAGCATTTTAGATCTAAGCTGCAGACTTTGAGTCAAAAACAAATGAGATACTAAGCTTTCTGTGTAAGTAGGAGGATACTGTATCCGTAAATACCTTTCTTTTCTTTTTTTTTTTTTAAACTAACATGACCGATGTCATTTCAGGTTAATGGCACCAAGAATTCCAGCCAGGAATCTGCTTATGTGCAATTTGAGATATAACATCCTCTTAAACTGACCAAAACAGGCTTTTGAACCCACATATCCATCTGGGCTCTGAATGATTTGTCAGCCCTGGGGAGTCTTAACAAGATTTATCCTCTTCTATCCTTGGCTTTTTTTCCCTCTCCTCTTTGCATCATCTCTTATCCTTTTTTCTCTCTGTTTTCTTTCCTCTAGACCCAGAGTTTCTTCCCTGCTGTCTTTGAACTGAGATCAGAGGCAGCATTCTGGCATGCGCTCACAGCGCTGCCGCTCGTTCAGGTGCAGCGGATTGTCTGCTGTTTTGCTTGTGAGTGTCTCTGTAGCTCCCTGTCCACTTCACTCCCTCCTTCGCTCTTGATCCTTCAAACGTGCACGCAAATCTGACATGGACAAATTAAATATATGCATATTTTCCAGCTCTGCTGACCCCTGGGGAATGTTTGTAAAGACTTGGCATTTTGTGATGGAATGCATACCACCCACTACCTTTAATGCCAGAGTTTTAGATCATCTTATGTTGACAAATAATGGAGTGTGTAATACAATGTAATATCATGAGATGTCATACTCAGACTATGTGTTGAGGATGACTTTCAGCTACCACCACACTAAAATCTTTGGTCAGTATCGTTAAAACAGACTGAGTTACAGCCATTTTTGTGTTTTTCAAGTTTAGATCTCTGTGGCAGCTAACTTGATCAAGGCTGACCCCAAAATCTAATCAGTTGTAGACGCACATCCAGTGATCACTGTCTGCAAGTTTCATTAAAAATAATCCAGTGGTTCATGAGATATTTTGTTAACAGACATGTACACACTCACGCATACATCATTATCACAGGTGATAAAAATCACATCTGAATTTCACAAATGGTTTTACTCTTTGTATTGAATATCATCTCTTCTATTCTCACAAGGTCACCACAACTGGACTACATTTAGATGTCCTGACAGTGAAAAATCCACCCGATGCATGGGCGGTTGCAGGTTTAACTTCCATTTTGAACAGGTCTCAATAAAAAGCAACACGTTGTCATTGTTACACGTGTGCGCTGTGTGGTTTGTGCTGCATTAAGTAGACTAAAAAAGAAAACAGGTGGGAGGAGAAAAGGCTTAACTGCTACCTTTTACACCTGTCAGGAGTCAAGTCAACTGTATTTATACAATATTTATATCTGACACACACACACACACACACACACACACACACACACACCTTCATGCACACACCCATACACACAAAGAAAAGAAGAAAACAGGCAATGGCTGCAAACAAGCAGTTCAACAACCTAGCTGCAATTTTGTGTAAATTTCTCCTTAAAGAAACACACACTCTCTCACACACACAGGCTGGCCTGTGTATATTGTGAAACTATCATATAGTTGCTGTCAAAGCCAGCACCAATTATGGCCATTAGGAGTCCCATCATGTCACTAGCTGTCCGTGGACTACCACCCCCTGCATCTCCCTCTACCTCTCAGTCAGACACCAGACCCTATAATCTACCATCACTTTGCTGCCATCACACACACACAGACACACACATACAAGGCAGATTGTTGCACTTTTCCTCCTTCTTTCTTCTCCACGTAGAAAGAGGCAAATGGGTCTCCGAGGTACAGAAACTGAGAAGGAAATGGTCCCCTTGCTCAAATAAAGAGGCAATAAGACAGAGGTGGAGAAATCAAAACGTTTCTGTCACTTGGTCAAGTTTCTCTTACAGTAAAAATGATTAGTAAGGTTGACTGCTGAATAAGAAAGACCCATTAAAGTTTTTTTTTTTTTTTTTTCAACATCCTAGAATCTGATTCTACTCAAATGAGGTCATGTTTCCCAACTGCCTGCAAGTGATGACAACAGTTACCTGAATCTGTTTTGTGCACTGATCTGAAATAGACATCACGGTGAGAAAAGCAGGAAAAATGAAGTGTGTTGCACAAGCTCTGAAAAAAAAGCCTGTGTAAATGTTGAGACCTGTCACTGAGGGAGATATTTACATTTCCTGTCTGTCAAAGCATGTGTTTACCATGTGTGTGTGTGTGCAGGAAACCATTTGCCCAATAGCCAGGAGGTATAGACAGAAGTTCAGCCACCTGTTTCAGTTAACAGGTACCTTATAGTTTATGAGTCTAAACAATTTGTTTCCTACAGAGAGAGAGACTGTGTGTGTCAGGAACTCTAGTTCCAAGGATTTTCTTTACTGGCATATATGTGTTTGTTTGTGTGTGTGCTCGTCTACCTTGTTCCAAAAGTAGCTTGGCTACCAACATTTAAACAAAAACATTAAAATCACGTATAATTTAAATATATATCGAAATGCATTCTGTCAAAGCAGACCTTATAGAAAAAAATAGGAATTCCGTTGTTAAAAGAAAAAAAAAAAGCAGAAAAACAATCACAGAAAGTGTTAAGAAAGAAAAATAGAGAGGATTGTATCTTTGTATGAACTGCCTATGAGATCATGTTACTTTGTATCTTTTGTCTGCTTTGCTGAAGCTCTGAGTACGACAACGTTGCTGGGGCTGGCAGAGTCACGAGCATGACTCCGCTGCTGCTTTAGTACTAGTGGTAAACACAGAAGCAATACATAATACATACCAGTACATACCTGGTATATACCTGGCATTACCCGGCATGTACCAGGTATGTTCCAGGTACCTACTGGGACAAGGCGGTAATATGAAGTGACTTGTTACCTTATATATTTACAGGGCACATATTCAGCACCTATCTGGTATTTACCTGGCACTTACCTGATACTTACTTACTTACCAAGTACTCACCTAGTATCTACCTGATGGATACCAGGTAAGAACCCTGTAAGTACAGAGTAACAAGTTGCTTCATATTACCATGTATGTACCAGGTATGCTCCTGGTATGTACCAGGCAAGTGCAGTGTAAGAATCAGATTGTATTGTGCATTGTTACCTCAAGCACTTCATTAAACATGTTGCAGATTTTTTGTTTGTGTGTAGTGTGGATTATAACACTCTCTAAGAAAATAGCTAATTTAAAAATGAGTAGAAAAAGCAAAAAGTACCAACTTAAGTGTCACAGTAAGTGGTAATAGCCCCAACACACACAAACCCCCGCACACATTTGCACTCACAGGTGCAGCACCCTGTAGTGTCCTAGTGTGTGTCATTAGGGCTATCAGGGCCACTCAAGAAGGATTAGAGGACTGTTAGAAGAACAAGGCTTCACACACACATGGTGACAGCTTACCACTGAGTTGTCTGCACACTGCTGGACACCAAATCCCTGCTCATCGATGTGTGTGTGAGTCTCTGTGTGTGTGGGTGTGTGTGTGTGAAAGAGAGAGGGAGCGCGTGCCAGCATCTTGTGCATCATGCTGTGAGCACTGAGCAAAGATATCAGTATACCGCTGAGCCCCTTACAGAGCTAATCCATCACACACACACACAGACAATTGTACAGCAAGAAATCAGATATCAGTCCATCTACGAAAGGAAGTTTCTTTATGATTTCTTTTTTCAACATTAGGTGCATTTTGTTCAAAAGTTGAACTAAAATATTTCTGATCTATTAAGCTCTTTTGAATAAGAAAAAAAATGCAACAACAAATCAGGGCAACAGAATCAGCAAAGAGTGTCTCCTACGTTCTAATGATGCCAATTCTTCGACTAAAACTAGCAGAGATGAACTCAGCAGATCACTGAATGTACTGAGGGGTGTGTAAGGTCTCTTTTTACCTTATCTTTGCTCAGATTGGTTGGTCTCCTGGTCATTTGGGTTAAGATAAAGGAGATGTGTAGGATGATGGGGAAATGACAAATGGGGAGAAAGACAGAAGGAGGAGAATGGCAGGAGGGACGATGCTGATGTGACGGAGCTGGATGTAAATTCAGCAGCAGAGAGTCAATGGCTCGGCGCTAAAGCCGACACAAAAGCAGCTGATGTGTGTGTGGCTCTTTTCAGGGCTGATGTTATTGTAAGTGCATGTGTGTGTGTGTGTGTGTGTGGGAGGAACTGCCCCTTTTTCAGGGGTAGTTTGGGGTGTGGGGTGGTGGGTCGGGTGCATTAAGCTCCCTTATAGTAGGCTGAGTGCAGTCACTGAGCCAAGGGGATGATCTTTTTTTTTTACTGACGGTAAAAAAGAAGGAGAAAGAGAAGGTGGGGGTCTCACTGGTGACAATTTCCACCTCTTCTTCTTTTCTGACCATTCTTGGGCTTCTCCACAGCTTTTCTTCAGGGTTAATA
The DNA here is from genome assembly GCF_001649575.2 of Kryptolebias marmoratus. NCBI lineage: Eukaryota > Metazoa > Chordata > Actinopteri > Cyprinodontiformes > Rivulidae > Kryptolebias > Kryptolebias marmoratus. The sequence goes on along the minus strand of NC_051449.1, from coordinate 17,133,003 downwards.
CACCCTGCAGCTGAGGGTGGGATAGCTTGGAAAAGGGGAGAGCTTTTAGGCCATGCTGAAGCGAAGCAAACCCCAAAGGATTTTATTATCTTCAAAAACTGCTGGAGCACTTCAGTTCCTATTATGTTAGCAGTAATAGTAAACCTATTATGTGTAAACAACTTCTTGAGTGAAAATAAATATAAAATGTTGCTACTGGAAAGTGTAACTTTCCCCAAACCATCCGGTTATCCTGCTAATATTGCTGAATAGATGAGAAGATAAGAAAAAAAAGGACATAGCACCAGTGAGAGAAAGAGAGAGGAAAGGATGAAAGCTGTCTACACTTTAAAGTGGATTAGGGGCGCACAGCGCTTAAACAATGGGAGGTGAAAAATCAAATTAGGTTTCCCGAAACATCAAACGAGGGAGGCCAGGAATAGCTAAGCTTCCTCTGCCGCTAATCTGTTGACTCAATGTGAACGATGCACATCGCCATTCACCAGTGAAGACAAGCTGTTCTGCTTCTCTTTGCTTCTGTGTTCTGTGTTTGACTTCTTTTCTCATCTACCCTGTCCCCTTTTTTTCCGCTCTCTGGTCCAGCCTCATCCTGTCCTGCCTTTGACTCTCCGGCTTCAAAGGCCTCCGTATTCAGGTGCAGCTGAAGTCAAGCTCCAGGCTGTTGACTACTATACATGATGTCATGTGGTTATAGTGAAAGAAAAGTACCCTCACTGAATTGTCCAGCGTAATCTCTATTCTGTTTTTTTCTTTCTTTTTTTTTTAGTTTATGCCCGAGTTTTTCATCTTGCTCTCAGCTTTCCTCGTGCCACTGTGCCTTTCATCTTAACTCATTGTACATACAGTAGTTCATGTTTAAATCCTTCTTGTTGTCATTTTATCTCCTTCTGTTTCCTGTTCTTTCTCCCAATCATCTTACACACACACACATATATATAAAAAATCTTTTAATATCTTTCTTGTGCATTTCCCTTAACTGTATCACAATTAAATCTAAACATCTATATTTATGATAATTTTAACTTAAAAGATACTTTAAATCTTTTGAAGTGGGGTTACATAGAAAGGTTTATGAACAATTAATATCTTACCTGTTAAAAATCTCCTTGAATGAACTCAGTTTTTGGAGAATAAGAGTTTAACTCTGATAGGACTGATGAGCTAACTGATAGTCCAAGTGGGACAAAGACCAAAGTGGCTTGCTGCTGTCTTAACCCTCCTGAAGCCCTCAAAAGAGAGAGAGATAGAGAAGCCCTTGTAACTTGGGTTCAATTTAACTGGAAGACCATGAAAGGGTTAAAACATAAGGAAGTTTCATAAGTTTTATACCTTTATATCAAAATGCTAAATCTTGCTGCTGCTATTTGCATTTGCAGATTACCAATTGATTAATTCAGTAACTGTAATACAAATGTGTTGGAGATGTAAAGGTTTATAAAATAGTTTTTGCACAAACTGCCTTGATAAGCGTTTTTTTTAAGATAACAGTGGTTCACTTTAGTCTCGGCTCTGTTGTAACTAGCTATTAGCTCATTAAACCAGATTCAAGACTGAACTCGTCTTCTCTAAACTTATGGCTCTCAAACTGTGATACAAGTACCACTGGTGGTACTCAGGATCCCTTTAGTGGTAGCCAAAACACCTTTAGGGAAGGAAATTTAATTCAAGTTGTTTCAAAGTTGCATCAAAAGCAAAAGTAGAGCCAAGATGGCAGAATGTGATGCCGTTCTCTGCAACCATCACATTTTAAACAACACCCTTCAACCAGGATTAGGGTTAGGGGTTTGTCCAGTTTATGTCACATATGAATACAAGCTTGTAAGCTTGTACTACAGTATTTTTAACATCTGTTATAACACATGACATTTGGAGAATGAATAACTTCTGAGGTGGTACTCGTTACAAACAGTTTTGGAACCACTGCTCTGAACTGAGGTACTTAAATAAACTATTTCCCGCAGTCATTAATTGTTTATGAACTTTCCACAGAACCCCACTTCAAAAGATCTGACTCAATGCTTAAGCCTAAAATGGATTCAGATAAAAGTATTTTACTTTGGAATTAGCCTCTGTGAATCCACTACTGCATCCCCTAACTGGACACTCACAGTCTGTCTACAGCTCAGGAGTTCTTCTTACAAAATGACTTTCTTTCCCTCCACCCCTCCCACAGTTCCCAGTAAAGAAGAAGAATGCCCCAGCAGTGATGCATGTTCCATTGTTCACGCTCTGCCTCCAATTTGCTCTCCACATTCTGCGGCCTCGGCCGAGACGTTACGCCGGCTTAAGGGACAAATCGCACACACAAGAAGTGAAAGAGAGAAAGTCAGAGATGGGCTGGGGTGGGGGGGATGCAAGAAAAAGACAGGAGGAGAGGAGAAGCGAGAGGGGAGGGAGGAAAGGGCTAACCCTCTTCACAGCAATGCAATTATAGTCTGCATTTGAAACCGGTGGGGTTTTGTGGCGGCCGCGCTCGCTCTTTCTTTCTCCATCACCCTCTGTACTTTAGCGTTGAGACTAATAGCCATAGCCGTGGCAATTTCTACGGTACATGACATTAACATGGTAGCGTGTCGCCGACAAAGGGAGGCTTTCAAAGGGACTTAGAAAAGAGCAGCGGTTTCGCCTGGTTAAGTAGGCCTCAACCTGCCAAGACTGCAAGACAGACAGACAACTAGTGTGTTTATTACCCAAGCCACCTAGGGAGAGAGGAGAGGAGGAGGCAAAAAGAGACAGACAGCGGTGACATCCTAAATTTGCCTTGTTTCCATTCTCTTACCCCATAAGCTCTGTAACATGGCCACTTAAAATATGTACGACTGAACAGTTCAGAAAAGCGATATGAGTGAATGAAACCTTACCTCCCGTGTCTAAAAGGAATGTAGACATGTAAATGGCACCATAAAACAACACGACACAGGGAATAACACTCCAAATGGGATTGGGTTGCATTTAACATACAAGTAAAAATTCATCACATAACTAGGACCACCAACTGGGACAGCTGGCTGTTCTGGTACCACTCATATGAGCGAAAAGACACTACGTGTTACAGAAGTGCCTGATAATCTGTGTGCATTAGAAACAGGTGGTTGGTTTTATCATTTCCTGTACAGTAGCAATGATTTCTGTTCTTTGTCTGAGGGTTACCCTGACTGATATGAATGAGCATGTGTTTATCTTAATGGCTGATTCTTTTCGGGCCCTTGAGGTGATTTTAAAATGACTACATTGTAGGGTGATGTCTCACACAAATAGACATACTCTAAGCCAAAACTTATCTAAATACTCTGTTTGAGGCATTGCTGCATTCATAGTAATGAGACCCTAATAAGTAGCTCAAAAGGACATCTTTGGGTATTTGTTGCACATTTTTGCGTGCAACAGTTGCAACACATACTTCTCTTACATTTTGTCTCTAAAAATTGTAAGAAATAACTGTACCTTCACACATATAAATGGCTAGGATGCTATTTATTGCTGAAACATGCACTTTTAGGATGTTTAAGGTGAAAATGGGGGCAGAGGAGCAGAAGGCAAAGTTAGTCAGTGGCTGCGGATTCAACACAAAGGACCTTTCCAAAAAAAAAAGAGACTGCAAAGGCACAAAGACAGAATGAAATGAAGGAGCAAAACGGCTGCCCGGACACAGAGGAAGAGGAGGAGAAAGAGGGGGAGCAGACTAAAAGGCGAGGGTAAACTCCCACATTCACACACACACAAAACAGGGGAACCCCTGCCCCATTGAAAAGACCATCTGTGGCTTGAAATGGATGAGTGTTGTGAGTGTGTTCAAAAACATTTCTGTGTTAATTCTTGCGGCTCCCGAATGGGTGGAGCAAAACGGGGTGGGGAGGGGAGGAGGGTGTGAAAGGGCCTCCTTCTGCGTTCTATCAGTTTCTTAAAAAAAAAAAAGAAAAAAAGTGGGGGGTCGTAAACAAATAAATGAGAGATACACACAAGGAGTGTGTGTGTGAGGGCCCCTATAACGCAGAGCCAGCTACACAAACCAAATTACACGGGGTGAGGTGGCCGGACACAGCGATTTTGGAGACAAAACCTCTCTGAAATCTGGCATTAGCAGCACATGGAGTGACTGAGAGCAGCAGACATTTAGGGCCAGATTAGGAAATCTATTACTAGTTAGCTAATCATTTTAATGTCAAAGGTAATAACATAATTTCAACTTTATGACATTTTCCCCTTTAAACTCTCATTGGGATTTTCCGTCTCTTACTGGTGGTGTTTATTAAATTTATTCAAATAAATCTGTTGATCTTTTCTGTCTTTAAGAAAACCCATAATAAAATTTAAAAAATTACAATCAAAACTGTGTATGTTATTGTTTCATTTCCCTGGCTAAAATCCCTGCCCACCGTGCCTTCTTTTGGCTTTTGTCTCCTTCTCTCCACATTGAGTGCCTCCAATTCATTTGCACCCCCACCTCCATGTCAATTAATTAAGTGCGCGCTTTTCTTTGGCCGTGCGCAGCAATTAGCATGAGATAAATATGCATCAGTGGAATTATCTTCGTCTTGTCATCTACTCCCCCTACCCTCTGCACCCCTGTTCTGACGGTAACGCTAATTTGCATCATGAGTATTTTTAAATGCGTGTTAATTAGACTCTGGTATCAGGATTTATCTTGGTACGGGACCTCAAGAACGTGTTCAAGTGTTTTTTTTGCGACCAATGGGAACCTGAACTTCTTTAATTAAAGGGCACAAAGACTTACAAGGAAAGGCGTGAACTCAAGTACAGGTATGTAGTAAATGCAAAGAGTTCATTTTACTAATCATCATTACATGAAAAGGAACAACAGCTGAAGCTGCTGAATTTACTCCTATTTTGTTATACTTCTGGTCAAAAAAAAGAGACCTTTTTAAAAAATGCTGTTAGGTTGAAACATAAAAGCAGAAACACTGTTATAGTAGCCTACTTTTACAGTTAAAAAATGTGATCCCTTCCCATAACATGATGCCAGTGGCCTTCTCCAAACTTCCTGCAAGATAATCAAATAATGGGCCCAGAAGTCGATTTTCTCTAATAGGCGTAGGGGCAATTCAAACGATAGACTTCATAGCATTACATCACTCACAGAGCACTCTGACAAGCCATTTACTGACAATGAATTACCTCACTGCCCATAAAAACTAAACTAATGTGAAATATCACATATTTTAATCAACTTGGAGGACGAGGAAAAGTATTGCTCTTCTCAAATATTTGGACGAAGGCCGAACGTTTTCGGAGGAAAGCCTTAATTAAATTAACATGGAAGTATATTTGATTTGTGCCCATTAAAAACTCTGGGCTTTATGGTGTATGTCCTAAAAAGAATCACAAAAGGTTAACGACTTGTAGAAAAGGACAGAGCAGATTCTTTAATTACATTTGGACGGTGTTTTATTGTGCAAAACTAAATTCAGGAAAGTGATTCTTCAGCCAGCTCTCATCGGGACTCAGCTTTAAATTAAAAGAAGAGATTCACCTAAAGGACGCAGTGATTCATTTACTGTTTCTGTAAAGCAAAGTGAGGACAGGAGGCGGATAGATTGGATATCTGCACTTAATACTTTCTCACTCACACATAAACTTGCGCTACAGAGCCATTCCAACAGGAAGTTACTCTTAAAGGGATCAATTATCTCGAGAAGATGCTGATAAAATTGAAAACACCCTAACTGCGCTGAATAAAAATATATTCTTGTGTTACTCTCAGCCTGTTTTCATTTTAACATAATTTACAACATCAATTTAAAAACTTAAAAGTAAGTAAAGTTTATTCAATAAGGTTGTTCTACATTCACACAAGACAAGATTTCCAGCAGGGACTAAGATTGGCTCTTTGCTGAATCTGTTTCCTGGTAGTGTGTCACATTTAGTACAAGTTTTTTTTTGATGTGGTCAAAACATATTACAAATGCATACTTCTAGAAAGGCTCCTTTTTTACCTCATGAATAAACAATGACTGAAAAGTTTTTTAACAGAAGTTATATAAAACTGGTGAACACACACATTCATTGAAGGGAAAACACATCAACAAGTGCAACACTGACATAACTGAAGTATATCAGATGGCAAATGCAAAAGGTTATATAGTAAGTTTGTCACAGTTTTATTAATATGATTTTTTTTATTTTACATTAGTTTTATTTAGTAATAGTTTTGTTCTTTTATTAAATCTCAGAAAGGATCAGAATGTTACGAGCCTTTTTACATTTTTCTGTTGCTATCCTGTGTCTTTGTGTAAATACAGCTCCAGAGTCTATTTTGTTCTCGCAGGAACAGTCCATAGATAAAGTTTTAATTATTATTTTATTGTGATCTGAAGGCATCACAGGAGTTTCATCAGCTCTTTCTGAGTTTACTCGGGGAGAAACACTCAAGCAAGTCGCCAAAGATTATTTACTTCCAAACACTGATTTGTTAAGTATGCTCATATAAGAAAGTCTGAAATCTTAAATAAAAAATATAAATAGCGTAATATGGTGTGTATATGTGTTGAAATGTGTTTGGAACCTCTTGTTTCTCAACCTCCAAGTGCTCAATGTGAGCTCATTCACAGTTGACAAATCCTTTATTTTCTTTTTTTTCTTTTGTCTTTCAGTTGTGATTTATCCACAGCAGTAATTAATCATTTCCTTCTACCTTTTTGTAGACACACTCATTTTGCGTGATTTTTGTTTTTTTGAAAGGGTAAACCATTTTTTTTCTCAAAAAAGCCAACTTTCTTTGACAAATTGTGTGTGTGTTTGGCAGTATATCCCACACCTAACCAAATACTAGCTATCTTCTCTAACCTGGAGATTATTTAGTGTATTGTACACAAAGAACAAAACCCTTAACCTGCAGAATGAGTGTCTTCCTAAAATCTTTAAATATATATGTATATGTTTATTTTTATTTTCTAGACAAAAAATGGAGCCTAATAACTACAAGCCTGTATAATTGTTATAACTATATAATTGTTTCAGTTCCATCACTTATTTAGTTTCTTTTGTTATTCTTTTCCCTAACTGGGAGTCTTGTTACTTATTTAAAATTTGTCCTGAAACTAGAATTTTCTGATTTGAATAGAGGAGGGGAAAGGAAATGAAGTGGACAGAGCAAAGGGTCACTTTGTGTGTTGGGGAGGAGTGGGGGGTAAAAAGGATGAAGAGGGGTGCCTGATGGAGGCTGAATGCCACCACCCAGTAGGCTGTGAAATCAGAAACCTTTGCCAACAAGACAGCCACCCGCACACCAGCCGTTGTTCAGAAAAAATAGAGCAAGTCTGTGTGTGTGTGTGTGTGTGTGTGTGTGAGGGCTCCTCTAGGGAACATGCAGTCATGCAAGGTATCACCCAGCTCCTCCTCCTGTTATCTCCTGTCACTCCCTGTCCTCCTTTCTCCTCCTCTTGTACTCTGGCTTCAGGCCCATCTTTGGATGTGATGTTATTTCCCAAAGTTTAGCACGCTGTGGCTTTCACACAGTTTAGAGATTTTACCACAAGAACATTTTGTCTTTATCACATCAGCAGAATTTAAATGTAAAATCATTTTTTGAGTTATGATTCTACTAAGACAGAAGATTATTTAAAGGGGAATTTAGCTTCTAAAAATCTTGTGAATTTGTTGGGCTTAATAAACTTGCAGGCTCAAATTGATTTTAGAGTTTATCAAGGCTGAAAAAGTCAACACCTGAAACATGAATTGAATGGACCATCATGTGTAAACCCGATCTAAAATCACTCACTTAAATAGAAAAAAGCCTTGGATAACCAAAGAGTGAGAAGGACTGTGTATAAAACACCTGCTTCTTTTGCTCCCTCTCTTTTTTGCTAAAGGAAAAAAACAAGTTTTATTTTGCTGTAAAGCTTTTTTCCCCATTCCTTTTTCTTTTCAGCTTTTAGAAAACAAAAAATATGCAAACATGTCCCCCATTTTCTCCCATTCCTCCCTTTCTCCTCTCCCTGTGTTTTCTCTCCTAACAAACTCCCCTCTTTTCCTGGTGTCTCGGCTTGCAGGCCTGATTACCATGCTGCCAGTGACTTTTTCTCCTCTTGTCTCACTCTCACTCCTTCTAAAGGGTACTTAATAAAATTCTGAGTCTGTTTTTTTGGCGGATGTGTGAGTGTTTGTCTGTGCATAAGTGAAAGAGAGAGTAAAGGAGTCACAGAGAGACTTTGCACTGTTTTTTTTCTTTTTCTTTCTGTCTTTCTAAAGGGTACTTCAGAAACTCCCGAGTCCTGCAGGGCTGTGTCACAAAAGCGTAGCACACAGGCATGCATATTTGTTAATAAAACAAGAAAAAAACTAAGTTTTTACAAAATGGGGCTGCAGTTCATTGTAATTTCTATAAACCAAAGAACTTACAGACATAATTGAGGATGGTAATTAATTCATGCTTGTTGTGTGCTGATTACACCAAATGCTACATTTAGTAACATGATTCTTCAAATACAAACAATTATTAATCTTAAAAGCGAACAGGTTGACATGAAATAAGTCAGTACTTTTAGGACACATTAAGTGTGGCTTATGGCTTCTTTGTATTACAAAGGAACTGAAAGAAGTGTATCTTAATCATTCAGGAGAAATGACAAGAAAAGATTCATTAAATATGATGGGTGTTGTTGTCTCATTTGATTGAAGAAGGCCACTGCTGCCTCTTTTCAGGAATTTCTTTGGCAAGGCAGAAAAAGAGAAATGTTTATTCTGTACCTCTTAATTATTTTGCAGGTTAGATGATTGATCTGGAATTACCAAATATGGGCTTCCTGCCTGCACGAAGACTAATGACTTTAGCATTAATGAAACTCTTTCTTTCCCAGGATGAGAAATTAATCGGATATAAAGTAAGAGAAGGAAGATATTAAAAGTTTAAGTGGGGCTTAGTAATTAATTATCCACCCAGAAAGCATTTGACAAGATAAACTCTGTAAAATTAAGATTTGTTTTTGCATGTGTACTGTCATAAAGACTATGTTATGAAACAAGATTTAAGAGTCAAAGCAAAGTAGAAAAAAAAGAGAGAAAAAGTTATTTTATTTTGAGAAAATTAGAAAATTCAAAATTAGAAAGTTAGACTGCGTATAAGCAAGACAAACAAGCGAATATCTAAATGAGCAAAATAAAAGTCTAGAAAACCAACATCAATTGGGAAGAAGTAAGAAGACAGGAAAACCATACGATAAAAAATAATTACAATGAGAAGCAACAACACAAAATGAAAGTCTAGGAGGAAAAATCTGAGCAGATAGAAGAAATTTCCTCTTCATCCACCGTCTCCTCATCCTCTCCTCCTCCTGACAGCCTCCTCTGCCTGCTTATTCTACCCTCACTGTTAAATTATTCAGGACCACTTCTGCAGCACGCTTGATTAAGTTTTCATTTCTGCAAATTACCATTCGGAAACGCGCCACGCTACTGAATCACCTAACCACTACAAGCTACAAGGCTGTTTACCTGCTGTCATATGCAGGGAGAGAGAGGAGCGCAGAGAGAAACAAAGGCAGCATAAATGATTACATTATACCTTAATCATTTCTTTGTTTTGTTGTGATCATTACTTATTGTAAACCTCTTCGTCAACACTGGTAATTTTTCAACAGTGATGCCATTTGCAGGCAAATTGCAAATTAGAAAGCGTAAAAAAGGAAAAAAAAAAAAAAAGTGAGAGATACACAAATACAGGAGGAGATAAATAGATGTAAAGAGACTGTGAGGAGGAGGTAAAGTCTCTAATCTACTGTACATGTGCAGTGATGGACCGTGATTGCACAAACAGTCGATAGGTCCCATTTGGAAGAACAATGAGAGGATGACCAAACATTATGCACCCAGTTAAACCCCTATTAGTATAAATGTACCCTGATTACTTTTCAGTTGTTTGAAGTTAACATGAGAAACAAGGTGCAACAAGGTGCCTGCCCTAATGATATTTATTGTTTGTTTTTTTCCAAGTAAAACACTCATTAAAAATCTGAAAGTAATGTATGACCTATGTGTTTTGTTTTATTCTGGAAAAGAGTAGTGCAAAATTCTAGCTGTTGTTGTTTGAAAGCTTGCTCTTATGTATTTGCAGAACAGGTGGTCTGATGCAGGGGTCTGAGCAATTGCCACATTTGTCCAGCACCCTACAGAGCATCCTGCCTGCACCCTATCATGACTATGATCAGCATGTACAAGGGTTCCTCATGGGGCGACGAAAGCAGCACTTAGGGAAATGATGGTGGTTAAGATGAAGAACATGAATGTTTAGACCTTGGGGAGTCCGTGGGAGGTGTAGGTATGATTTGTGTGTTTGGATAGTGGAAGCCGCGTACACCTTGTCGTTTTTGGGAGCATGGTGTGATTATAGGAGGGCAAGGTCCTGGTAGGGGTGAGGAATACGGTGGTGCTTAATGTGTGTGTAACATAGTTGCCTCTAATGCCCACTAGGATGGCAGACATCCCAGTCTTATGAATCAGCCTAACAAATTCTGCAGAAAACCAGAACTGGACCCCTGTGGAAATGACAATGCAATCATTAGGAGACACATACAAACCCAAACTCACCACATGCACTTCCTTTTCTTACGCCTCATTAGTGCTAATATTGGTTAGCGTAGAGATTGGGTGGATTTATGGTTGGCCATGTGTACAGACAACTAATCAGCAACAGACCACAAAGGGCCCCTCTGTGGCTACAAGATAAAGATAGCCATCAGATCATATACACACATGCACACACCTGTAGCTGACAGATAAGCCTTGGCCTTTCATGACAGAAACAACAAGTTCTGATTTACTACTTTAGCTAACTGCAGCAGAATGCCTGCTGATTATGCTTCTGTCAGAGTGTGTGTGTGTGTGTGTGTAAGGGTTGATTTGTGTTGTCTCTCTGATGAAAGCAATTTGTCACCGAGTGGCTACACTCGTGTCAGCCGGTATCAAGTAAGGCTGCATCTGTATCGTATTGTGAGTGTGCCGTCTAAAGGTTGCGTCGTAGATTTATGGCTGTCTCCCATGGCGAAACGTCCCTTTCTGTAGCAACTGACAATGAACGGAGGATTAACGGTCTACCTTCAGCCTTCGTTCCAGCTCCGTCCCCTCCCTCCCTCTCGTTCCCACTGTCTCACTGTTTCACTCGTCTTGTAAAACTCGGGTTCCTAATTAGTGCTTGCAGAGTGGGGTCATATACTCTATCTTTCTTGCACATGCTGAAGAAAAGGAGACATTTATTTTCCTTTCTTGACCGTGTCAAATGAACAGTGTCTGATTTCTTATCTCCTCAGCTCTGTCTCTCCCGGTCTTTTATTCCTCTTTTCGCACAATTGCTCGTTTTTCATCTGGCTTGTCTGTTGCCATGTTAGATTAGTCTGTGTTCAGATCAGCATTAACTCTGTGTCACAAAAATGCAGGCCTCTCATTCATGACAATTAAACTAATTGGAATAACAAAGCAGCAATACAATCACAGAGAGCTGCGTCCTAAAAAAAAAAAGGTTTGGGTATGTTTTTGTCCAAAAACAAAACTGTTGCCTTATTGTACTCAAATTATTGCAACAGGTCCTCTAAATCCATCCAATCTGTTATGTTGTTTGTTTGTTCACTTAAAAACAACTATAAAGTGTGTCATCTAAATGGATAGTTCCCAAACCTCTCAGCTTCTGACCCACAAAATCACAGTGGCAGAGATCCTGAGAAGCCTATTGAACAACATAAACATTGAGAACACGAGCAGCTTCAGATCACATGGTCATATGACTTTTATCCATTTATGATTGTATAGGTTTTTTATCTTTTGTGAAAACATGCTGTTAGAAATAATTTTTTTTAATTTGATTTGATTTCTGGAGATCAAATCGAGGGTTAGGGTTTCATGACCTTAAGTTGTGTCCTAACTTTAACTTTTCCATGCAGGGTTGTGAGGGAGCTCTGGCTTATCTCCAGCGGTCATTGTGTGAGAGGCAAAGTACTCCCTTGACAAGTAACTTTGGGAAACAATGATTGCAGTACTTTAAAAAATAGTTTTACAAAGATATTTGTTTTTCATTCATGACAAAAAAAATTCTTACATTAGTTTATAAAAAAGACAGTGAATACCCATGTTGTGTCTTTAGGTGGTGGGAGGGTCCACATTAACATATCAAAATACAAAGCAAGATTTTCAGCCTAATTAATGATTCTACTAAAATTATTTTTTTCTTTTAAAACTGTTTACAATAACTAAATAGTTATTAACTACTTAAGCACATGAAAGAAGCTTAATGACAATTGTATTGAGATAAAGTCAGACAGATGTAGAAAGTCCAGTAAAAATGGTTAAATTGTTGTTTTGGTTTCTAGGCCCCTAGTAATTGTGGGCATGTGCAAAATAGGCTGCTACATCATTGCTGGTGAAAAGCTCCATAACTCGAGTCAACACAAAAATCCACTAAACACTGATTTTTTTTAAAAGAATCTTCACTTTGAACAGTATTTTTAAAAATCTCTATTTTCCCCACTAAAAACTCTACAATATCCAGAGTAGTGTAGACAAAGCCTTATTCAAACTGCAAGAACTTGTCTGAAAACCAGTGGAATTCGAACTAAATTGCTTTATTAGAAAATGTGGACATTTTCTATTCATGCAAGGGTCACATTTATAATAATAAAATCGAATGCTTTATTGAATTGATTTGGTACAAAGTTGCTTTAATCTTTGCTTTTTATTCTGTCGTTCTCGCTCTGATCTTTTTCTCTCTCTCCCCCCCTTCTTCCTCCCTCGCAGCGCTGAGGCCATAGATCTCTCTAACAGGCACTATCTACAGCCCTAAGCCCTAATGAGGCATCATAAGGCGAACAGTTTGCAGCAGCACCGTGCTCCTCTTTTATTTGCCAAACCATATCTCTTCCTCTCCCCCTCTCCCGGCTGCCCTCTCCTCGTCTCTCAATTGCTCTATCAGTCTACCCTGCTCACCATATCTCTCCCTGTGTCGCTTCCCTCTGCCTGTTCTCTCCTTCTGCTCCTCGGCTCTCACCCTCTCTCTCTCTCGCTCTCCCCGTTATTGTGTTTTATCTCTCTTCTCATTCACCCGTTGAGCTCCCCTTTCCCTGTCATGGTGGTTTGAATCATATCTGGCCGTCTACATATGCTAAAGCCTGTGTAATTACAGCAGCTCTTAAATAAAGACACGCTCTTAAAGCTGTCGGCTGGAATCACAGCCAAACAAGGCAGGAGGGGCCTCCCAGCAGCAACAAAGCTGTCATAGATCGCTATAGATTTATCACCAACAAGGATAGTGAGAAAGAGAGGGAGGGAGGAAAAAAATATTTTTCACATATTGTCTCAGATATAGTGAAGGGTAAGATTTAAATTTCTATAATCTTTCTTAAGGAGAAAATGTAGGGGGAAATAGATGGCTGAATAGAGAACAAAACTAATAAAAGAGAGGAAATAAATTATTTCTTTCTAGTTATGTATTTAACAACAAAAACAGACAGAAAAGTAGATGATGATAGGTACAAAGGTTCCATTAGAAATAAACAGATTTAATGACATAATGTCACTATTTCAGGCACTGGTATTGTCAAATCTTATCTGATTGACAATCCATTACTTTTTAAATGAACTCAGCTGCATGACCTAAAAGGCTTCATGGTAAAATGCTGGACACCTTATCACGGTTTGCCTGCAAGTATTACCAGTCTTGAACCTATGTGACAACTTCGAAAAACAGAAAATGAGAGAAAAAAAAAAATCACCACCCTGACAAACAAAGACATCTATTTAGGCCTAAGTCTGTGGCCATAAAGTGCTCTTGTCTGTCAGAATCCAGCAGTAAAGGGTGAATTTTAAGAGTTTGGCTTCTGTATGTTATTTATCTGTCTGTTCAGGCTGAATATGACTAAATGAAAGATGGGCTTCAGCTCTAAATGTTCAGCTGCTTTGATGGTTTTCTCCTCATTTCCATCAAACTCGTTGAGCAATATTAATTTTGCAAAGGCCCTTTCTTTTTTCCGTCTGTTTCTGTTCCCTCAAATTTACCACACAACTTGTCTGCATGACTGTACGTCTTTGTTTTCACTCATCTTCCTCATCCTCTGACTAACTTCCTCCTCCCTTTTCTCTCTCCCTACCTTCATTTCTTCCTCTCACTGTCTTTTGTGACTTCTGTAATTCATCAGTGTGGTGGCAGCATGGATTGATCAGCCTCTAAGGGCAGAGATGTGTGTGCTGCTGATGTTGCAGTAACCCCCATTGAATAGTGAGCAGTGTGTGTATGCGTGTGTGTCTGTAGGAGTGTGACCGGCACAGGGGAAAAGTGGAGGGGACATTTTTTAAAATGTATTAATCGTCGTGGTAACAGCAGATGAGAGTGGCTGCGACAGGCCCATCTTTTGAGAGAGAAACAGCATATGTGACACATACCCAAACATGTCCACACACACACACGCACACAGCCGCATCCTAATGTCCTGAGGGTTCAGCCCAAGTGCTTTACGCTGCTGTATCAGCCAACATGCACACAGACAAACACGCTCCACCTATGGGGAAATACAAGGCAATTTATCACTAATCACTAAATTCCCAAACTTTGTATTCATCTGGATTTCCTATGATTAATAGGTTTCCGCAGCAAACTTTATCTCTCTGAGAAGCGCATTAAAATGGGTGTTTGGAAGTAAGTCCTCTATGAAGACTTAACTGGTATATGATGCAGGGGAGAGAAAAGCGCATATAAAGGAAAAAGAGGAGAGAGATGTTTGAAGAATTTATTGGGATTTTCACCTCTTATTTACCTGTTTTTTTCCATTATCAGTTTGCCATTTCTATTCATTTGCCCTTTTTAAAATAATGCCTCACAAATAAACTAAGTTTAGCTTTTAAAGCTAAAATCTTAAAGTGAACTTTTGATTTAAACAAATTTCCCGGTCGAATTTACTGAATTTGCGCAAAAATGTTTTTATGAGCTCACACTACTTTCGTTTGATTGTGTGTGGTCAAGCTTTATGCAAGACTGGAGGGTTGGGGTGGGGGGAAAAGTGAAGGGAAGAGGAGACGAGAGCTAAGCAGGAGGAGGAGCAGGAGGAAGGGATGAAGGCAACAGAGGAAAGGAAGCTGAGAAACTGGCGAGTGGAGGAGAGGTGACAAGGCTTCAGGGACAGACAGAGGCATGAATAATTTATCCACACTTCTGATGGACAGATTAGGGGGGAAAAATGAAGAGATGGAGCGCAAGAGAGTTGAAGGGGTGGTGGCGGTGGTGTGTGTGTGTGTGTGTGTGTGTGTGTGTGTGTGTGTGGGGGGGGGGGGGCATGGCAGGAGAAAGAGGAAGAGAGATTGAAAGCAGAGGAAGGGCAGGAATAAAATGACAAACAGAAAAAAAGAAAGAGAGGAAGAAAGCAAGTGAAGGGTGGAGGGGGCCACACACTGGAGCTCTTTGATCCCAACAAACCCCTCTCACCCTGACACCATCATGCCATCTGTGGCCCGCCCTGTGTGTGCGTGTGACAGAAAGATAGAGGACAAAGTGACAAAGGAACAAGGAGATGGAAACATGGACAGATAAGGCAGGTTTATTATTGTAATTTTATTTATGACTGAAATTAAGTTCAGTCAGAAATTCATATAAACAGAAATCGTGTCATCCTCAAATAGTTGATGAGGCTCCCCGAGCTAAATTCCTGAACATTTTCCTGGGACTAAGGAAGACTGCATCACACAGTTCTGGATATTGAACACTGAATAATGCAAAATAGCATTATTGTTGCAATGGTCAGTTTGAAACAAATGGATGTGAAGTAGAGGGAAACTGAACTGCTGTCTTTTTGAGCCCCTCCAACCATTGTCTGCTAATGTATGCTACATTACAGACAAACACTGTGGTAAGGGTCATCTGTCAAGGACTTTTTTTTGTAAGGTAAAATAAGAAGCATAATTTGGGTGTTGTGCAGCTTTATGGTAAATTTGCAGGTTTCTGAATGTTCCAAAATGCCAGGTCAATTGTTAATTCCCTGATGAATGTTAGAATAAGTACTCTGAGCTCTTACTGATGAGTGTGTGTGTGCTAAAAATTGGACATAACCCCTTGAAATGTGAGTGTTAATGTCAAAGAATCAGTGTAGTAAAATTGCAGTTGTCAATGTACCCTCAGATATCTAATGGTTGGGGTTCCATCTGTCTTGCTGTTAACACCTGTCTCTCACACACATATTTACTATCATCAACGTCTACAAATCTGTTGCTCTTCCTCACCTTTTTGACTTTCACATGTTTATTTTTGACTTCCTTCATTTTCTCTTCCTCATCCTCGGCCAGCATCCTGGTGCAGCTGCCTTTCATTACTGCAGCCGGCACTTTTCAGCTTATACCACTGACCGTGCATATCACTGTGAATGTGTGTGTGGGTTTGCAGCAGCAGCAGGGTCAGCATGTGGCCTGTCGACATTATACCAAGCCGCAGACAGCAACCTCACCATGTTGAGGTCTTTACCTCCCACAACACACTCCCCTCTGACACACAGACACACACACACACCCAAACTGCCGTGACCGGTTGCCCTCAGCGACAAGCCATTACCGGAGACTTTGCACTGCGCTGCCGTGCCGGGTCGCAAGACACGTGACCTAACAGTGAGCCCAAATACACACACACATACGGTACGCTCGACAATCCCCTCTGACTTTGATGCAAAGTTGGTGTTATTCTTCTAACTGTGATTTAAGCTGTTTATTCATACTGCTAGGAATGAGAAAGTTACATACATTTAAGTACATTTTTAAGTCAGGAGTTTTATTTAAATAGTGCTAAATGACCGTGTTTGATTTTGAGAGCTTGTACTAAAGAAACATCTGAGGGAAA
This sequence comes from Kryptolebias marmoratus, assembly GCF_001649575.2. Lineage (NCBI taxonomy): Eukaryota > Metazoa > Chordata > Actinopteri > Cyprinodontiformes > Rivulidae > Kryptolebias > Kryptolebias marmoratus. Next base: position 17,116,190 of record NC_051449.1, on the reverse strand, counting down.
TGTTGCTTGAGGTTTCTCTAAGCTATGAACATTCTGCCACCTTCATCTATCTGTTGTTTTTTGAATTATTATTTTGTTTATCAAGTCATAAACCTGTCTACTTTGGATTCTCACAAAAACTATTATCCAATTTTTTTCAATTTTTTGTTTTATTTTAAAGACCCTAATGTCACGTTACAGCCTTTGGCTAGATATAACAAGAGGCTGTCGTAGACACCACTTTCGGTCAGATTTGAGTGGTTCATTGTAATCTTCCCTCGTGACCCGGTCCATGCTCGACACTGCTCTAAGCATGACGTGAAAGTGCACACGTGACCTCTAACAGTCTGCAGAGCTGTGACTGGTGACGTCCCAAAGGCTTCTTCTGGGGAGACGAGGCAGATCTAACAATCTTGCAGTTTAATATTCTGTTAGTGTAGAGATAAGAGGGGAACTTGTCTCTGTGGCATGCTGGGCTTGTAATTTTTCACCCACTGATGCTTCTTTTTTTCATCTTGAAGCAAAACATTTCTTTTTTTTGAGCACAGAGGAAACAGAGCAAGACAGATTAAAACCCCCAAAATACGAGCAAACTGGGTCAAAGAGTGCTTGAAGATTTGTGGTTTTAAAAATGATCTGCCACTCTAAAGTCTTTCTGGAGTTGAGATTAAAATAATACAAAAACAAATTTAATTGATTATTTAACAACAGGTTGAAACAAGGCTCTGTGTATAATGGAGGAAGGATAGGGGAAAGAGGCTGTGTTAAGCACTTGTGCACTTTCTCTCACACACACGGTCGCACAAACACACACACACAACCATACACGCACCCACACACACACATCTTCCCCTGTTGGGTGTAGAGGAGAATCAATATGTCTTTGAATGAGGGTCAGAAGGGTTGTCTGCCCAGGGAGAGCTGACAGATTTGCTCTCTTTTGCTCTGCTAAGCCCCTGCCTACTTCTAACACCCCCTGACACACCCGCACACACACACACACACACATACCCAAATACAGATGGAGCCACACTCAGACATATAGGAGAAACACGCATCCACAAACACTACAAGGGAGACACACATATAGATGTGACGCCTCTCCAAGAGGGCAGAATTTGGAACATTTTTGCCGCAGGGATGTGATATTAGACATTTCACATCGAAAAGAACCCTGCTGAGTATCCCACAGAGTTTGTGTGTGTATACTTTTTATACTTTACGTGTGTAAGACTGAGAGAAAGGTGGTGGGGGTCGGCATTTGACGGCAGAAGAAAATCTGTTGTGTCGAACTTCAGGGCAGAACAAACAATCCCACAGAAAAAAAAAAACAAAAAACTGACAGCAACTCCCAAGAATTTAAACAAAGGCAGGCACAAGTGCATACACATAAGGCTGTTACTGAAGCATTTCTTAGGAAGGTTCAGCTGCAAAGTGGTCTGCCTGAATTGTTCAGCTCTAAACTTGTGCTGGTGCAGTTTGCAAAAGTCTGCAAGCCCAAAAGACCAGAGAGGAACAGAAGACAGATGTCAGAAAAAATTAGCAGGTGAAGAGTCATATCATTATTATTGTACCAGAGAGCAAAAATCTAGTTAAAATGAGTCTTTGTGTGATTTCATGTACAGACCAACACACCCTCCAGGCCTCTGTGTAATATCCTGTCACTCACCTGTCTTCATTTCCCAAATGTCCCTTTGGACCGGGGCAGTTGACACTGCTTAAATATTAATAATATTCTCACATTTTATTGCTTAAAATGTCATGCGGCTCGACAAGCCGGCATTATGCAACGTCTTGTATGATTTGACGAAATACTTTTACGCATTTAAAAACAGACTCATTCAGATTTCTTTGATGTCCCTTCCTATTATCAGTCTCCAGAAACAATAACAGTTTACGGTTTTATTGGCTTTGTTTAAACCAGACATCTAAGCAAAGTGTTATGGATGCTAGAATTTGCCTATTTTTTATATATAATGGAAGCAGCTACAAATTATATGATCTGAAATGTAGGATATGTTGGGGATTTGAAAATGAGAGACACAAAGTACAAACCAGAAAACAACACGAAAATAATACATAAAATTTTAATTGATAAACATTTTATTCCAGCTAAAATATTGTGTCTTTCTTTCCTATTGGCTCTGATTTTTACTTTAGTTTTGGCACTTAAATCTACACGCCGTCTAATCTGAGACTGAATCTGTGTGTGCTTTCGATAAATGTTGCAAGCATCTGTGCGTGCCTATGTGTTTGTGTGTGTGTGTTTGTGTCTGTCCTGTGTGGTTAACATAGTCGAGGAGCAATTAGTAATCACTCATGGAGCTAATGACATCAATCAATGAGCTTTTAAAACCAGCAATCTGATAATTACAACCATCAATGGTCACCCGTGAATTCATTACAGCGCGTTCTGCAATGCTGAAATCTCTTTCTGTATCTGTTTGCCATGTCTGCCTCACTAAACATCTCAAAATATTTCATTAAGTATCATATTTATTATTTGTACCTTCTTTAGCATGCAATGTTTTTCAGCCCCAATCATTTATTAACATCTAGAGACAGTAGTCAATATATTTTAGTTGCTTAAGGAAGTGGCTGTGTTGGCTTTATGCTTTAGAAATATTTAAATATTAAAAACTTGGTAAACTTTTAATATTGACATGCATAAAGAGTTCCTGCCATGTGCATTTTTGTCTGGGTGGACTACAGGTAAATGTAGCAGTAATGCTCAACACATATTAGTCTTACAAGAGGAAATTTCCAAATAATGTAAAAAAAAAAACTAATATGACCCACAAAATCAGAATTTTTACTTTGAAAATCTGACATTGCTGACCAACCCTAACCTAAAACTCCAACTTGGCTCCCTAGCAGATAAAAAATGATGGCAACTGCAGAAATATTCTTATTATTATTTGCAACTTCTTCTTATTTGTAACAGTTTTATAAATATCACTGTACTACCTTTGCTACAATGTTTGATGAATACATCAACTTCTTGTGTTGCTAATTATCTTTAGCCAGGTTTGCTGGTTTTCCAATTTGCAACTATAACACAATGACTTTAATATGACTTTAATAGGGTGTGCTTGTTGTTAATCATTAAGAGATTGTAGGTCTGTATGAAAACAGGAATTCAGAATTGAAACAAGAGAGAAATAGCAGGTTTATCTTGGTTTACCAACTTCCCAGTTTCACTGTTGCATTTTAAATAGTTTTCTGAGTTGTTTCCATGCTTTTAATCTCCAGCTGTGATCACTGACTGAGAAGTGTGCAGGTGTCAAGTCTAAACTATTGATAAAATTACTGCTCTTATACAAAAACAAGCATTAAAAGAAAGAAAAATCTATCTAAAAGTTTTTTTTTCAGCGCACAACAGATTGTTTAAGTAACCTTGACACTAAAATACGGTTTCACTCAGTTAAAATGAGGTGTCCGACGGGGCAGCTGACAACTCCAGGATTGGAATATGAGCTAACCTGCACATCATATAGGTGCACGAGTGTGTGGCTTGTAATGTGTGTGTGTTTGTGTATGCTTATCGGTGTGTGTGTGTGCATGTGGCGCGGATGCACAATTACCAAGCAGGCGCGAATCAATAGGTGCCTGCTGACAGATGGATTAGCACGGTAAACAGATGATACACACACCGCTAAATTATTCATCTGCTGAGCAGTGGGCTGGGTTTACACACACACACACACCCGGTGACGGGGGAGAAAGGAGTTTGGGGCTGAATGCAGGGGAAGAAGGGAGTGGGGTGTGAATAAGATGGGTGAAGATGAAAAGGAAAGAAGAAAACTTGTGTTTTTTGATACAGCTCCAAAAAAAAATCTTTGCCCGTGTTTAAAAATTGACTGTGAGTGTGTGACCCGCGACACCTGGAGTGCAGCGAATGTGAAGCGACACACCCACCTGCACAGTGCCTCTCTAATGCCTGCTGGGTATGCAGAGGCACCACAGGGTCATACTGAAGTGTCTCGTGAGGTGTTTGAGCAACCAAACACACGTGTGCAAACATCGACACACTCATCCTCGCTATATCTTTCTCTGAAGTGCAGGCAAATCCGTGACCATCCACTGTTTATGCCTTTAACAAAGTCTGTCGCACGGGCAGCACTGTGGATAAAACCGATCATGACACAGGACAGATATGCGCCATTATGTCTGGTGCTGAAGCATCTTCACTCCAAATAAGCGGGTAAATTTTTCATCTTTGAAATCGATGTTAGCCGAAGGCTTCTCTACCTGGAGCACTTTAGAAATCTGCATAAAGTTGCAACTAAATATAACAGTATAAAGAAAACATTGTAAACAAATGGTGTTAATAAACTCAGTGTTTGCCAGACAACTTATACATCAGTAGATAGCAGAGTACACTGCCAAAACTGAATAGTATGGAGTGGATGCAAATCATATGAGGATGCACAAACACACACACTCACATCTACACAGTCTGGTATGCATATAAAACACCCATTATTGATTAGTTTCACCTTTCCAAAGGACTTGGAGGATTTTTTTTTCAGCAGATGCTAAGCTCTGTCCCCCTGGGTGGGCTGCAGGTTTTAGAATTGGGAAGTTGATGACAACATATAGGTTATTTAAGCAAAAGGTCAAGAAGATTCCCAGCCAAACATAACACATTCGCAGGAAAAAAAAAATTAAAATCACCTGCGAAAAGCTGCAAATTAAGATCCGTGTCCATGTGACAAATTTTGAAGAGTGTAAGGAAGCGCTAGCTAGCTCAAACCCACAACACCCCCCTCCTGACATAAACACACAAACTGTTCGCTCGCATCATGGCTGCCATCAGCAGGATCCAATCAGATTTGATGAATAATTCAATATTAAAGAGGCTGTAACCACGGCAGAAAGGGGGAGGGGGGGGGACCCCACTGCCAAGAAAGTGGGCTTTTTGGAAACAGGGCCTGCTGTTTGTGTGTGCGTGGGTGTGCGGGTGTGTGTGAAAGTGAGAGAAGTGGAAAGGGTGGCTGTCACACTAGACTGCATCCACAAACTGGCTGCAGATTAGATTACTGAGGAGAGGAAAGGATCACCGAGAGGAGGGGTCTGCGAGGAGGGGAAGAGGGAGACGAGGACAGAGAGGAGGAGGAAGAGGAAAAAAGAAGAAGAGATAGATAAAGAGAAAATCGACAGAAGAGAAATCTTTTAACACATCTGCATTAAGAGTTGTCTCCACTTCTACATGATGTGCAGGAGCTCCATGGAGCTGATTTCACACTTGAACTCATTAGCATTTTGGGTCAACCATGAACTACCACAGGAGTTTACTGAAGAGAATACACTTGCTTTAGGTTCTGTTTACATGTGAATGATATTCCAGACACATTAGAGTTTTCAATGTTGATTGGGGAAAAGTTACATGTTTACACGGTAATCCTGTATCTCTTGTATTCGCTGTAGTTTCCATGCCAGCTCACTAGCTGACGCTGTGATTTTTGGATTTCAACAACACACGCATGTGTCTCACACACTTCAGTCTCTCAAGCAGAAAGCAGTTACAACCAAAATAGTGTATACACATACATTTGATTGTCCAAACATTTCAACTCTGAGAGCAGTGTCAGAGAATCTGATCGCTGTTGTTGTGTACAGGAAGGGGCCAAATCGCAACAGAAATTTTCCAGTTTTACTTAAAAACAGTGTTCTGTAAACAGAGCTTTAGATATTTTGTTTTAGAAACTTACTCACTCATTTTTCTTAAAATCTGACACTGAACATGTTGGGATTTCTTAAACATAAAATGCTATAGGTTTTACGCAATAAACTACTTTAATGAACTGCTGTTAAAAAACTATGGTTTTGAAAAAGTTTAACCGAGAAACAAAACTGCAAAAGACAGCATATTTTAGGGGTAAGTTCAGGGCTAAGGCATGCCACGACCTTGTGTGTGTGTGTACATATTAAAAGCTAAATGTGTGTTGTGTTGCCAGGTGTGCTCCAGTTGTATGAGGCTCAGTGGAGTTTTAACACAGGGGGTTTTATTGGTTGAAGCTGACATCACCAGGGGGAACAAAGTGGAATTCCGGAACTTGGGATGTTATGAAGCGGTGCAAGTGTGTGTGTGTGTGTGAAAGAGAGAGAGAGAGAGGGTTTACATGTGTGCGCAACAAGAAAAGCAAAAGTGACATCCTGTTTTTTGAGCGTTCTACCTGATTTTTATGTTTCCCAACAAAGTTCCAAATGACTAAAACAGCACTGGAAACAGTGTCAGTGTTATGTCACAGCTTTAGAAGTTGTTTATTTTATAGTTTTATGTACTATTTAGAAGTTTAAATTGATTAAGTTCATTCTGGGAAAAAAAAATACTTTAAAAATTCTCATCTCATATTCTCTCCTTCATGTGCCACATTTCAGTGGCTCACATATGTAACACCCTCCACCAATACACACACACACAGAGTTATCCATGTCCAAATGGTGTGGCTGGGCTAACAAAAGGACCAACAGGAAGCAACTAATCCTTGATCTGGGTGGCGTCACAAGAATGACCGCAAGACTAACATCAAGAGACTTACACACACGCTCATACACACATAAATGAACAACTGTTTGGCTGTCACCCTGCAGAAAAGAAGGGTCAAATGAAATATTGAGAGAAATACTCGAAATATAATAATGCCAAAACTTTCTGAAAACCCGGTTCAATAAACCAGATGGTTTAACGCTGTGGACAGTATAGATCAGATGCATGGAGGCTGGTATTGACATGGAATCACACACTCCTTGTGCTGAGGGAGCTGCCAGAAGGGCAGAAGGGCGCTCACTTGGGGGTAAACAAAGCCACCACAAGTAGGACAGTCTCCAATATGCATGGATATGTGTGATTGTGTGCATGCGTGCGTGTGTGCGTGTGTGGGAGGGGGGACTGTGTGTGTGGCACACTGTGGAGACTGACAGGGAGGCAACATGAGAGGGACAAGCCTTTTAACATCTGGCTAAGCACTGACAGGAAGACACACACACACACTGGGGAGCGGGCAGGCGAGTCCCAGTCCTAATTATTAGAACACTCTTACTTAACTTAACCCTGCCACTAGACCGTGACAAGCAGAGATGGAGAGGGAGGAGGGGGTGAGGGGATGAGGAGGGCAGATTTTTGTGAGGACAAGGAGAGGGATGAGTGTTTCTCTCTCCTTGACTGGTTTTTAACTCTGCGCATGCCACAATTTGGAGAGACAGAAAAGAGAAGATATATCTCTGAAAGAATTAAATAGGGAAAAGATTGTCACTTAGATAAGAGGAAAGTTCAGATCTTTTTACAAACAGTAAATACCTTACCTTTAAACAGTTTCGGTTTGGATTGCCTCCATCTTACGCCATTTGCCAAAATTCTACTGGCTTATGTGAGTGCTAATTTACCAACCATTTTAATGCTGTCAATTTCATATTATACAGTTTTATTATGCAGATTTCTTTGGTTATTTTTGATCGCCAATAGCAGCAGTAGCAGCTAGTTGTAGCTGTACTGGTAAAGCCTGTGGAACTTTCAACAAAACTATCATAATATTTCTGCCACATAATGAACAAGGTTTATAATATAGCACTTGCATGAGCTGTTATAAAATTTTTCGGACAGGAGTTTTTGGGTTTTTTAAGACAATATCAATGAACTTTTAGTCTTGGGCACATTTGGACCAGCCATTAGCTCATGAATTAAAGTTAAACTTTATTTCACCAAACTTAGGTCATTCAAAGAGCTATTTACAACATGTAAGGTATTAATTGTTCATAACCTTCCAACAGAACCAAACTTCAAAATGTCCAAACTATCCCTTCCGTTCGAAAATAAGAAATTTGACTGACAGGTGGAGTGTGGGAAAGGTGATGCTGAAATCCTAAAAATAAAGACCACTCAGAACCAAAGATGAACACAAAAAAAAAAAAAAAATCAGCCAAAATCTATTTGTTATTCATCAACATCAGTATCTTCCCCTTGTGAGAACCCAAGTTGTTTTTTGCCCCCGCAGTTTATTTTTCTTCACTGAGACTTTTATTTTTAGGAGCACGATTTGTGCTACTCGGCAGCAGAAGGAAACAACACGCATGACATTTGCTCTGTTGAAGAACAGAAGAAAGGAGCCGAGGAGGATGAAAAGATGGCCTCTCGCTGCATGTTTTAACAGCTGTGTGTGGTGCGCTCTGTTGAACGTTCGAACAGTTTCATGTTGGAAAGGATACGGAGAAAAATTAGGTTTTGAGCTCTAATTTTTGATGATTAAAAAGTGAACATGTAAATAAGTAAAATGAATAATTCAAGATGTATTCACTGTACACCTGTGTGTGATTTGTTTTAAAAATGTTCTGCTTTTATTTAGCCCAGGCAGATCTGCATTTTAGCTCAACATCTCATCATCCTCCTTCATCATTTCTTCCCACAGCCTTTTTTTTTAATCTCATCCTCTCATTTCCTTACTCATGCGTTCTTTCCTTTACTCTGTGCTCTGAGAACGTCTGTTTTCTTTAGTTCCTTGCCAAAAACTGTCTTTATTGTACATTTGCCCTCCAAGTTACATTTTGGCCCTCTTTGTCCTGCATTTTATTTTCTGATTTGCAAACCGTGCGTATGTAAAAGATGTCAGCTGAAGGAATAAAAACAAGTACGGAAGAAAAATAGGAGAAGGCTGGGGTTTGGCATTCAGGGTCAGGTTCAGGGTAAATCCCAAAGCCTTGTAAATGTGAGGAGCCAAGAGAACGTAAACAAACAGACTACAGCTGTCCCAGTCACACTGGGAGATGCACATGCATACAAACGGATGGAAATGAGAAAAGAACAGAAAGGAAAGAAGTAGACGTAGGAAAGAAAGAGAAAACAAACAAGACAGAACGTGCTGGTAGCAGTGAACACGCACACAGACCTCCACTTTGTCACCTCATCCAGCACCCTCAAATCCTCTCAACAAACAAACACGGTAAGGGCGAGTTGTTCAATTTGTCGACACTCCCATTAATTCCAGTCATACATCCCATAACTCCCCTCCTTTGACTCACTGTTAATGCGTGCGGAAATCCTCCTTTGCTTTGAATTCCTTCATTCTCGTGCTTAAACCTGACAATACAGTAAACGGTAATAGCTTTCCCAATGATATGACATGCACGGTCCTCTTAAGGCATGATGCGGCCTTTATGTACAGGTTTAGCGGCTGACAGGTTAGCGAGTTTAGTTAACAGCCGACGTGCCTGCTGGTGCAGAGGGAGGATTTAGGAAGGCTTAGCATTGAGAAGGCCACTGTCGCCTGAAGTGTCAGCGAACTAAACAGAATTTCATGGAAGGAGGTTGGGAATTTAGGGCTTTTGAGTTGGTTAAAGCTACTTTTTATGTGTGAAGAAAGTCAATCTCGACATACCCCTACACCTATGAACTTGCATGGCAGGGACAGGATCATAATGGGATCATTGTAAAAGGTATTTAATTTTTGTTTTTAATTATTGCCTATCTGTTGACTTTTGGTGGAAGGTGATAGTGTTTTTGCCTGTGTCTTTGTTTGTGTGTCTGTTTGCAAAAAAAAAATCTCATGAATCGCTGGAGAGATTTTAACAAAACTCTCAGAAAGTAATCTCTTGATGTACATCAACAACTGATAAACTTTCAGAGTCGATCTAATTCAAGATGACCACCACAGATAATCGACATTATTCAACACACAATGGCAATAACTCAATATCTGATTACAATAAATTTTACAGATATAGAGCTAAAATTTGATGCTAAGGTAGCTGAACTTCATTCAGAATGAGAGTGACATGTCATGATATTGTATGAGATTGCGCATAACAACATTTTGACCAAAATGGCTACAACTCCATAATTATCAACATGAGATGACCTTAGTCTAAAACTCTGGCATGGAAGGTGGCGGGCAATATGCATTCTAGATGCTAGATGTTTTTTTTCTTTTTTTTTCCCCTAATATTATTTCCTGTAAATTTTGAGCTAAACTTAGAACCATGAGGCCACATGTAATTAATTTCATAAGGGCAAAAGATATGTGTTTTTTATTGACAACTGTAAATTAAATCCATGGATTATAAATAATGTCAGCTGAGATAAGATAAGGATTTTTTAAGCCCACAAGGACACAAAGTTCTCTGTTATCTACAATGCCACTGCTGTACTATAATATCAGTGTGAGCGTTCAAACCCACTGTAATTTTTTTTTTTTTTTTTTTGTTTTCAAGTATCCAGGGTCACTTTGTCAAACTATAAATGAGAATTAATGTGGTGCTTTAACTGATCATACACTTTTTTAGGAAATCTGACATAACTCCAAAATAAGTCCCTTTTTTTAACCCTCCCATGGCCTTCAGGTCAAATTTACCTGAAGTTACACAGGCTTCTCTACCACTCTTTGTCTCTCTCTCTCTCTCTCTCTCTCGGGCTTCAGGAGGGTTAAACCCCAATTTGCAATGAAATCAATTAATCCCAAGCATACTGTAGCTCTTTTTAGCGTGGCAGTTCAAAACAGGCTATTGTGTGAAGCAGCCTGAAAGCCGCACTGGTGTGTGAGTGTGAAGCAGCTACAGCACTGTTCTCATGGGATTGTACTAAAGAGTTGTTTGTTTGTTACGGCTCCCCTGAACAGCCAAGCCCAGTGAAGGAGAACCCATAATTCTTTGGTGTAAGGAGGTCCTCCGCACATCCAGTTGCATCAGAAGCCTGCGGTAGAGATGGAGGCTATTTGTGGTGTTATCTAATGTGAACTGTTCCAAATGAAAGCACAGATGCCCTGTAGCTACTTGTTTGTCTGTTTTAGACATCTAATCCTTAATGAATATGTAGTGCAAACAGCAGTTGTCCATAAAATAGGGTTGAATTGAAATTGAATGTCTTGTAAAATCACTCTACGACTTGCATTTTTTCTTTGTTCTCCTTGTCCTTGTTGAATAAGTTTGGAAGTACAATTAAAAGCATTGTATATTTGTATTTTTCTCCTTCTTCACAACCCCCATTCTCATCATCATCAACCACAAAATGTCATTTTTTCCCTTTTCTCCCTACACATCCATTCCTTCATCTTTCTTATTCTCACCCTCTCTCCTGCAGTGGTCTTTTTATCGGGTCAGTCTCAGGTCGTCCCCTCTGTCTCATGTCTTCCATCAACGATACATCATACAAACTCAAAGATGTAAGAAAATGAAAATAAGTTAATAAGATGTTTGGACAAAAAAAGCAAGGAATATCTAAAGGAAAGTTTGGACAGAATAAGATAAGACATATGTGATACTTAAAATCAGGGGAAAATGGTGGACAGCCCTAATTAGGCCCTAAAGCACACATTTTTTCTGCCCATCTTCCAATTTGCTACTGAGATCCAGTGCAGCTTGTTGATATATGTATGAGATGTCGGTGCTCATGCTAAAAAGCTGTTTGTGTCTCTGGTAAAGTGTTTGTATATTTGTGCTTGGAGCTTTTACAACCCTTTTCCAATCCTCTATTTATTACACACATACACACACACCCACACAAACATGGCCTGCCAAGCTTTTGGGTATGTGGGTAAATCTTTTGGCAACAAGGCTGCCAGTGCGAAGCTATGATGAATGCTGATGGCAAAGAGCATGGCCAGTTTCTGAAACTGTCTTACATACACACAGACACACACACACACGCATGCTAACACACTAATCAGATTCCCAGTGCGTGAGGGCCAAATGGCATCCTTCCACTGGTGAATGCTAATGTGACCGGTGGAGCCTGTGGACTTGTGAAACAAGGATAGCAAGAGCCAGGAGAGATGATGACAAGAAATACAAACAGGATTGTTTATTAGTGTGTGTGTGTGTGATGCTAATGTGTGCTTTCTTTAACAGATTGCAGCAAGTTACACTTTTGTTTGTGTTATTTTAGAGGCAAGATTTGATTTGGCTTTGTAGGTAGCAGGTTTCAGTGCTGCACATTCTTGTAGAATAATTTAACAATGCATTAACTTACAGTATGAGTTTCACTAAAAACTTTTATTACAATTCTTCGTGTGAAAGTACAAAAGCGTATGTGGTCTGACTTAGCACTTTCAGAACAATAGTCTTTGAGATTCCTGTTTGAATGTTCAAATTTGAAAGTACTGTTAGACTAGTTGGAGAACACTTCTTAATACATTACAACAAAGTTCCCCAAAAGTGTTTAGTTGTTATGACAAGAGGTAAAACCAGCAGCAATACATTGAGCATTCTACTTGAATTGATCAAACCACTTAGTGACCCTTGTAGTTATACTACTATGTTTTCATTGATGTGCTCGTGATCCTAATTTCATCAAAACCTGTTGCAAAATGTATATGCAGTCTTATTTTTCATAAGAAACATATATGAGTTGTTACTCACAGCGCTCAATGCGGTCCTCTGGGCTGGAGGATGTCTCCCGATCGGACAGGAGCCCTGAAACCGCGAAGATCTTTTTCCCGCTGTCCTCAACTGCCTTCAGTGCGCTGCTGGGTGAGCCTCCAGGAGGGATCTGAGCACCACCAAAATCATACTCTTTCCCCTCAGCATCAGAGTACCGCAGGTGGGGGGAAGCCTCTGGATCCAGGCAGCCCTTAAGGCGCTTGGCTGGAGTGAAAGCAGACTGATAACCGCCTGGTGCCCCGTCCCGGTCTTCTGGAGGTGAGGCAAAAGGCCTGAAAGCACCAACGCCACTGTGATTCAGCATGCTGATGGGCGAGCAGTCCAGGTTAGGTGGTGCAAACTGATGATGAAGGTGGAGGAGGGATGGAGGAAAATCCCTGTTGGGAAATCCTGGAGGGACTGCACCTTGGCGGTGGTACATTGATGCAAAAGTGTAAGAGCCATTGTTGAATGGCAAATGGACGTCTTTTTCAACAGAAACTGGGACTCCAAATGGACGTGGCTGCTGGCAGGGAATTGAAGCGTCACGGGAAGCTTCAGCAGTGGAGGCCAAGACCATGAGGGCTGGCGAGGCAAGAGGATTAGGCAGATAGGAGGAGCTCTCCATCTTGAAGGCTGCCCTGTGGAGGTCCATGTCTGAGTGGTCGAAAGACGTTTTAAGAATTTTAAGTGGAGGAGGAGATGAATCCTCCTCAGAGTGGTTGAAGACAATACCCAAGTCCCTTGGAATGGACCTGAGGAGGTGCAGGAATCTGGGATGGTGATTGAAAGGATTTGGTCTCTAGAGGAAGAGGCTCAAAAAAGACCCCTTTGTAACAAGGGGAAAAAGAACAAGAGTGTCAGCCAGTGGCAGTTCAGCTTAGCTTAAATGCACTATTTAATGTCCTCCAGCCAAATTCACACGGGGGTAACTCAGTTCAGATTATTCAAACTAGGCAATTGCCAATAACTGTAGAAGTCACACTTTGGACCAGTTTAGTATTGATGATAAAATGTGTAAATGATCTAAATGAAGTATGCCCTCCAGGGTAATAAGTGATGCCGAAGCCGGATGGTCCAGGGAAGGTGGACATCTGTAGGTCTTCAAATCTGGTTCCTCATCTTCAATTGGAAATCAATCTGAGGACACAAAACACAAACAATAGATTTAAATCTAAAAGACTAAATTTATTTAGTGTTCACAGGTATGTTTTGTATCATTAATGCCTCTTTTTAAAAAAAAACAAACATATTTGAAACCTTTACTAACAATTTGCACCCACCCAGTAAACGGTCAAAAGAAGTGCTTCAAATGAACTCCTTTGGTTCTTAATTTTAAATTACAACCTCTTAAACACCTCTTCAGAACCCAACTTATATGTCACATTTTCTTCACAATATATACTTTTAAAAGGCATTCAGATGAAGATCAATATATGTTAAAATATAAATGAAAAGGACCTTTTGAGAAAACGTGTCTTCAAGTCGACAGTTGGTTTCACACCACAAGTTTTTGATCATACAGAAAAAAGCCAACATGTATTTCAAACCACAAACTTTCTTCATATCCCTCTTCTGTTAAAAAAAAAAAAAAACTGTTTCCACATCCTCTCTATCAATTCTAATTTTTACAGACCTCTACATCCCATCTTTTCCTAGACGTCCCCTTGTTGTCCTCCAGATCCCTTATCTGTCCATCTCCTCCTCTTCATTTTCTCTCCATCCTCATCACCTCCTCTCATCTTCCTTGTGCTATCTATTCTCCCTCATTCCTACATGTCAGATCTTGGTCTAAGCAGCTTATTCCTACCATCTCCCAGGATATTATTGGACCAGAACCACTTGTCTTAAGATAAGGACACACACACACACACATCTGATAAGAGCCTGTGTGGCTCAATGTTCAGCTCAACAGCTGACTCAGTGGGGCGAACACACTTCACACTCTTGTGGGCTAGGCTACCCTATCTCTTTATCTAACCACTTTTAATTCTCTAATTTTGTACTATCTGTGCCCCCTTTCTTTGTACATCTTTCCTGTCAATCTCCTCTCCCCTCATCCCTGCATCTCTCCCCGTCGTCTCCACCTCCGCCACCTCTTTCTCCCCTGGGTGATTCAGATAGGTGATATCATATCGGGCCTCTCCATCTGCCATTCACGAGGCAGAGGAAATCTGACTGAGTGAATAAATTAGCCGTACTTGACCTCACGACCTCCCCCTACCCTGCATTCAAGGCAAGAGACTGGATTTTTCCCTTGTGGGGATTAGATTGTAGCAGGGTATGGCCGCTTACATGAATGCAGAGAGGCAGCGGATGAGATGCAAAATAAGATTTAGGAGATTTTTATCACAAAAGGAATCAATTTACGTTAAAACTTAGAGCAGGTAAAGATACACTTATCATACATGTGTGATAGTAGGATATAGTGGTAGATAAAACACATCATCTTAAATGCAAAAGAAGTGTACAGATATACCCATTTTTTAAAAATCTGATAAATAAACTGCATTTATCAGACACTGTGAAGGTTACCGCTGTCATTAAAGTTCTAAACCAATTAGACTTAAAAACATCAAACATGAACCCATATGCTAAATCGACAAACACAAACTCACTCAGTATCAAGTAGCACCCTGGCCTGCTCTAGTTGAGCTTCAAAGCTGCTCTGACTACAAGCTGACATCAAAGGAGAAACTCCCTGGGAAATGAAAGAAAAAAAAATCTTTTACAGCTATCAGCTGTCTACAACACTCATTCAAATCAATTTCCAAACCTGATCTCGGCTTTGGCATGCTCCACTACCACCCACAGAAAGTTAGACACCGACATGCAAAGAGAGAGAGCGAGAGAGAGAGAGAGAATGCCCAGAGAGATGACTGAGAGACATGAGAACGTGTGAGATGTTTTACATTACCGCAAATGTACAGTGGACCAGAGTGGGGTTTTGAGAGCAGCTTACGATAACACACCTCTGGTCTGGACGGATGCCACAGAGTCACATTACACATCTCTCTTCCTGGTCCACCACACTGTTCCGCTTTCTCTTTCTTTTACTGTACGCTGCAAGCCCTCCTGGAAATACCACCTTATACTTTAGCCACAACAAAAACCTCTTTATTTGCAAATTTCTTCTAGCACTTGTTCTAGCAGTTCACTCCTAATTTTTTTTCTATTTTCGCCTGCCATCCACTCTCTGTACATTAGGCTACGTGTGCGCCTGCACAACCTTTAGAAAAAGAGGGTATCCGAGGTGTTGATTGTGGGGTAATACACTGATAAGTACTGGGATATTCCAATTTTATTATCATTACCCAACAAGCTGAGGGGCAGCGAGTGAAGGGCCAACATCAAGCAGCCAATCCAATAAGAGGGTAGCGAATATTTCCTTACAGGTCTCAGGAGGAGAGGAAGAGAAGATGGATGAAGGTGAAACAAAACGATAGGACAGGAGATGGCGATTAGGCGAGGAAAGAAAAGTAAAGCAAAAAAAATGTTAGGGAAATAAAGAAGAGCAAATAAGGAAAGGACACCTGCAGGAAAAACACATTTGGAAATGAAAAGGAAGGGCCGGAGAGATAGAGTCAGAGCAAAGAGTACAAATCTGGCCTCTGAAGGTGACCGACACAAGCTGGCTGCCTTCTGGCCTGCCGGTCTCATGTGCAGAACACACACAAGCACATCCACGTTTTGCCATGTGTGTTCAACACCCTAAAAATACTAATACCACAACATCCCCGATCTCTGTCTTTGGGTTTTGTGCTTCTTATTTTCTTTCAGTAGTTTATCTTAGGTGTAATTTAAAGTGCAGTCAGCTACGCATGTAATACCCTCCTAATAGAAGTGTCAAAAATATGCTAATGGGGAGCAATGCTTTATTTTTTTTTTTTACTTCATTTCTAGAACAACAATCATAATTCCAGATGACACCCACCTACCTATGGATGTCATCAATATACGAGTGCAATTACTTCTTATGCAAACATGCATAATGTCAGCCGGTGCCACTTACAATCCCATTTGCCACTGAGTGATACCACCCACGCATTGTCTGACACCGGCTGTATGCATTTTATAATAGAAAATGTCACAAGGGAACATTTACCACGCTGTCATTATTTGATTACAGTGTGCAAGAATGATATAGTTGTCAGTGTGATATTAAATACAACAAGCAAGAAGAGCTTTTCACGTTGAATTTGCACTTTAAGGGACAATGTTGTAGCAGTCGGAGAAATTGCGGTGTCAACAACAATGTGCCTTAACGTCATTCTGACAGAGAATTTCACTTGCTGGGAAGGAAGACTCGCAGATTACTTGCAAAATAATTGACATTATGGTCATAAATATTATTTCCTAAACATATCATATGTTATTACTTGGTAAACAAGTTATAAACAACACTTTTTGAGGTGGAGACATTTTGATGGCGGTATTATGGATATAAAATATCATTTTAGGCATCTAGTGGGAACAATGATAACTGTTTTTAAAATTAGGATTCGGCGCAAGACAGAATAACATATTATTATTATTTGTCTCCCAGATGTTGTGATGTTTTCCATTTTTGTTCAATAAATGAAGGATATAAGCAGTCCTGAATGGCAGGAACTGAAAAGACAAAATAAAAAATATAGATCCAAATGATTAAAAGCTCTTTTCTTATCGAAGTCTCTTTTTATTGTCGACTGTTGCTGAAATAAATATTTTCCCTGCATGGCTGCTTTGAGTTTGCCACTGATGCTTTTTGGTGCTCCAGCCACGGAGCTGAAAACTTGTCACGTTGCGTTTCCCAGTACGTCTGCTGAGTTTTGGAGAGGAACGGAAATGGGATCCAATTTTTGTTATAAAAATGTCTTGTCAACTGTGACTGGTGTGTGTACGATCCAGTGTGTGCCTGCTGAAACTGTCGGGGAGCAAAGGAGCTGAGCGGCTCAGGGCTCTTTTTTTTTTTTCTTCTTCTTTTTTTAATGGAGACAGAAAGAGAAAAGCAGTCAAAAATTGCAGGCCTGTTTAAATGTGTGTGCATGTGTGAGTTAAGAGCGTGCACTTTTCCGGGTCTGTGGGTAAATTTAGAAAATGTTGACAAGCGTGAAAGTGCCACTCTTACATTTTATTACATGACAGGCCAAGCTGTGTCAGTCCTCTCATCTGCCTGCAGAAGACACAGAAACACACTCTCTCACACACACACTGTACAGGATCATGTGTGTGTATAAATAGAAGGTGTATTATTACAGATATTTGAATGATATCATATAATCTATTTTAATAAATGTGCCAACCAAATATATCTAAATATTTAAAGCCCTGAAATCTTGAGCAAAATATAAGATTTTAAGTGTCATAATTATACAATCATAGTTTTCCTCAATTTTTTTGCTGCCAGAAATGTGCTGCTTTGAGCTCAAACAACAAAAAGTGTGTTTAAACTATTTACATTGTAAAAGTTTTTTTTTTTTTTGCTCTACTATTGCAAGGTGGTATGGCTGTAGGTCACCAAAAGTGGTTTATTATCACGTTCAAATATGCAAAAAACTGTAGTATTAGTGATCAACAACTTAAATATTTGACACCAAAATTGAGTTTTTCATCATACTCACAGGTTATTCTTCTGGACATTTACTAGCACTTTTTTTCTATCAATATGACTGAAAAAGTCAGCAGACATGTGGGTTTATTGTTAAGTAAATTAATTCATATCCCAAGTATGATAATGCAAAATAAATCAGTGACAAAATCGTTGGTGCCAGCAATTTACAAATGAGCCCTTCTATTGGTTCAAAGCACACATGTATCTCTAATTGCAGTACAAACCACACTGACAACTCATTCTTAGCAGCCAAAAAGACAAAAAAAAAAAAAACAACTGAACACCTGCTGTCCGATCTAAAATATTTGCAACCTTGAACATGTAGGGGTAAACTGTCTGCAGGTATGTTTGTGCCTTTTAGCATAAAAAGCCAGAGTTGACCTGCAGACAGCTCCACTCTGTATTCCAGACGGTCTTCAGTGTTTGTGGCTGAGTAGGTGTGCATCTGTGTGTGTTTGCTGATGTCCGAAGCAACAGTCGATACTATTGAAATCTACTCATTCATGTCTGGCCATGAGGCAAAGCTCAAATGTCCTTGTGAATAAGAATCACTCCCATTTATCTCTCGGCTCGCCTCCTCTCACATATTATTTGTCCTCGTCTTTACTTTCAGCTGTTAAAGCCCGAATATTGTTTCCAAATGCTTTTCAAATATCCAATCTCGTGTTTCCGTCCTCTGTTTGCCTGCCCCCCCTCGCTCTCTTTCTTCCGATATGAAATCTGTAACCAAGTTATTTGCTGCAGTCAACAGCTGCTGTGTTAAAGCAGGAGATGTGCAACTGCGGAGAGAAATATTACAGTAAGATTTAATAACACACACGCACACATCAATCTGAGGTGGATAATGACACGTGGGTAATATTCAGCAGCAAAATCAATAGCGATTGGATACACTCGAATACGGCAGTTTACCTAAAACAAATATATTTTGTAAGGGGTGGTACAAGAGAAATTAAACTATTTTCTTTTTTTTGCAGAAAATCAGTGTGTTGCATTATTTTTGTTTTTATTAAGCTTTGTTAAATGTTTCTGCAAAAAGTGATTTACCTCTCGAATCAGACTCTGTGAACTTGGAAACAAAGTTCTGACCGAAGGCAGCCCTGATCTGCAGGGAGGATTTCTGTTCATGGCTAAACCAGTAGGGCCCCCATTTGAGCGGGGCCAGATAATTCCTGGGTCCAGACAGGGCTAAACCATCACATTGCTCATGAAATACCACCTCTAAACTATACTTTTGGTCCTCTGGCAAATCAATCCTAAATGTTATTTTTTCCCATCATTTTCCCTGAGACGATGGTAAGAAATCCTGCCTTTTTACGGTGCAGTCTGAATCCAGAGAATGTGCAGAGAATTAAATCACTTTTTTGTCTTTGAGGCATCACAATGAGTTTACTTAGTTTAAAATTCATTCTTGTTAAATATTGGTAACTAAAGTAAAAAAAAAAATCACCACATGATTTTCAGCCACTTCCAGTAAACTGTCCTGTGCTCAATCTTTGATGTAAAGGCTAACGTCTGGTGTGGCAAACATTCAGATTCATGTTATAAACACTTTAAAACTCTGATTTGTTTACATGTACATCCCTGTCAGGTTAGATTTCTTTATTGTTCAGCAGGTCACCAAGATTTCCAGTGTGACTGTGTGTGTGTGTGTGTGTGGCAGCAGCTGCCCTCCCTGTGAGTCTTTATTGCTGAGCTGAGTTGAACAAGAGCAGCCACTAATCTAGCAGGCTGGCAGGCAGACAGGCGGCAGGCCGGCCGGTTTGTACTACGGGCCAATTAGTTGGAGTTTAACAAGAAAAAACTGTTGCCAGGTAAACTGTTCTCACTCACTGATTTTGTTTTCTTTTCTTTTTTTCTTTTTCGGCTGTAGTAATAACCTCTTGTTGCGGAGTTAACGCTTTAAACACAGAGAAAGTTCTTCAGTGTCTGCTGGGATGAAATCTGCTCTGCCTATGACTGGGGTCAAGGGTCGAGGACAGAAAACTGCCATCGGAGCTGGGGTTTTGGGAACGTTTTGTAATGTCAACCGCGCTGTGGTGTCCGCCTGCGGCGTGTGCATTTCCACACGGCTCCCCGTGTCAGCCGTGTTTCCTGCCTGCGTGGCTCACACAGAGAGAAAAATTATAACCAGGCTACACAAATAGCGCCTGTCTGCAATCGATGAGAGCAAATGCACCAACAGTGTGCTTCCAGGAGGAGGG
>NC_051449.1:17094216-17095888 GCF_001649575.2 Kryptolebias marmoratus | reverse complement strand
CTTGTTTTCCAAGCAGGGAGCTTGTGATCCGGCTCCTGGTGTAGCTGACAAATGAAGGGGAGGGAGGGTTGGGGGGGGAGAAACCTGAGAGAGATATGATGTGAGGGAGGAGGGGGACGCAAAGGTGGTGAGGACACACACAGAGGGAAAGAGACAGAGAGTAATATAGAGAATAGAAAGTATCTGACATCCGACACAACTCTCCCCCATTAGGCTAATTCTTTGACTTTCTCTGGTTGCCAATAGCGTCTCCGAGTGATATTTCCTCCTGTAACGGCATTACCAGAGGCTGCCTTTTCCAATGCAATCAAACCATTAAACACAGGGCTGCCTCCCCTCCACGGACTGATTTCCTTCCAATAGAAAATGACTGGATGTGAGCTACTCCCC
This sequence comes from Kryptolebias marmoratus, assembly GCF_001649575.2. Classification (NCBI taxonomy): domain Eukaryota; kingdom Metazoa; phylum Chordata; class Actinopteri; order Cyprinodontiformes; family Rivulidae; genus Kryptolebias; species Kryptolebias marmoratus. The sequence goes on along the minus strand of NC_051449.1, from coordinate 17,095,498 downwards.
TTTCCTGTCATCAATAAAAGGAATAATTGGGTCTTGCATGCATATCTGCAGGAGAGGGATAAACTTCAGTTCAGGCAAGAATTCTTCCTGGCGTGGTTTGGCAAAGATGATCCAAATAAGAATGAAATAAGGCACTTCTTTTTTTTTTCTCTCTCTCTCTGCAATATTTGAAACAGGACAAAGACTTGCTTTGAACTTGCTACAAAAGTGCAAACAACTCTCGTTAATTTGCATTTTATGATGAGAGACAGCTCAAAATGTTTTCTGAGAAACTTAAGGGGGAAAAAAAAGTCATCATACAATGAAATGACTAAACGTGAACAGGATAATGAAAACTTCTCATCCGAGCTCAAACACAGAACATTAGGCAAATCAATCAAGATTTCTTCAGAAAAAAATAAACGAATAAAAACAAACCAAAAATAAACAAATCACCATCTGCGTTGCGGACAGGCTACAAAATCCAGCTGCGGTGGGGTGGGGGGGGAGGGGGCATTTGGTTTGTTTGATAGGAGAGAGAGAGAGAGAGACAGCCCTACAATATCCAGCAATTAAATGATTCCATCCGCCTGTGCGCGCTTAATTATGGTGATTACAACGACACAACAACACGATAGTTTTTGTTTATTTACCCGAGTCCTGTTCGTTTCCATCACTTTCTGCGTCATATTAGCGCAACAAAAAGAATAAGACTCGCAGAAACGGGGGGTGGGGGTGGGCAGCGTGGTTGGGGTTGGCTGAGGCATTGGAGAAGGACTTGGTTTCCTGTTTTTAATAAAGAATTAAGGATTTAGCACATATTGATAGGACTTAATAGACTGAAGAGGGTCATCAAACCAGTCGCGACCGAGCGACTCGTGCTTAATTTACTATCAGTGTCATCTTATGGGACGGAAAATAAAGGAGGGGGGGGGGGGGGTTAGTGTTAATCCGTGCGTTTTTATTTCCATATGTTAATAAAAGAAAACGTATTTTCATTTAGATGTGTTCCTACAAACAGTCATATTTATTTAATTTCATTTATTGCGGGTTTGTTCGTGAAGTTCATTTAATTTGTTCATATAAACAAGTTTTGATCAGTTTGCAGACAGAAGTTACAGATAATTTTGCTCTCCTTGAAAAGAAAAAGAGAACAAACGAGCAACTTATTCCTAAAGTGAGCGCAGGTAAAAAAATAAAATAAAATAATTTCTTATTTTTTGTTTTTGTTGTTGTTTTAAAAGAAAGAAATGGAATAATAATAATAATAATAATAATAATAATAATAATAATAATAATAATA
>NC_051449.1:17091866-17094079 GCF_001649575.2 Kryptolebias marmoratus | reverse complement strand
GGGGGGGGGGGGGGGGGGACTAGAAAACGCTGACAAATAAATCATCTTTTGCTACTTTTCCTCTGTTCGCGACACGTTTCTTCCCTGTTCCCTTTTTTTTTCTTTTTTCTTTTTTTTTTTGGCGCCTGCAAATTATTCCTTTGGGCAAAGAGGAGAGAAAAAGAAAAAAGTTCAGGCCTGTAAAGCAAAAAAATAAAATATATAGAGATATTTTTTTTTTTAATCAGAGACTAGGATTTAAACAAGAAATCGACGCAAAAGCAAAAACATATCAAACGTAACACTAAAACTGAGTTCCCATTTTAATTAGAAAAAGAATATGTAAAATACTTGTTAAAAACATAAATCAAAGTGATTATTGATCCAACAGCTCCGAGGCCGGAGGTTTAAATTAGCCCTGAAAAGAGATAGCCTACATCTGGAAATAAACGATAAACTATTTTATAAACCTTGATGATTTAAAAATGCATATTTTTAAAATAATGAATGTCGATAAAATGTGGGAGACGAAGCGACTTTAACTGAACTAAACGGGCTGATGTAATCATGCAGGTGTGAAGATCAACTCGCAAAAATATCTGCAGGTCTTTTTAGCGCGAACGGCATCAATTCACAGCATTAGTCATAAATTTATTAAATAACTTATTTTAAATTTATTCAGAAATGTCTGTCTTCTTTAATACTATAACCATCAAGGACGTGCTTTCTAATAAACAACTTAATAAATACCTGGCAATGATTAAAATATTAGAGCTATTTGAATAAAAAATAAATTATATTAAAAATTTACAGTCCGAATTTGGATTTTTAGTTAAACACCGACAACATGTTTGTAAATTAAACTTGAAAATCGAATTTAAATAATTAATTGTTTGATTTTTTTTTCATTAGTAACACAAGATTTCATATAAAAAAAAGTGCATGAAGTTAAGATTTGTTTCTGTTAGTATAAATTAAGCACGAATCTAAATTAATGGGTCGGTATATGGAATTTGTTTTCATCGGATTACCTCTTATTGAATTCAAATCATCTAGAAAATAAAATAATTTGCATGCGCCAATTTAGGGAAGTCATTAGCCTATTAATGCTGATGGACGTAATTTGAAATTCGGTGACACTTCTTTTACTTTCCGTTTAAGGATAATTAATGCTTGTCGAAAAAAAAAATGAAAGAAAAAAACGTTTGTTAGACGTCAGAGCTGATCGTCAATAAAATCAATCAGAAGGACGCCGTGGCGATGGGAGCTGCTGAATGTTTTTGTTTTTAAAGCCATAATTCAATCATCTTCAGGCCACGAGTTAAATGACCCGCCTCGCGCGCACCTTTGCTCTTGGAGTGCCTTTTTACGCGCTATTTGTTGTTGGCACTGGGAGGACTTTTCAACTTTTCAACTCGGAAATGACTCCTAATAAGTCTTTTCCACACACACACTCCTAATTTTATTATCCCCTCTCGTGAAGTGTTGCGGATTTGTGCTCGTTCGTATGCAGGCGCGTGCGCGGCTGCTCACTTGTTGGCGTCCGCGCGTCCGGTTTTCTGTTAAATCTGGTGCCACGCCGGCGGGTAAAGGACGGAAAAGACGCAAGGGGAAAGTTTGTTTCTGATGAGGAGAAAGAAAGAGAAAAGTTTAGCCTCGGCGCCTCTTTTTGTACAGTCTGATCCTGATTCATCTGAAAAATTAAAAAAAAAAAAAAAACAAATACAAGTGAATTCAATTTTTAAAAGATATGAAAAAATTATTTGTCCTAATGAGGCACGGCAGAATGACGAAAGTGTAAATCAAAAGTGATTTTTCTTTTTTTATATAGCCGGAGCAGCAGCGGGACTTCACGCCTGAGTCTGTCCGTCTTTGGGCTCCCTGCTCCGGGTCATGAAGCAGGAGGCCCCACCACCACCACCACCCTCGGGACTCCCAGTGGAGGGGCCCCTGCTTATTTAAGAGGGATGATGTAAATTATAGTCACTCCCCAGTTAACAGGTGTTTCTCCACCGTCTTCTTCCCCTGAACGTGTGTGAGCGCACGCACGCGCTTGTTAAGCTTGAACCGCTCAAAAAAAAATTCCCAAGTCGCGTTGCTTTCTTGTCCTCTTTTTATCCACAGAGTCTTTATTGTATTGTTTTATTATTATTATTATTATTATTATTATTATTATTATTATTATTATTATTATTATTATTATTATTTTGTCTTCTTCCTCGCGCTGTAATCAA
>NC_051449.1:17048028-17091643 GCF_001649575.2 Kryptolebias marmoratus | reverse complement strand
CCCCCCCCCCTATGGAAACACTCAGTTTGTTGTAATAAATCATCATGTGAGGAAGTAAAACGAAACTGCGTGGTTGGGACATGTCTGCAGCAGGCCTGCGGACTCATCTCTTGGTGAGGAAGAGGAGCTGCGGGGAGAAAAGTTTGGGTGAAGAAGTTGGTGGATGGAATCAGTGACTTCGTAAGATCCATGTTGGGATGAAGCTTCCTTATAATAAAGCAGAAGCCCCTGCGTTTCAGAGTTTTAAAAAGTTAAAACCGCATTAGCTGGGAGTTTGAGGATCGCGTTTGGAGGCTTGTGATGTAGTTTGGTGATGATTTTGGCATCGACGCGCGCGCGAGCTCAACAAATTAGGATGCCACCTTTCCTGCTTGGGCACCTCACGCATATAAACAGAACCGAACAAATATGACACGCCATCACGCGCATCACCCGTGGAATTTCGGTGTCCAAAACCGTGCCGTGACATAAACGTCCCGTTCCCCCCCCAACCCACCCCCACCTCCAGCGACCAAAGCATCTCGGAGAAAGTTGCGCTTCCGCGGCGGGGAGAACGGCGTGGAGACGTAAACAAAACTGGGTTTTACTCACCTCGCCGCGGCACAATCCACTTCTAATGCAGGCTCAGTTTCCGGCTTCTTCTACTTCTTCTTCTTCTTTTTTTTATCCGCACAACAAACCAAAAAAAATAAAACTTTTTCTGCGCAGTTGGAGTATCAGGAGCACCGGCCCTTTCTGGCATAGACGCGCAGCAGCACCGGCGATAACGGGAGGCGCTTTGGAACGGCAGGAAAAAAAAGAAAAAAAAAGTAGTTAACACCTCCCTGTTAGTTTACCAAAAGCCAGAGGAGGAGGACGGGGAGAGCGAGGGACACACACACACGCAAACACACACATTGAGACACGCACACACGCGCACACACACAAACACACACAGAGGCTGACTTTCCACAGACGCGCTGTAAAAGTGGGTATCAGTGGCAACAATCGCGCGTGGCAAACCCCTCCGCTGGAACACGGGAGAGAGGAGGGACAGTCGCTGAGAGGGGGAACAGGAGCAGTGAAGCCGAAGAGGGAGAGCGCAGGGAGCGGTGGGGAGGGGAGGCGGGGGCGTGTGTGTGTGTGTGTGTGTGTGGAGGGGGGGACTCGGTGCTCAAAAGCGACGTGTGTGAGGCTGAGGGTGGGGTGGGGTGTCCAGGGTCCAGGGCGCACGGAGGTGCAGTGCTGCCACGCAGCGCTCGGGTCGGAACACGTCTCTTCACTTCGCAAAACACTTTTATTTAAGTACGGTTTGACTTTTTTTTTTCCGGTGTCATTTTTAAACTTTTTTCCCTCCCAAGTTGGCCGATGAGTTTTATTTCTATCGCCTAAACGTGTTGTGAATCAGCCAACAACCCCACCTGTAGGAGGAGAACACCTTAGACACATCCCCGGAAGACTTCCGCCTCTAATTTCTCAAATCAAGGAACAATAATTATTCAAATTGAAAGAAAAAAAGAAAACATTTCAGTCATCTCCCAGGCTCTTCCCAGCGTACATTTGCTGACTTTAACTGGATTGCCCCCCCCCTGTCTTTGCCTCTCCCCTCTGTCTGGCGTTTTTTCGTTCCCCTGGGTGATTTCCACTGCGCTTTGTGCGCAAAGTGAATGAATTATCCTCCCCACCTCCCCTACTCTCTCTCTCTTTCTCACCCCCCTGTTTTTTTTCTCTCTCTTTCACTCGCTGGAGAGACTGCTATTTGCCATAAAGCCAATGAAGTCCACCTCTTAACAAAAAGAAGTGGACTAGCAGACACTCTTAGAAAGTGCGCACTTAGAGACTGAAGTTAGTGAGACAGAGGGAAGTTCACTAAAGCTGTTACTGGGTGGCTCTGCGAGACACAAGACCCACAGCGATAAACCAAACTTACAAGAGTCAAACATTATTATTATTATAAGTATTTTATTAAGTGGAGAGCTTATATTATGCAACTTGGCTGCCACCAAAAAACAAAAGTTATTCACTTTTGTAAAATCCCCAAACAAAGCTCAGTAAACATACATTAATGCATCTGTTTTTGTCAAATTGAGCATCTTATTGGTGTTTTCTGATTTTTATGGACAAAAAAATAAATTTAAATCACATTTATTATCCATCGGTTTCCGTTATTACATCATAAAAAGGTAAAATTAGAAGAACAGAATAGCAAATCTGTCATAACTGTGTGACTGTTTCTAAAAAGCTTTTACTATCTGACCACCTTACAAAATGAGCTGGGTGTTGGTGAGTGTGTGTGGATGGGGAATGAAAGAGATTTCATGTCTCCTCCTGTCTCCTCTCCGCTACACCCCCCTGCTGGTCATAAATGGAACTGAACTTTAATCCTCATTTGTCTGATGGTTTTCCGATCTTGAAAGCTCCTTTTCAGCCAGTAAGAATAAGTAACTGAACAGTGGTGTAGTGGCAGGGCGATGATTTTTTTATGATTTCTACTAGAAACACCAAGAGGTTAACAGGAAAACTGTGAGTTTTAGATAAATTCCCAGCTGTCCAGAAGACGGTATCATGTCGAACCAAAGGCAACTGTGCTGTCTGTTCTGAATCAAAACTAAAAATAGGAAAAGTCCAGTTGCTTTGGCTTCAAATCACTCCATCGCCCATGTCAAGAAACAACATCAGAGGCTTGGTAGTTAAACCTTCCACACAAACACACGCAAACATTTGCAGTTTGAAAAGACCACACACTTTTTTTTTTTTTTTTTTTNGGGGGGGAGGGGGGGGGGGGGGGTTATATGTCATTCTGAGCAATCAAAGAAAAAACAAAGAAGATATCTGTCCCATACTTCCTCAACATTTTAGGAAACTCCTGGCTAATAAAGCAAGATTCAAAGCTGCGATTGTTGCTTCTTTATATGCCCAGTGAGTCAAACTTTTCCTACCGACGTGTTTTTGTCTTCACCGACGTTTAACAGTTTGACGTTTTTGCCCAGACTTTTCATGTCAAACCACCAGTACAATACGGCACTACAAGGAACAGCTAGTCCCAACAGACTGTCATGTTTTCTAATGAAACCAACACTTTGATCAGGTTTCACACTATATTATATCAGTGTTTAAAGTAACAATAGCGTGGGAAAAGTGAAAAGGGATGTGTGTGTGTGCTGGGTGGTCTCCATGCAGCAGCAGTGCTATTAGTGGTGTGTTGTCTTGCTAATAGGCTCAGTTTGGAGTCAATGGGATGACTGAGGAAGAGGACCATCCATGTATTAGATCCTTCTCCATTCAAAGTCTAATACCACTCTTTAGCCCAACCCCCTGATGTTTTTAAATGGTGCCTCTGTGTGTATTGACTAGGAAGCACTTTGATTGCACCTGTTTCACCGCCGAAGCCTCTGAACTGTCTTTTCCCCACTTTTAACTCACAGTGTACTTTAGAGACACAAGTTAACAAAATCCTGTAAGTCCTGAAGGTACTCGTTGATAGAATAGACTGCAAGTCTTGAACCACTTGAGTAGCTCCAACTTTAAAAAAAAACACATGAGTTTTACCCTACATGATTTGCATTTGAATAATTGAAGATCTCCTTACCATTAGTAAAAAAAAAAAAAGGAGAACCCAATGCAGTTGGACTGAAGGAATGCATATCACCCGCTGCCTTTCATGCCAGTTTTAAGCAAAGTTTTTGCCTGATCTGTTAGCATTCAGTATGTGTTTGGGATCACTCCTAGCTACTACCACATCAAACATCAATATCTATAAAACTGACCAACTTATAGCCATTTTTGTTTATGCCAATGCTTTTTAACTCTGGTAGCCATCTTGAATTAGGTTCACTCCAAAAGCTAATCAAGCAGATTTACATCCAATGACAGCTTTCTGAGAGTTTTAATAAAATCTGTCCATTGATTCACAAGACATTTTGCTAAAAGACAAACGAATACTTTCAACACTGACGACCCATCTTTTAAGGCAGTGGGCAATAAAAAGAACACACTTTAGGATCTTAAACAGATCAAATGTTTTGGTTGTGTTTTCGCAATGAAATAATTTGAAATTAGCCTTTACAACTGTTCCAATATGTATTGATGTGTGTGCAGTTGCTTTAGCAATTTTATATGTGTTTTTAGATTTTTAAAAGCATGATTTGGTTTAAAATAATGAGCCACTATAAAGTAAAGCAAACATTATCTCCATAGTTAATTTTCTATAAGATTTGACAGTTGGTAGGTGAACAACATTAGCAGCATTAACAATTATCTGTGTTGATGGCCTAATGTTTTGTCGATTCTTCTTGCTGCACTTTGGTGCACCATTTGACATCATCAAAGAAGGTCACAACTCAGTCATCTCAGACAGTTAATTAAAAAAAGCAAATGCTTGAAGAAGACAGTTTATATCTTGAATAAGCTTTAGACATTAGTGGGTTAAAACACCTGACTGAAGAGAAGCTACTTTTTTAAAACTTTCTCTTCTTGTTAATCTGGACATATGTGTCAACTTCTCTAGTTTATTTTCAAAAGAAAGCACATCTAAAAAAATATATATCTGCCAGAAATCCCAAATTTCTGTGACTTGAAATCAGGGTGCAACATTGTGTTACAGGTTACCACCAGGGTGTGTTCTGTTCTCAAAGTTCTCTGCATCTGAGTCACCTCTTGGTGTTATGAAACCCCTGACATCTCACCTGAAATGGCACCGGGCTTAATGAAAAGCCGAGCTGACAGAGGAAGGCTGGGGCTGGCCTTTGGTGCCGCGCTTTCACCTCTGCTCGGCCAAGTTTTCACTCGAAACTGAGTTCCACTTTAGACAAATTTCTAAAAATAAGAGGGCTGAAACGAAACGAAAAGAGCGAGGAGGCTGCATTAAAAGAAACAACACGAGGAGAAGACTAGTCGAGTCATCCTGTGGTCTGGCAGGTGTTAAAGATAAATTTCAGTGGCAAGACTCATCTTTATCTTGTGATTTGAACAACCTTTAACCTTTAGATTCAAAGCAGCTCATGCTTGACTTTTCACACCAACCTTGTGACTTAAGCGACACCCTGTGAGGTTGTTCACGCTGCATGAGACTTAATTCCTTAAACAAACCGTGTTTGAGGGAGATTTACAGCTAATCTGGACAGGCAATGGTCATTTCAATCTTTCCTTTAATAATTTATGATTGGAGGAATTTATAACACTGGCTCTCCAGTCGGGCATGCCACCAAATCCATATGTCTGTAATATAATGAGATTTTAGCACAGCGAGATTATAAATTATGGTGTGATTTGTTCTCTTGCTGTTTTGTCAGGGCATAGCCTTTGAGAGAGTATGTGTGTGTGTGTTTGCCTGTGTGTGTGTGTGTAGCTTGGGGACATGGCTGGCATTTGGCTGCCACGATGCTCTAATTGCTGACGTACACACAGATAGATGGGACCTGATGGTTGGTGTCGCCACTGGAGGGAGAGGGGAGAGATGGGGAAAGGAAAACCGAGAGGAGAAAGAGGGTAACGGAAGGAATAAAGACGAGGCAAGATAGCTGATTGGAAGAGATAAGAAGCAGAGGATGAGGAGGAGGGAGAAGAGGAAAGACGAGCGTAGATGGATGGATGGATACACAGAGAGACAAGTGAGGATGAGAGATGCTGCCTCGCGCCGGAGACGCAGCTGCCAGCAGCTCTCCGGCCAGGCGGTTAACCACACTGAGGGAGGCACATTTAAACAAAGCAAAGCGGTGAGGCAGGGAGAGGAGGGACGGAGGCTCAGCCACATTCATCTCGCTCTCAGATCCGTTGCTCCAGGGAGCTGTTGCAAAATGAAGAATTACATGGCCCTGATCAGATTACATTACAGAACAAGTGATTACATGCATTTGACTCCTGCACAAAGGAACAAAAATGAAGGAAGGGAAACATACATGATCTGATTAATTATGTAATTATGTGGTATTTGCTCTGGCTATGATACATGGCCAGCATTTTGAAGGAAGGTAGATGGGTAATTTCATCAATGTTTCACTGCTCGCTATCTCAACCTTCTTTAATATAAATGTTGATTTTCTTCCAGTTGTCACTTACAGGCTCAGCTTCTTTATATTTGATTTTTTTTTTGTCTTGTTTGCACAAATACTAGGTTTTAAAAAATGACCGGAACATAATTTTCGCATTAATATTCTAACTAAAAAGTATCATCTTATATTTGTGGTGAAAAGGAGAAAAGATACACATGGGACTGTTATTAAGCTTTGGTGTCACAAACCACACAGGAGGAAACTTTAATGTTTGGTGCTGATGATGAACTGCTTTTAACATCTTGTTGCTGATTCACCAATCACATCACTGTTTTCCTGACATGTTTTTTTTACAATCTAACTACTTCTGCATGTGTTGTATTATTTTAGTCATTCATATATCAGCTAATTCATTGGGTTCTGTGACTAGAAATACACTGATAACTTTTTATTTACTTCTATTTTTTTCTATTTTTCTATTTAAAATCTTCTTCATTGCACTTGCTTTAGTTTTTTTTTCTCCCTTTGCTACTTTTAGCTAGTCTTTTACTACTTTTGATTTTTAGTTAGCATTTCCTTCTTTTACCTTTTAACTATCACTTTTCTTCCTTTAGTTTTTAACAAGTGTTATGCTTAGCTTTAACAAATCAGTTTTAGCTTCTTCAGCAAAGTCATCATTCACACTGCTTTTTTGCAGAAAATTCAGTTTCTCTAGTTATTTGTTTTTAATTGATGCAGGTCACATTCTCATTTCTCTCTAATGTCATGTTTGTGTCCAAATTGATATTTTGCTGCAGTTTGTTCATGACCTCATGTTGCTCCACTCATTTTTGTTTTTCACTTGCAACTTGTAGATCACCTTCAGCATTTGCATTGTTGACTGATGGGCAAAACTGCGAAGAATTTAGAAAGCCCAGCGGCTACACTGTGACAATCAGACTGTATTAGGATACAACAGCTATCAGCCATCAGTTACTGGAACGATTACTGACAGAAATGGACTTCAAAGATGATTTGTACACAGCATAATCTTATTATTTAGACATCTCAAAGATATTTCAGCAATGAAAAAAACATTGCATAACAACAGTTTGGGTTTTAAAATCCTTGTTTTCTGTTTGTAATCAGTATTATACTGAAAGCAGACATGTACATGCACATTAAACCATACTGTTGTGACAGTCATTAGTAGGTTTTTATTCCCAAAAACAGCAGAACATGTTCCGTCTTCTTACAGAGCTTGTTGCCTTTTCATTGGATTTTTATGCACCTAAATACTGGCATTTTTATTCAGTGAAACTAAAAGTAGAGGCATATCAGTACTGCATATCCACAGCAGTGATAATGGTAAAAGTTTTCACTATGAAGATTTAAACTGAGGTGTATTTTTAAAACTTGGCACAAAACCTTGGATCTAACTAGGCTGCTCTTCTTCATCTAAAGGAGTCAGTTGAAGTGGTTCAGGCATCTGATTTGGACGCCTTCTGCATGCCTCCCTTTGGTCCTACTGGGACCCCTGGGCAGTCCTGAAACTCACTGAAGAGATCATGTATTCTCTCTGACTTGAGTAAACCTTGGGATCTACAACAGAAACACATGAAGAAGTGCACAAAAATATTTCAAAATCTATTTATAAGCTTGGCTAACCTGCAAGCGGTTTTGTAGCTTTTATGTGTTGTTATATCATCATTTTCACAATGGCTCAAACTCTAAACACATCACATTTCTTGTAAGTGATCCAGTCAAAAACTTTAGTTAATCATGTAACTGCAAACATAATGTAATGTAATGATCTACTCAAGTTACTTGCATGTAAACAGCTGTGGGAAACCAAAAAAAGTGCCGTATTTCAAGACTCCACAATTTGAAATCACTGACTGACAGACAAAAATTTCCTGGTGTTTTCTCTTTCTGGCTGTTTCTGCTTCTGTAAATGTGGTGACAAAGTTTTGGTTAGAATCTCCTAAAAACAAGAGGTTCTTTTATTTTTATCTGCAAGCTAATAAACCGGGGTTATTTTTATAATTGGTGAATTATTGAAATGGTAGAAGAAAATTACTCTTTGGACAATACACTTTGTTTGAACAAGATGAAGCCGGTATAAAAAAACTGAAGAATACATCTAAATGAATATTTTTAATTAAAAGGACTATATACAGTATATATATATATATATATATATATATATATATATATATACTTATATATAGTTCTCCTTAGATGTATTGGTATTTAAAAAAAAATTAAGTCACTCATAAGTGAAGCAGTCATGTAAAAGAATGACAAATAGCTTTAAGGCAAAATAAATAATGTTATGAAGTCTACAACATTATTATTTGCTTGTTGGTCAGGTTTACAAATATATAATTATGTATGTATTGCTTTTGTTATTCTGGAGAAATTAATAGTCCATTACAGACACAAATCCATGAATTGTATAAAAAAGCAAAATGCAAAAAGAAAAGAAATGGTACAAAAAACGGCCAGAATATTGTTTGTTTCAAGACGAGGAACGATCAGAGTGTATTTTCTCCCTCGCAGCTCCGATCGCTCTGTCAACTTCAAACATCTACGGGAGGTGGATTGTTATTTGCTCTGAGCAGTCTGCATGGTTTGGCTTTTTGATTAGCAAGACAGAAAAAAAATAGAGAGGGGGAGACAGAAAGAGTGAGAGAGACAGAGAGCAAAGACAGAGAAGAGAGAGACTCAGCCTTGAGGCACATGTCAAGAAATGTCACAGATAATCACACATTCTCCTAAAATAGCTTTGAAAATGACAGTGGTAGGGGGTGGGCTATGGAGGGTGAAGTTAAGGTTTAGGGATGTGTGAGAGATGCGTCAGGGAGCGTGTACTATAATTAAAGACCAGATAAAGTTAATTTCTGACAACTCCCAGGGGGGAACTTTCAAGGGCAACATATAAAGTGAAACATCTGCAAACAACAGCGGGGGGTTTCCGGGAGTCTCACACATGCCCCGTTTTGTGAAAAGAGCAATTGGATGTTAAAAGAAAGTAATGACAGATAAAACATGAGCAAATACCTCAGTCATCAGATGAAGATGGTGACATGGCCTCCTCGTCTCAACTGAGCATCCATCTTGTATTTCATCAGCTGTGACTCACAGTTCTGCTACTCTAACCCAAATCAACAGCAAATCAGTAGATATTAGGGATTAGCAAAGACAAAATGGCACACCTTCTTCAGGGTAGATGAGGGAATATTTGTATTAGACAGATAAAAAACGACCTAGTCCAAACAGATTCAGCTCATTCACTAATGATAAAGAATTACAAAAGAATTTAAATGTTTAAGGAAGAGCTTTGGTCCACCTTTCCCTGTTTGAAGCCTTCTTTGAAAAGAATGGACAATAATTATGTGGCCCATCCTGAATCTGGTTCTGCTCAAGATCTGGTTCAAGTATAAAAGAGTTTGGCGTAAATTGGATCTTTTTGCTTTTTGTATTGTGCCCTGAGATGAACTGAGTTCACTTGGATAAAACTGCTCTGAAGAGATTTGAACTGAAATTGTAGCACGCTCTTAGGGTTTTGATATCATTTTTTTTTTCAATTTCATAATTTAGCAGATAGCTGTTGTCTGAGCACCTATCTGCTCTTCTGACACTATTTCCTGTGTCCCACCCTGTTTTTCTCATTGCCTGCTGGCAACACGTGTTTGCAGATTTTGCGTTTTTGCCTCTCAGACAGACTTTTCTGCCAAATACTGTAACCATGCCAAATTTCCCCCACCTTGTGCAGACTGGTGCGGACTTTACCCAACTGAGAATTATGGGTTTTTAAGCTTTTCTGCTTGTAACACAGGAACAGAAATTGGTTATCACATCAGGTCAAACCTGGAGGCAGGTGTAGTGTCTGCCTGAGCGATTGTGGAAAGTTGCACATTAGTTAGCAGCATTTTGCAGGGAAATTGCTGATTGAAGTCAGTGAAATTACTGTACCATATACTTTTCATTCTATAGATTAGGAAAAACTAAAAGGGCTGCCAAGAACACAAATATAATAGAATAAATGGCCAACTTATAGTTTTACTTCAAAAAACACTTTTATTTTTGTTGGAATGATTCTCCCATCTGCTCTATAGCTGACAGAGGCTGGTGGTTGAGCTAAAAATAATGTTTATTCCTGCGGACGTTTAATGGTGCGTCAAATGGGATAACAAGGAGGGTTGATTTGTGGGCCTCTCTCTGCAATTACCCTGCCTCCCCACTTACTTCCTCTTTAAATTAAACAAGCCATTGATTTTATGCTGAATATTATTGTGCCATATTCCTCAACAAGGGTTTTGATAGCGATATGGAGTGATTGGACTCAGACACATACAGAGAAAGATGCACATAAAGACTTGGGGAAAACCAGAGGGAGAAAAGCAGATGTGAGACAGTCTTTGATTTTTGTTTCCTTTTCTGTGAGAAGTGAAGGAAAAAGATCCACATTTACAAAGCTCCTATCAAACATAGTGTCGTTTTTTTTGGTTATATGGCTGAGCAAACATCCAGGCCACTTTTTAAAGTCAAAATGGCAAATTGACTTAGGCAGTACTGTTTATATTTACAAGTTGCTTTTTACACAAACTGAACTCAATCCCATTAAAATCTATGGGCACCTTCCAAACAAGCTATACTTGTTCAGTCTCTTTCTAATTATCCTGTCATTTCAATCTTTATTTGTTAATCTGTGCCTGTAAATCTGGCATAGAAATCGTTTTTTATAATTTTTCTGAACATCTGAACATCTTATCTTGGGGTGAATTTGCTGGCATGTCCACTCCTAGTTAAATTGACAACCATCTTACAAATTTACACTTGTCAATAATCCTTCTCACTGTAGAATGATGGATTTCAGATTATTAAGAAATGCTTTAAAACTCTTCCAGAGTTGATGGGCAGCAACAGTTGCTTCTCTAAAATCATTGTTGATGTTTTTCCTTCTTGGCATTGTGTGACCACATATCTGTATACTTCAGAGCAGTACACTGCCAAAACTCCTACTTTTATAAAAGTGGCCTAAATTGCTGATGCTCAGTTAATGCCCATTTGATCAGCAACACCCAGCTGCTACTTTCCCCTTTTAAACCCTATGGAAGCAGCAAACGTGGACATAGTTTTTAACACATACAGGTTTCCTATTTTGGATTTGTTTTTGTTTAATAAATGATGACAAGTGATGAGATGATAAGTTATTTTGTTTAGAACGAAACACTACACTGATGTGGCTGAATTCATGCAGCCATACTGTCTCTTGTACTGTGTTAGTTATACCTCTGCAGGCACATACGTTTTGTTGTTGTTTTTGAAGGAAAAATAAGATCATCTTTGACAAGTTCATCATAAAGGCCTTCTGGAGGCATTTTGTCTGACTACAGCCAGCTTGACAGTCAGTGACTCTATTAGCTATGTGCTTTCATCCAAAACACAGAACTGTGTCATTCAGGTTTCAAAGCACATGCACACAAGCTGGGACTGCTACTGAGGGGTGAAGATTACACAGAGAAGTCAAGTGACAAATTCAAGTGGCCAGAAGAAATATCAATTCATTTAGGCCCAGTGAGCAGCAAGCCAGCTGTCAGAAAGACAGGGAGAGATCAAAGGGGCTTACCCCTGATATGACAGATGCATTATAGTTGAGAGAAAGACAGTTAATTTTGTGTGTCATGTAAGTGAATGTGTTCATTCACCAGCATGTGCTTTTGTGAAGATTTAAAAGTCAACAGCTCAGCTGGTTAAACCTGTTCCTTGTTTTCAATATTTACTGTACATGCAAAAACAGCTACAGTTACAAGATCTTTAACTGTAGCTTTTAAGGGGTCATTTTCGAGTTTGCATAAAAATAAAAAAAATCAAATCACTTCTGTTGTAAGTAGAATGATTTAGACAATCAAACTGAAATACAAATAAAGTCTTGACATTGGTCATGCTCAGACTGACTCTTGGAACACAGCAGCAAAACAAAGCTCCTTCTTTTTATTGATATAGCTGTTTTGATCTGACAAAAGTAGAGTGAGCAAGGGTTTCCCAATAATCATTGCACCGGAGAATAAGATTATTTATTTATGTCTCTTTGCTGAGAACATAGAACATGCTCAAACTTGGGCAGATAAATGAAAAGAATTTAGGATCATACAATTTCCTATCACTTTATCCCTCTATGTCTTGCAGTGTATTGCATTCAGACAATGTTTCCTAAAACTTCGAACAGGTTTCCAATTTTCGAAAATCAAAAAATTATAAACGCTGAAGGAAAAAAAAGAAGCCCAAAACAAAAAGAAAGAAACAACACAAAAGTATCAAATCCCTCCAACCCTTTTGGGCCATTGTTGACATTCCAGGCTGTATCTCGAATGATTACAGTAACGTGAAAATGAATAGACAGAAAAATCAGCCATTTTTGAGCCTGTTCATTTGAGCTGACTAAACATGAACTATTGTCACTGCATGTTTTCAAGTATTTAGTTACAAATATTTTATTACTAGCTGTTTTCACCATCTGTATCTTCCAGCACATCATTGCTTCTGTGTCCTGTCCCAGTCAGTAGACTGCTCCTCCAGCAGTTTCCACAGACTGTTCAAGGTTGCTGTTGATTTCCAGTGACAACTCTTGGTTGTATCTTAGCATAGTGGTCCCAAGCTGTGGTACTTGCATGCCTTAGGTGTTTTCCTGCTCCAAACACACTTAGATCAAATGACTAGATAACCTCCTTTGCGGGTCTTCAAGCTCTGCAGAAGCCTGTGAATGACCAGTTCTTTTCAATCAAGAGTGTTGAAGCAGTAAAACATCTAAAACATATGGCGCAGTGGGTCTTGAGGATGCACACTGAAGACCCTTGACCCCCTTCACAGTGGATGAAAACCCCAGTATAATGTTAAAAAGAATCACCCAGAAGGTGGGTGTAATAAAAATGTACAATATGTGTAATGGAGTAAGATAGGTTCATAATTATTTTGAAGCATACAAAAAACACATGTTGTGAGGTAATGGTTGGTTAATCATCATGGTGGCAGCATATCGGGGTCTGAAGCCCAGAAAAAGTGGTGGCAGTTTAGTCATGATGTGGGGTCACTGATGTGACTTAGTCATTGGTAATTTGACATAGGACTGTCCATGCTGGCCTCATAGGCTCTGATCATGGTTGTGACAAAGTCATGGAAACAAGTCATGGTGTTAGCATTGTGCTAGCATGGTGTGATCTACTCCTGCATAGATTCACCCTTTCCGAAAGAGTCCTGCCAGGATGGACATAATGTTTGGTTAGGGTGAAGCAAAGCATCTAGAAGCTATGGAAAATAGTAGGGAAAAACCTATGTGGCAAGTACTAAGAAAGTAGCAGCTCCCTGATTGACTTCACACTGAAGGAAGGTTTTCAAATTTGTTGTGATTCTGTCATGAACTAATAGGTTGGGTAAGTAGGACAGTGTATAACATGGTCATCATTTAGATTACTTAGCTGAACAAAACTATGTCTATAACTACTTTTTTCTGGAGCAGTGCTGCTGTATCTCTTCATATTGTATTCACCCTCAAACATCTGGTAACATTTCAGCATTGAAACAGACAATACTTTCTAGTCACCAGATATCTTAAGAAAAAGCCACTGTTGTCGAATGAGCTTTTCTTTGACCAGGATACCTTATGAAAGTTCACAGCTCCTTTGAAATATATCAAACTAATCAACATTAATAGGATTTTTCCTTTCGACTGGAGTAGAAGTATCACAACAATTGCCATTATTTTTTGGTATCACTCAAAAACGAGCTGAGGTAAGGAAATGGATATGTGATGAATTAATGGACTAATAGATGGATATACTGAAACCAAACAAGTTTGATTGCTACATTGTTATTAAAGTAGAGTTGTGTACATAGCTAATGAATGTTGTTATAAAATATATGTTATTTAGCCTAATTGCTACATTAGCAAACAATTTATGCAAGGTAATTTGAAGATTATTGATTCTTTCAATGTTTATAGCATTAATCTTGACCGGGTATAAAATTGTTGTCTAATCCATGCTTTATAGTTACCATATTGTCATTGTTATCATAACAATAACCAGGTAATATTATGTTAATAGTAAAATCACACCGACATTGTCATGATGGGAATGATGATGGTTATGGCGAAATCAATATTCATGTATATATATTAGGCCAATATTTTGTGAGAGGCAATTATGGCTGTTGTAAAATGGTGTCATTGTATGTGAAACAAAATGACTTAGAAGTCTGGAACATTTTGATTAGGCCTTTTCAAGGTGATCTTAGGACATTTTTTATGTGTCACTTCTTCTCTTCTCTCCCCCCTCGTCTCTCCTGTTTCTTTAATGAAAGAAAAGAAGTGTACAGATGTTGAAGTATGCTGACATGCCCTTGTGGAGGGATTTCAAGCATGATGCTAATAACAATAATTAGCTCCTAAGTGTTTGCGGAGGGGGGAGGAAGAGACATGAATATTCTCTCATTGTGCTGGTGTAAGAGTGTGTTAGTATGTGTGTGTTCTGGGACAAATGGCTTCCCTGTGTCTTTTTAAAAGGACAAATTAGTGATAATTGCTTGTTTCAGGGTCCAAAGATGAAGGAAGCTTTTTGCAACTTCATTATGTCTGCTTTAACTCTACAAGAACACAGGAACATGCACACATTGCATCTAATAACAGCATAATATTGTGACTATTTATGAGCAACATAGCAATTAAAGTGAAAAAGGGTTCATTTACTAAGGACCAATGGGACTGTATGCAGCTATTTATGAGTAAAACTCCCATTACAATAATTTAAAAGAGGTTAAAATATTGAGTGACTGGACGCAAAAAATGTAACATGAATAATTGAAATGCATTGGAATTAATACATTCTTTTACAGCTGAAGTGGATACAATGGTACTGAATCCATACAGCACTTACAGCAATCAAGGAGAGGAGATTTTCTGATGTGCAAAGACAGACTCTCCCATCAGCTTTGATTAGCGTTACAGTATGTCTTTCCCGGCTGTTAGATATTTGAGAAATTATTATTAATAACAAAATAATTTCCACAGATTAACCCCATTCTAGCTTTATTCCTGATCCCCTGGCCTTTAGGAAATTGATCCAGGGAAAGATTGATGGGTCTCCTGCTGTTTTAAAACATTTGTCCTTGCTGGTCTGTTTCTTTCTTTTTTTTTTTTGTCTTTTCATCTCTGGTTGCACCCAAACTACATATACAGACATTAGTTTAATGATGCAGTTGAATTTCTGAATGTCACTTTGAAACAAAGTACATTTTAGATTATTAAAGTTTCTTTTTATGTTGCTAAATTCTCTGAGTTGATGTTTCTTTAATTTTTGCTAACAGTTCCTAATTAGCTAAGAACTGTTAGCAATTATATAGAGCATAAAGAAACAAACCAAAATAAATAAATACAAATATAAAGTATTTATTTGCATTTTCTATGTCTGTGTTCTGTGTGATATCTGTCCCCATACCTCATTTGTCTTCAGATATGGTTTTAGCAACGTACAAAAGGTAAAGTTAAGAAAATGTAATAATAACTTTCCTCTCCTGTCATTTTCTACATTTATGCTGCAATAAAAATCACAAGAATCATTTATTCTGACATGAATATAACCTAAAGGTATACAAGCAATATGAGTTTGCAGCAAACTTTATAACATCTTTGTTTCTTTATCTTTCATTTGCATGTGGAACTTACAACCATGTGATCTTTGAATATATAGTAAGTGTGGTAAGTAGTTTTGGGGTATCAGGAGGTATGACCCATGATAAATGGCATATCAGGGTTTCTAAATGTCCCATCTTCAATGAGACGAGTCAGCAAGACCCTTTAAGACACATCAGTCCCCTGCAGCGCCCTGTGAGATATGGACTTCCTACCTTCAAGTCAAAGAATTGTAAATGTTGACTGAGAGGATATCAGTTAGTCACCTCAGTGACTGCAGGGTCACTACGGGGGATTTCCATTTCCTTTAAGAGGTTGAATGAGCTCTGCACAAACATGAGGAGATGTATGGCGAGATGGGAGAGTGGAGAAAGAGAGCAAGTTACAAAGAGAGAGGAGAGGAGCATCCTTATTTATTGTTCATGCATTTTTAAACACCAGAGCAGTGGGGTCAAATGAGTAAACAGGACTTAACCTAAGGGTGACAAGAAAGAAGGACGAGACGCAGGAGAAATGGACAAATTGGATGTGTCAGAGTGAACGGATGAAGAGAATGCAAAACTATAGGAAATGCATTAACTTATCAAGGGAGACATGTGCCGTCATTTGCAAAAATACTGTTACAATACTGTAAACTGCTATGCATATTGCCATGTATGTTGGCATATTCTGATATTATTTTAACTTGGGTCAAAACATGAAAAAAATAAACGTGTGTTCTGAAAATCAAGTTGTATGACATGTAAAGTTTGTGATATGTTCCTTTTACATACATTGCGTATGTATTGGGTGGAAGGGAGGGAATGTTACAGTGTATGCATGCAGTAAGTGTCTTGTTGTTTTTGTTGATGTGGCATTTTGTTTTTACAAGTGATGTTGCTGAAGTATTTGTGGCTTTCACAGATGAATTTATAGGTGTGGTCTGCACTGAGTTTGTTGTTATTTGTTTTATACAAAATGTCACAACAACCATGTATTGAACCAACAACATAAGAAAACAAAAAAGCTCATTTTTGTTTTCTTCTTGTTATCATGGCATATTTGTGGAGTATATGTGATGTTTTAAAGTTCATCCTCCAGAGTTTTTTAATTTGGCTAATAAACCTGTGGCAAACCTGTTATTGTTGGAGACCATGCTACGTATTTCTGATAGAGGCGATATTGTGTCATTATTCTTTTACACCACGTATTTCAATACACAATAAAAATGCAAAGCAGATACACAACTGTATATTTTTTTTGCTAAAGTTGCAAGTTCAGATAAATATTTTCAGTATGGGAAAAAAATCCAAACCTTTAACTACTGTATGTGGTAATGTGGGTTAATTCTTTTAAGCCTCCAGCTTTTTTTTTATTACTGTTTACAGCTACACATTTATTTCACTACAGATTTTGACATTAGCCCTGTGTATTCAGAGCAAAGCAGGGTCAAACTCTGCCCTGCAGGTGTTCTAACCTCTGACCCTTGATCTTTAGCACACACATACTCATACACAAAAATGCACCCCCATAGCTTCAAGCATGCAAGTCTGATTAATGCCTCTGAGATTAGCTGTATGTCTCCACAGGGAGAAGAGTCAGGTGGGTGTGTCTGTATGTATGAGACAACAGTAGAGAAAAAGAAAATGTAAGGAGAAGGAAATGGCTAAACTTTCTGAAGGGCTTTCACAGTTTTTTTTTTTTTGGCTTTTGACTGCTTTCTCACTCATTTTCTGTCCAGTAACAGGACTGAATCATCTGTGACACATACTCTGAATGCTGACTGAACTTTTTCTTCTAGCAAAATAACTCATGAACCACTGATGTATTTTAATGAAACTTTCAAAAAGTAATCATTGGTTGTATGTTTACAACTGCTTCTGTTTTTGGAGTCAACACAATTTAAAATGGCCACCATAACTAATCGACATCAGCAAAACCAAAAATTGACTACAGCTCAACCTTTGATGCATCAAAGGATCCTTAAGTTTTGATTTACAAAAGTATTTGAGGTCAAAGGGTAAGAATTTTAAGAGAATGAACTGTCCAAATTATGTTTCTCTTTCAACCTTTTTGCATATAATAAGATCAAATTAATATGGCATACAATAAT
Organism: Kryptolebias marmoratus; assembly: GCF_001649575.2. Taxonomy (NCBI): domain Eukaryota; kingdom Metazoa; phylum Chordata; class Actinopteri; order Cyprinodontiformes; family Rivulidae; genus Kryptolebias; species Kryptolebias marmoratus. The sequence continues at coordinate 17,073,912 of NC_051449.1, read as the reverse complement.
ATTACACTATCTTTGCATATCTGTAAAAGGGAGAGAAACTGAAATGTACTGTATTGTATGTAATGTACAGCAGAGAGTAGGTGAACTGTTATACAGTGTTAAGTCTATGTGTCTACCTTCGCCCCTCACCCTCCTCACCCTCGTCCCGGTTGCCATGGACCTGAAGTGTGATTAGAGCACTGGCTAACCAAAATGGCTGACGTTATTGACTTCCCATCTGGTTCATGCAAACAGGATGTGACAGATTTAATTTGTTTGTCAGCTCACCTTAATTTAAACAGAAGGCTTGAAGTGGCAGAGAAGGAGAGACTAAGAGAAGCGAGGAGTGAGGGAATGAAGGGTTTTCACACAAACATCTTTGCTTTCTGATAACTTGCAGGTGAAATGAACTCTGTGTGTGTGATTCTGCAGTGATATATTTGTGTCAGAGGGTGCTTCCTCAAAGAAAACCCCTTATGAAGGTGTCACAAACCTTTTTATTTCAACATTTTGTTCAAAAATAAATGAGTAGAAACATAAAAAATGGACAATATATAAAATTAGTATTACTTGACGAAGGTCAAATCTGGGAGGTAAGAGGCAGAGAGAGTAGAAAGAACAGTAGATTTACATGAGGTGCTTCATTGTGACATGTCGGTGGAAGGAACAAAGTCAGAGAGGGACAATATTGAGAAAGACAAATGGAAAAGGGGGAGGTGGACAAGGAAGAGGAAAGTGAAGCGTCCTTACAGACAGCTTCAAGATGCAACGTGAACCAGATGGACAGTCGTGACTTGTGTGTGTCTGCAAGACAATCCCAATGGCAGCTAAGAGGGCGAGTGTGACAGTGAATACAGAGAGCTGCATTATTGTTTAAATCATTGATCGCTTCCATCTATCTGCTCTCTTCTATGTGCTGCCCTTATCTTTAGCCTTTATGTCTTTCCTGTACTTTAAATGTCTGTGTGACAGTCACACTTTGTGTATTGTTTTTTTTCTGTATGATGCCAGTGCTTTCTTCATTGTAACATTCTTTAGGTTTTTTTTATCTCCGTTTTAAATTTACTATTTTTTATTGTAGTAGTTATTGTTCTTAAGTTCTGACAATAAAGATTGTGTCCTGTATGTCTGGATTTGTTTCTGAATATTCAGAAGAACTAATTTAAATGATCCCTTCTAAATATAGTTGGTAAAGACATTGTGGGTCTTTCAAATTGAATGTGTTCTTGATCTTGTGATATTTAAAACATTTTTTTTAAATCTCATGAGTCTGCTTGGATTAAATTTTCTAATTTCTCTGTGTGTCCCAGGATGTTTTTAGTTCAAACAGTATCTATGTATATAGTTAGTTTCCTCCAGCTCCAGTCTTGTCCATAGTCATCTTTTGGAATTTTGTTCCATGCTTTGGGTCAAGAGTTTTTGCTGTCTTGTGAAGAAGCTTCCATCACTCCTTTAATAATCATCCATCAATCTATATGAGTTTGGTTACTTTGATTGAATTTCAGAAATTGATATATCAACTTCATGTGAAATCCACTGGGATTAATTTATTTAGTTCATTGGGATAGCTCATTTTAAAAATACTTATTGTTTGTTTGCATTGATTCTTAATTGTTTTTTTATTCCACTTCCAAGATAGGGCTAGGACTGTTCAGACTGTGCATGGATAAATATACACTGCAGAGCTCAGTTTTATGGAGCAGGTTCAGCATACATACACTTTCATTAGGTAAATGGGTTGATCAAACTCTAGGGCAAACTTGATGTTTTTCTTTCTTCTTTTTTTTAAAAAAGCAAAAAATCAAATAAACACCCAGCTCTCCCTAGTTTTTCCACATGGGCAGTTCTACTTTCCTGAGGAGTCTACACAGTATCTTAGCTGTTTATTAGAACTTCACTCTTCTGGACAGAGATCTCTGAGGTTGTTCCTGGGATCTGTTTGAGCCACTCTTCCAGTTTAGGGGTCACAGCACCGAGTTGTTAGATGGCCACCGGTACCACTGAGGCTTTGACTTTCCACAACTTCTCTATTTCCTCTTTCAGTTGTTGGTATGTTTCCAGCTTGCTACATCTATCTTCTTCTGTAGTTTGTCTTCTACCACAATTATGGTTAGCCATAATCTGTTTGTCATTCTAGATTTAGAAGTTCCACAGTGTCTTAGCCCTGCCCTTCTTTGCCACCCTCAGTGGAGACTCCCACTTTGGCTGTAAGACCTCCAGTCCATACTCAGTACAGATGTTCCTGTACACTTTTCTATCTACTTGGTTATGATGTTACATGTCCACTTTTTCTTACTGCGTCTTACATTCTGCTATTGTGTGCTGGACTGTCTCAGAAGCATCTTTCAGGGACAGGGGCTTATTGTTTCATGACTGTCCCTCTTGTTCCTCCTTTTCCACTTTGGGTTTCTGCTGTTTGAGACATTCACTTTGCAGTTCGTCTGTAAGGGCTTTCTTCCTGATGTACTCCAGGATCTGTTGTTTCATCCTGTATAGTGGCTCTCACACTCACCAGACCTTTCATTTTTTTACTCTTTAAGAACCAATCAAACACTACAGGATATATTATACTGTTCTGTATAAATTCATGGTATCCATTTACCAAAAGCCACATTTCATCATTTGGTGCAAGATCAATTGTGCAACCTTTGAGGTACCAAAAAAGCTTCACATTGTCCTGGAAATTTGAAGCACCACAGGGACTTAGAATGGGACAAATAAATTAAACCATGACACATGGTTAATCAAAAATGAAAGTTCAGTGAGGCAACATCAAGAATAAGACAGATATTTAAGGTAGTTTAAAATGACACTAGATATGCTTCACTTGGAAATCATTTTTTTATTGTCAATGTAACTTTGTGAAAATACGCCAGACTGCTCAAATTCTTCATGTTTTTTCTCTCATGAAGACTTTAGCACATCTACAGCGAAATGTACAAGATCTTTCCAAAACATTATTTTGGTATCCAGTTGGCAAGTCACCTTCCACCACGCCGTCACGCTGCCACAGGGCTGTGGTTCTGGTTTGTTACCACGGAGACGAGCACACAGATCGACGGTTGCAGTGTGGCAGCGATCCTTGTCTTGGCAGGGAAACGGGCAACTGTGAGGTCGAGTGACAGCCAGACGCACACACACACATGGTCTTTCTCTCCTTAAGGCTCAGCAGGCAGGGCGGGTGGGCGGGATCTGTGTATGTGTGTGTGTTTGACAGTGTAAAGCAGGCGAGGGTGACAGTGACGTGACACTGGTGAAATAATTATGAGTCCAAAACAGGGCTGACAGGGAGCAGCCCATGCCCTTCAACTATCTGTCAACTGTCATTAACTTAGAGCGATGATACACAGCCTGAGGAGAGAGAACGAGGAAATGGGAAGAGAAAAGGAGAGAAAACAGAAACTACAGAAGGGGGTATAAAATAGAGTCGGAAAAACCCTGTGTTTCACAACAAAATAACAAAGATTTCATCTGCATGTTCTGTCTTCTTTTACTGAAATGGTTTATAATGACATGGACATTTTTGCACAAGCCAAGAAATGTGTTCAGAAAATACAGTAAGGAACTCAATAGGTTCAGTAAAGACAGGAAAATGTGAGAAAATGAATTGGGAACATAGCTTTTTTATGGCTATGTGATAAGGCAATTAAAATCCAGTGAAAATGTTGAAGTCTTCCACCATTTTTTTGTTCTGCAGTTTAAATGTTTGCAGATTGTGTCACTTCAGGTTATGAAAAAAATGAGCCTCCAAAATTACACTGCCACAACGTCCACACCCTGAACCCCAATTACCTAAGGTCAAAAAGAAGAAGAGTGACATATGCACGAGGATGCATGTATTATTATTATATTTACAATGCACATGCATGATCACATCGTTCACCATTTCAGAGCCGTCTAAGTTGTGAGCTGACGACATGCTATGCTGTTTCTTCAGTAACATCATCGTCAGGTCAACACTGCAGACATGAGGCTGAATCAGCTGCTAAGAGGGTAACACACTTTCTTCAAATGCTCTATTAGAAGCATAACATAAAAGGAAGAGGTGTAACTTTTTCCAGAGGATCAAAACAAAGTAAATGCTAAGAATGTGAGGTAATATTTAAGCTCTATAAATACAGCCTATCTTTATGAGGAGACAAAGAAAATGAAAGAGGACACTCAGAACCATCATATGAACTAATGATCAAATGTTATTTTTAGAAGTTGAAAGTGTGGATCAACTTTTGTCCTCTGTCTCATATCCTGTTCTTACATGCATTGTTTTCTGTGATTTTACTTGTGTGTGTGTGTGTGTCTGACGTCAAAGACCAGGGTTCATATCCTGAATATTAAGGTTTAGACAACAACCGGACTTTGGTTATAGTTAAGGAGAATGTTCATAAAATAATGCACTATATTTTGTATTTCAAGTGTTTTTTCAATATTTATGTGGTCCTTTTTATTTAAACCAAGTGTTCATAGGGCTCTGATTGATAAACAGACAGCAACCCTTCTGAGTAATTTATGCAAGCTCATAACTCCCTTCCCTCCATTTTTATCAACATTTTATTCTTATCAGGAGGTCTCTGGGAAATCTTTTTTTCAACCGAAGTGAACAGCCTAAATAATAGTGAAAAAAAGTCAAATCTCTGTGAAATTATTTCCTTTTCTTTGTATAAATGTGTGAAAGTGTGTCCAGACTGTGGATTGACGTGGATTAGGTGAAGGCCCAGGTGAAATATGTCAGAGAACACACTGCTGGTGTAAAACACCACAGTGTTCATAACTCTTCTTAACAAGGACTAAATCCCTCCTCAGAACAAAAGGACACAGAGTGCATTTTGCGATTGAATATTTGGAAATAAATCTCACATGGTGCACCAAGAACCTCTCAAGGAGATGCCAAGAGGCCAAGTTAAGGAGGAGAAAGAGAGGAAGAGATGAGAGGGGGATTTATGGAGAGGAGGGCGATATCCCAGTACCCAAGACGAGCCAAATGGCCAACAATGGACTGACGCACTGAAAACACAAATAGAGAGCCATTTTTATGATGTGAATGGATGGGTTGCCTGGAAGACACTTGGCTGGTTTTTATTTGGTCATGGCTTTGGCTCGAGCCACTACATATTTCTGTTTTATGAAGAGATTCAATGGCTAAGACAGCGGCTAAAAGACTGCTGCAAACCTTCTCACCTCATTGGTAGACAAAACTGGAGGAAGGAGAAGAAAAAAAGAAAGGAAGACTGTGGCTCAATTTATGTTACACATAAAACCAGAGCAGAGGTTTTGGACTGTTTTTGTCTGCTGTCCAGAAATATTCACTTTCACCACTGTTACACATTTGGGTTTTTAAAATTGCATCAAAGTCTATGTGAAATTCAAAAATATAAACTGTCCCCTCGAGGATTTTTTTTTTTCTCTGAAGTCCATGCCAGTCCATGTTTTAATGCTTGAGACAAAAAGCTGGATGAAATGGTTTGGACAGACGGTTGAGTCACAGGACTGTAAAAACAAATTTCTGTGGTCGGTAAAATAGTCATCACTGTGAAATTAATTGCACCCGTCGCCTGGATCTTTGACAGCGAACATGTGACAGTTGCTTTGAGAGCAAAACCCCAATGAAAGCAAAGAGGACTCAATCTCGTCCTCCGCCTTTCATACAGTATCTCTTTCAATCTTTTGCACACATTCTAATTGTTCCCTCTCATTTGCATCCTAATGATTTCACTCTTCCTTTTGAGCCCTTGTCTGATCCCTCTATTAGGATATCTGTCTCCTGTGCTCCATCACATGCCTTTGTATAGATGTCTGCTGGCTTTCCGTGTCTGCTGTAACTTATTTTTTTTCTTTATGAATGTTATATATTTAGTGACACAGACACAGGATTTAAATGGCTTATGTTTTCTCTTTTAGAGCACAACCTTTGATGCCACTTCCAGAATGACATGGAAATAAAAATGAATGATAAAAAGAACTAAAAATAATGATGATATAAGATCGTTGTAGCTAGAGATAACCATCAGGACCTAAAGTAAGAAAAGGAAGCTAAATGTCTATGACACTAGCACATCTATGTATAGATAAAATTCAAAAGTTAACATCACTATTCAGAGCTCAGTAAAACTGTACATACTCCCACTAAAATAGCAGTGGTTCCCAAATGTTTTAGCCTCTGACCCCTAAAATAAGAATGGCAAAGGCTTGCGAACCCGGATATCCACAACATTCAGTTCAGTGAGAAATTTGAAGTTTAATATTCCAATTAACAATTGTTTAATTACTTTGGATTTTTAGGTTAAGCAAAAATCCAAAGTAATTGATGTGAAATTTTAGTTGCCAGATCTGTTTAAAATTAAGCAGTGCAGTATTCTTTGTAAAAGTAGTCTTTGCCAGATAAATACAGACTCCATTACTGGAAATACCTAACTACAAGTCTGATCTGCTCATTATAAACAGAAAACTGTTTTTATTAGAACAAGATTGTTTTGTTTTTTTCCAACTTGTTTTTTAAGATCAACTTGCACATTTATGCCAACAAACGTGACATTACTGTATCCAGTGAGATTCAGATTAAGTTAGAAACACATTGGAGTGTATTAGGAAGACACTTTTGAGGATGAGGAAGAAACCCCAGTAACAAAGTAAGGTTTGAGTAACTTGAGTGTATTTACAGTAAGTCTTTGTGTCAGAGGAAATATTGCTATGACAGAGGTGATCATGAGAAATGAATCCTTCTATTTCTCTCAGCACAGAGAAATTTGGATTTTCACACAACTGCTGGCTTATTTTTGACCAAGTTAAAAGAAAAGTATTAAAAGTGTTGTATCAGATATTTGATCACTTTTTTTTTTACATAAAAACAAGTTATTTACAGCAGAGTTCTCATTTGACTTTGATGTTATTTTCATTGTAGCTCGAGTAAAACACTATGAAAGATTTTGATCCTTGAGACTGATCATTCAGTTAAAGTGGATATATATATATATATATATATATATATATATATATATATATATATATATATATTAATTTTATTTTCAAAGTTATGGTTTCCTGTCTTTGAGTTAATGTTTTATAATAGGAGGGTCATTTTTGAAATCTGTGTTCAGTCGGTGTCTCATCAATCTGATATCCTCCTCTTCATCACCAAATTAGAATTAATGGCATCCCATCATTCTGTTACACACCTCATATCCTCTACTCTTCAGTCCTGCTCTTAAAAAAAAATCATCAATCAAAAAAATCTAGTTTGATTTCTCAGGTCTTACTCTGATGATGGGGCTAAACTCTAAAAGTACTTGTTTTTAAGCTAAAACTTCACCAAGTATTTGAAAACCATAAAAGTTTCCCTAGCTGTTGGTAGTAGTTTTATTTTGCTACATTATATATTTTTTATTTATTTTTTTTTCATCAGTCCGCTCCAACATAAGACATTTTCAGTTTGAAAAACAGTTTGTTTATTTTTTAATCTTATGTAGGTAAATTATTTGTAAAAGTGTAATGGCATAAAATGTTTTTCATAAATTATTTGTTTTGATAAATGATTACAAAATCATTAGGTGGATGATTTATTTGGGTGATGTTGTACCTTACAGCAGAAGGTACCACTATCCTGCATGTTTTAGTTGTTCCTCTGCTCTTCAGCAGGTCTTGAAGTTCTGCAGAAGCTTGTTAATCACTCACTCACTCAAATCAGGTGTGTCAAAGCAGAGAAACAACTAAAACATGCAGGAAAGTGTTCCTTGAGGACCAAGGTTTGGAATCACTGCCTTACAGTACTTTACTTTACTGCAGAAGTAATACGGACTTTGTGTAGTGTTGTCACTGATTCTTCAAAATATTTTAAAAATATATAAACTGTACGTGAACCCCTCCATTTCTGAATCCTGATTGTTATCAGAATGTTGAATGTTGATAGTGATGGATTATTATTGCATTTGACTGAAGGTAACCATTTTTCTGCCGTTGCATATTACTTGGAATATTTTTTTTTTAAATAAATAAGCTAAAGACAAGACCAGATGCTGAAAGTTGATACCAGAAAGGATGAGCACCCCCTAATAGCCCCGCCTCTCTGTGTGAAACAAATGTGACATTTTACTGACTAAAATCTAAAATACACTTCAGAATTTTATTTTATTTTATTCAGGAATTATTTTTTGTTTATTCTCATAGCTCTTATATTTATGCATATGTTCAAACAAGCATTTTTGAATACTTTTAACTCACTCCTTTTAGTTAGTGAGTTGGGAGGGTGTGTAAGCAGGTCTTTTGTATCAAGGGTACAGCCTCACATCCTTAATGTGCAGACTCTGGCTGCAAAGATGAAGCCAAGCTGACAATATTTATTTTCTGTATTTTAGTATCTTAATAAAATGAGGCTGCATTGGTATTTCAGCATTTTTGTTTGAATTGTTTAACCTGAGAAAATACTATTTATTTAAAACATATCTAGAGTGGTGTAGATGGGACCTCAGTGCAAGATGTACTTACTTAACTCACTATTAGGTTTTTACAGCTCAAAACTGTTATTGGGGGTCATTTCATATGCTGTTATTTTATGCTTTAAAAAACATAAAATAACCAAATATAAACATGCCAAACATTTCATTTAAATTCAATAAACTTGTTACTACAGGCCTGGCTTGTCCTGTCAGGCCACACGAGACACAGTGCAGGTCAACATCTTTTTATATCAGTCACACAGCACAAATGGCAGCTACAGATGGATGGTAAGGTGTGAAGAGAAGTACTGCAGGCCAAAAACTGACATGAACGTCAACCATTTCAGTAATATTTTCCACAGGACAACAGTTTAATGTAACTTACCTGTTTCAGCTGTGGCGCTCTGCTGTAGGTCCCTACCACACATTATAAAATGTCAAATTGAAAAAAAAGAAAACACACTTTACAGCATAATGTCATTCCAAATAATATAGAATATCTATATATATATACATAACTAAGCTATTATACAGAATTGTCAAGTTTTGTGAGGAAACACGGGTAGGAAATATTTTCAGGTGTCGGCAATGAATGGACAAAAGCAGAATCAAAGTATTATGTACCTGAACAAACATAACGTGCATACTTTACAATAGCCTGGTAGATGTGAAGAGTATTGGACAGGTTTAAAGAAATCACCTTTCACACCAGTTCACTGAGATGGATTCACTGCCGACTCAAAGCGTCTAGTGACAAAAGTAAAGGTCACTCTTGTCTTCGCTGCACCTTTCAGCGTTCTGTGCATCGAGGCCTCTTATCTGAATAGTGAGCTGTGTGTAATCTGAATAGTAACAAGGCTGGTTGATAGATTGATGGATAACAGAAAGAAGCACACAGAGCAGGTGGGCAATTTTGGTGTCAGCTCCTTTTTTTATTTTCAGCTGGCCATGTTCCATTTGGTCACTCCATGTCGTACATCAGACACTTGCTTTGAGGCAATTAGAGTTGTATTCTGCCCTCATAAAAAAAAAAAGTGGATTAATCAAAACTGTATTTCCCCCCTTTGTGTAACTCCTGTAAATGACAGGCAGAGCTGAATTGCAATGTGAAACTCTTTTATTTTTTGTTATTTAAAAAAAAGGGAAGAAAACCTTTTTATAAAGCTACTTTTCTTGATGTAATTGCAGTGACTGAGATCCAAGTGAAAGGACAAGAAGAGAGTAAATAGCTCAGACATAGACTTCTGTTGTGCCAAATAGTTGCACTCAAGTCTCATAATTAGTTCACTTCTGCTGCTGTGGATAGACACACATTGTAGAACAGAAGCTACAAAGAGGCACGAAGGATCAAGTATCCAACTTAACCCAACATAACTTATGTGCCCCAACAAAGGAATGAACAAAATCCTGGAGACAATGGTGTCAAAGAGCTTTGAGGTTACAAACTTTTTATGGTGCTGCTATTTTTGCTGAGTCAGCAGTGAGGATGCCTGCTGATGTAGGCAACTTATAGAGACATGGGTGACCCAGGCAGAAGAGAAGTGGGCTACAGGTTTTATCAAACACTTCAGCCAGAGGAGTTTCAGATGTGAGAACTAGCACAAAGACCATGACAATGCACAATTCAAAAATGGGTATGAGGACAAGACTTATTTCGCCCAATTGATGATTTCAGCAAAGGCATCTATAATTATTGTTGTATGACTGAAATAGGAGGATCCCATTACACATTATTACAGTCTGCACAACAGGAACTGAGTTAGACAATGCCAATATTTTGGCAGGAAGTAAAGGAAACTGGAGTACAGAGAGACACTATAAGAAAAAAAAAAGCACAGTGAAAATTCAAAAGTGCTGTAGCATTCCTACAGGGAATGACTATTACTCACCGGCTTGTATGCCAAAGTTTGAAAAAAAGATGTTGCAATTCCCGTTAGTGCTTGGATAATTTGTTAGGGATCAGTCTCTCTGTCATGGTGCTGACAACTAACTAAGAAAAGTGATTTTTTTTTAAATTATATTCTTACTTTTAATTGTTAACAAAAACCATCACACAAAAAACAAACAAAAAAGTTTTTATTTAGGTGATAAAACACTAAGACAATTTTATAAATTTATCTTCTCACAGAGCCTGTATCAACTAACATCTGAAAACGCATCTTCTTTGTCCTCTTTAGTAAATGAGCTGGAGCTTTAAACACTTTTTGATTTCTTCTAATAGTGATGTTATGAAACATAAACTGCATGAGTATTATGTTATTGTTGTTTTAGTAAAGATATGAACATTTTCTAAGAAGCAATATCTCAATGTTAAAAACTGGAGCATCAGAGTAAAAATCTAGCATTTGTCCAATACAATAAACCAGGAAGACATGAAAGAAAATAGCATTTTTAGAATGAGAATATATATTACTTAAAGGGTCAAACCAAATCTACAATATAGCAAAAGCACTTACGTCTCACTCAGACTTATTTGAAATTTTATGCAAATTCCATCAAAAAACAAGAGGAACTTAAATTAAAACTTAGCCAACCAATTATTAGAATGCATAAATCCAGCTGGCCTTCCAGCAGTCAGTTTACCATCTTTGCTTCCTTCACTCTGTCTGTGGCACAATTACCAAGACTATGACAGAGAGTAGTGAGGACTGGACCATCCTTTAACAATTACCAGCCACTGTGAATATTAAAATATTATTAAAATGTCTCTCTCCATCTGCAGTTTGGCCCTGATTGCTATCTTAACCTCTGACTGGGGAAGGGGTGGGAGGGCAGGGTGTGAAAGGATGTGGGGTGGAGGGGGGCGGGGGAACAGTCTGGTCCGTTCAGAAACAGCAACAAGACTGAAAGCACTTTAATTCTCCTACTCGGGAGTTTTGGATAATAGGAAGGATGGATAATGTATGCATGGCAGATATTACTGTCTGGAATGTAATGTGTAACCAAATGAGTCTACTCACACACACAGGATCCCCTCCCACCCCCCAAACACACACACACACACAACTCTGAAACAGAACTGTACATTTGCAGACGGAAGGCTCAAATACAGAGCTATTACATCTAAATCATCATAGAAGCACCCATCTCTTACACACACACACACCCACACACACACAAAGTTGTAATCTGCTCTGATAGAAATACAGATGTGTCAAAACCATGAGGGTAACTCTTAAATCAAGCTGGAGAGAGACAGAGGGAGGCAAGGATGCAAAGACAGAGAGAAGGAAGGACACAGGCGAGGATGGAGGAATTTGTGCCCGAATCATAAAAGGACAAAGAGGAAGCTTGATCTGATTCAAAAAAGAAACTTTCAGGAAAACAAAAACATATTAATATATCTTCTAAAGTCATGATTTAATACTTTACCCACACATAACTCCCACGTTAACTTCTAGTTGATTTTACAGCTCTGCAACCAAATATCCACACAGTTAACTGAGTGAACTCGCGTTTAGTTGCTTCATCGCAGCAGGTGATAAACCCGGAGTCCTTCACTAACAAAACAACACGGCTGATCACAGCCAAGTTGCTGCTCAAGTCCACAAAAGAGTACACAGAGACAATGATTTGCTTTAACAGTTAAAGAAAAATTAAAATGCCATCTCATACAAGAGGGGACAAGAAGACTAATGTGGAGCTGTGCTAATAAATCACACATATTACAAGAGCAGAGACTTAGAAAGAGGAGAGGCGAGAGACATTTTAATTATGACTTAAAGATCAAACTCTGAGCAGGTCTCAGGGGAACCTGCATAATGACTTCATATCCCTCTTTGTCTGCTGGAGCTTAGGGTTGTTGATTTATTTCATTATTATCTTTGTTTGTGCTATTAGAAAACTCAAGAGACAACGCTGCAGCACGGCGATACAACCAGCAGTGGATATGATCAACATCAGAAATCATATTGTAAAGCAGAAGCATATCCTGTAGTTTAAGGCTTTATGGTTTTAAATGTCCAAAGATCTAAAGGTTATTTTAATCCATTTCTCTATGGAAGCCTGAGTACTTCAGGTGTTTTTATGTGACCTTGATAAACAAAATGAAGAAAGGAAGTTGTGATGAGTTCAAAATGTGTTGTACGTTCAAAGAACGTCAGAGTGTTGGTAACAAAATAGTATTTATGTATTTGTTACGGCCCAAGGCCTTTTTCTCTGGGTCTCTAACCTCCATGTTTTGGACTCCTTAATTGGTGCTGATTGGAAGTGGAGGCAGCTGGCCAGTGTCTCCAGATGACGTCAGATCCACCATAAGATGCACCACTTCCTCTGACTAGGAAGCTCATTCTTTTTGTCTCCCTGCCACTCTCTCCCCTTTCTCCCTTTCTTCCCCAACCAGTTATGGTTTTTTTTGTTAAATAAATTCCCTTTTAAGTTATCTTTGGGTTGCTTCCCTTCATTTGTTATGGTTTAAGAGCCGGACCATAACAGTATTAAAAGACATTAAATCAGTAGATTATTGGTCCATTCTCATAGAAACAGCACATTTTAGTTGTTGTTTGTGTGATTTACTGCTTTCATTGCTCATATCCTATTTTCTATACACAGCTGGAACTTTTGCTCCAGTGCTTGCTCGCTGTTTGTACACATTTTGTCATTTAAAACAAATGTCTTTAGTGGACAATTTAATATAGCATTAATATTAAGCAGTCTGGCAGATTTATCATCATTGGGACCAATCTCTACTCTTATAGTTTCTTATGAATTTGTGGAGAAAAACGTAAGGCAACAATAATCCAAGACTGTCCATACTATGTGAAAACTTTTCACATCAAATAAACAAAATTTGGCCAAAAAGAGACATGAAAACACATCAGGGTCCACATCAGCATTTCTCTCTTCTTATTTCTCTTTTTTTTTCTTTTAGTCCTAATTTTTTTTTCTACTTCAGCTCTCTGTTCTCCTTCCCTCCCCTGCCACCGTTCCTTTTGTTCTGCGCACTCCTATTTATCACGGTGTGAAGGTTGAAAGAGATATTATTATGGGGTGCCGGGCTGGAGAGAGGAGACAGGGGTAGCCACACAGATCGCGTGGGGAGAACGCAGGGCTAATGACGGGAGGACAGGCTTGGTCAGTGGCCTGTGGTACCCGCTGGATGTGATAGATGGAGAGCCAAGAGAAAACAGGAGGGGGGCGAGAGGAAATGGGGGGTAGGGAGTATGTATTTGATTTTATTGTTTTTAAGAAGCCGCTCTGTAAGATTTGCACATGTAGTCCAGTAGAAGAAAAAGGCTAAACGAAAAGGCTTTATGCCTGCAGAGTGTACATTACACATAAGGGACTTAAAAGCCTTTACATAAACTTTTACTGAAGTAATTACCAACACTTAGACGGGTTCATGACATGGCTGGATTTGCATGCTTATCCAATATGGGCCAAATGCATTAATCAGCCATAACATTATGACCACACACATAGACATTATCAGCGTGTCCTCTGTTTAACACGATAACAGCTCTGACCAGTCTGAGCACGGTCAAAAAAACTCCCTGGAGTGTTTTGTAGGAAAATGTTAGAAATGAATCCCTGTGGTCTCTGTGAATTGTGGGGTGGGTGGAGGAAATGGGTCTCTATGATTGCCAATTACTTATATAAAACTCTTTTTTTTTTCTTTTGCTATAAGGGGCAGTTGTAGGCGAACTGATCATCTCAGACTTTTTGTTCCTAAGTCATTTTTGAAGACTTGTCTACGCCACTGTCCAGTTAAAAGAGGGGTCAGTTCTGGGGTAATGTTGCCAAAACTTTGATGATTTTGTAAAAAAATTGTAAAATGAATGCACATGGCATTAAAAAAATCCTTTTGTGTAATATTCCTTGATAAAGTAGTAACATAGATACTGAACGTCAATGAAGTTTTTATGTTTTATTTTTCCACACAAAACAAAGGCTGACTTTATTCTAATTAGTTAAAGTCAACAAAGGAAGTCTGAATGTTTTCAAAGATTTTCAGTTGCATCTAAAGATTTCAGGTCAAGGGTCACGTTGATGAGGGACATTCAGTCAGGTGTGCTATAATAATCTTTTCCGAGCCTGTATTTATAATTTGTATAGTGGGCTATTTACGTAGAATTAAAATGTGCTTAAATTAGTTTTGTCCCAGATGAGCTATGTGTTGTACAACAATTTAGTTTAGTTTTTTTTTTTTTAAATAGAGCATTCATATTGATTAAAATTGCACTCAAACCTCTGTCATAAAATGAGTGACTTCATAACTTTTGTTTGTTTGTTTATTTCTTTGGTGCGCTTCAGAGAAACATTTAACGGTAATAGTGTCAATTTTTTCTGCATAAGTATTTACAGAAAGCTTTCAGTGCTAATATTGGTCATTCTGCCCTTTATATAATAGCCCGCGAGTAATGAAATTAGTGTTTTCCTCTTCTGCTTTGCGTGGCCTTGTTTGGAGCAATTATTTGCTTTCTGCATATTTACATAATTCTTATTAGGCCACTTCTGTTTGTGCTGCTCCTTGCGTTCTTGGTATACTGAAAAAGCAGGGGGGAAAAAATGCAATAATTATCCATGATGAGTAATAATGATATATTTGATCAAAATAAAATCTTTAGCTTCCTCTCAGGACTGTCAATGGCTTGTTTAATTGTTCAGAAAACAGCATTTATTTTAGTTTGTGATGTGAAAAATTAAACAAGGCAAAATTCATCAACAAGGCCATTCATTTAATCATACCTTCTATACTTTGTAAATAAAAAACATATTACTTTCCCCTCTGCTCTCGCACACGTGTACCCTTGTTTGAAAACAAAATAACAAAGATGGCAGATGAATATAAAGCATAGATATCAGACTATTCATCACTAGATGATTATCGGCTGACAGCAGTAATTGAAAAACACTTATTGGACTGGTTGGGGAGGAGGGTTGCTTTTCACTTCTGTCTGACAAAATAACCCTCTGAGGGTACGAGCAGTCTAAAGGCAATGATGGATTGACTTATTTTTAAATGTGTGCTTTTGGGTTGTGTGTTGGGGGCAGCAGCGTTAGTTTTGATTTAATTTTTTTGTCTCTGGGAAACTTGTTTTAATGTGCCCTGAAATTGTCCAAAATTTAAGTCAAGACACATTGCCTTATTTTTGAAGAACCCTATTGAAGTAGTAGCTTCTTGGATTTTGTAAATTAATTTTTACAATATTTATTTTACGTCATAAGGTAAAGATCACAGTTTACTATACCAGATTATTCAGGAACTTATTTCTATATTCACAAAGTTTCATGTTTATCTCATTTTGTTTTTCTGTACCTATGTTCAGTGTGTTGTTTGATTGCGATGCAGTATGGTGCACTGTAGAGAAGCCAAAGGAAAAATGTTAAAAATGTAACAAGGTATAATTTTCATATAAGTAACAAATGCCCATAGATATAGATATCATCACTTGCTTTTTGGTAGCTTGAATTACTTGTGTTGTGACTGAAATATTATAACCAAGACAGGAAAGTTATAATAATTTGAGTGGACATTCTTGGCCCTTGGACTTTGGAAAAGGAGTGCACTTTAACAGAATTAACATACTACAGGGTCTATGCAAAACCAACTACTAATTCAGGTATTCTTTTGTGTAAAAGACTGCATGTGACAGAGCTGACCACCACACCACCTTTACCAGCCAATATTACTTTGTTTTTAGAAGCAACATTTGAACTCTATTAGCCTCCTTCTCTCTCCAACTCGCATGTTCTGTCTTTTTCTCCTCCTATATTGCCTAATGTCCTCCACTCATTGCAGTATGCGTCTTGCTCACCTCCTGTGTCATCATATCTATCAGGATGCTGTTACTTAAGAAGCCATTCATCTCTTCGTGCCAGCACTCCCTGATATTCAACCCGGTCAATGCTTAACACTGCTTTTTAACCAACTAAAACATCGTCATTACTTTGAGGGATAGGGTCCCTCTGAGTGGAGTTGTCCTCCTATTTCATTTTGCCCTCACTCTTTTGTCCTCTTCACAGCTCCCTCCCCTGTCCCTCACTTTGTCTCATTTCTAATCTCTCAAGAGAGAAAGTTCGATCACTTTATGTCTTGTCCTCTGCAGTGTCTTGTTCTGTATAATGATGGTCTTGTACCATCATGTTCCTACAGTGTCCTGCACTGTCCATCTCTGTCTTTTTCCATGTAATGTGTGCCCTTGATCACCAGGTAGCTATTGCCTTCCCATACAATGTTTTACATCTATTCATTTGTGTGAGCACATTTTGAATAGTCACTATCACGCTAACTGTTACAGGAGATCAGAATAAAAGAAACGTGGTTAAAAATCATGCGTAACAGTGCACCTTTTAATGCCAAGAACTCTAAAAAGGCAGGTGGTGAGGTATACATTGTCATGGTTGATGATAGCATCTAAAAAAAGGGGAAAACACACACACACACAAGAAAAAAATTATCATATTTTCTTTTCAAAGTAAATATTTTTATTGTTCATTTAGAAATAACATATGTACGTGTCATGAAAGTAGTAATGAATGATTTGCCAAACTGATATTTAAAAGCCTTGAATTATTTTATTTGATCACCCGATTAAGTTAAAATTGGGTGAGCAAAATTAGAACGATACTAGTCTAACTGCACTGTAAAACAGTGAGTTAGTTCAACTCAAATTGTTTGAGGAAACCAATTACCTTAGCTAATTGTCTTGGAAGAACCTTTAGCCAAGCTAAGAAGGTATTTTTCTCTGTATTTTGAGATGTTGCTAATGTGGACGTTCTTTGCATTTAGTGTTGCAGCAATAATAGTCTGGATTGTTCTTAGAATACAAGTCTAAAATATACCCATATTAGTGTAGATGGGGGGCTTATGTTGTACTAGTGTCCATGAAAGAGTGTGGCTGTTGGCCTCAGTTAGAAATGTGGAGCATTGGAAATCAGAAGACCGGAGTTCAAGCCTTGTGTTAAAAGTTTCAGCAATAGCTTTTCACTTTTAGGCTAAATTTAACCTTGTTTTAGTATAAACATATTTTAACCCAAAAATGATTTCTATGTAAGAGCAGTATGAAGACACTTACACTGTAATTTTTCTAAACTTGTGGATAGCTTGCTTTCTTAAAGAGGTTTGTTTTGTTTTTTACAATATTTCTGATTCAAAGTCAGAAAGAAATGCAGCACTGTTATAATATGCTAAATTAATTTTGCCTTTTTTATTTCCTATCTATGAATGCTGATTGACTAGCAGCTGTGGTAAGTGTCATATGGGCTGAAAAGGTGAGGGAAGTTAGGTAAAAAAAAAACAGTATTTTTAATATTATTTTTTTAGTTTATAAACTGGAGTTGCTAAAGACTTCAACTGATTGTGGCTAGCAATAAGCTGTTTCAGTCAAAAGGTGGGAGTGGAAAAGCACAAGTTTGGACCCTTACTTAAAATGAAGGCATACTTCTATTAGTGAGGTCACAAGTGTAAGTGACTGAACTGTGATCTACTGCAGCTCCATTGTGTGGTATGTAGAGAATTTCTGTGCTATCATTTGCAAAGTTCTAGCAACTAAATAACCAGTATCCTACCTTATGTTGAAACAAAAATTAATGGTGGATTGAAAAAAAACACAAAGGGCTGGCTCTTGAGTTTATGCATGGTGTGACATGGAAGAGGACTGAGGAGAGCCACCCGTGCATACAACATACCTTTTGCAGGTCTTTCCTTCCACTCCCATGCCATAGCCTTTTAATCCCTGCATTTCTGATTGACTGCCTTTCTTTCGTTCTGATATATGCACGTTGTGATTCTTCTCATCTCACCTCCCACTTTGTCTCAGGGACGCTGACAGACCACAGATGGCTGTCTTTGATCTGCCATAACAAGCATCTCCATGTCAAATTACAAGAGAACAGACAGCAGAAGAAGAAGACACTGAAACACAAAACAAAACAAAAAAAGGAAGATAAAATGAATGATGAACTAGGTGGCTTGGGAACGTGTGTCCCTGTGATCATGCCAAATGAGATCCTCGTCGTTTGATCACTTTATCAACAGAAACGTCACGGCTACCGTTGCAGATGAATGAAGAAAAGTAGAAATTTTTAAACATGCAAACCATTGATGAAATGCAAGGCAATCCATTTCATGGCCTCTTTTATGATGCCTCGAAACTTTGGAAACCTAGAAGTCAAAAAGAAAATAATAAAGGTGGTATTCTAAGAAATTAAACACAGATTGCAAACATGCATACATATATGAAAGCAACTGTTTCAATATGGCATTCAGAATTTTATGAGCCTGTGTTTAAAATTTATTTGAAGTCTCTACTCTTGTAAATATCCTTCATAGTAGTAATAATTAAAAAATGGGAATGCAATTAAATAATGATTTAATATCAAGTGGCAAACACATCATTTACACAATCGCCTGTTTTCCACCTCTGTCTTTCTGCTGTCCTCCAGTGTGTGTGTGTGTGTGTGTGAGTATGGAGTGTATAGGCCTGCACATCGCTTGGCTCAAGCCACAGTCACGGCTAAGAAAGCAAGTGTTTGAAAACATGGTCCAACCCCCTCCCTCGCCTCTCTTGCTCTCTCTGTCAGATTCTTGGCAGCTCGTGGGAGGTGCTAATGGAAAAGCTCCTACTCCTGTTCCCCTTGTTCACCACACTAATGTGAAAGGCACCATCCATGTTGCAGCTGTGTGTTGCCATGACCAGGCCGCCCTGTCATAGTCCACTGGTCACCCAGCTAATGGGCCGACCACAGAGGAGAAAGACCGGCTTTAACAGATGGGGGGTATATCGCTGTAGACGAAAAAGCAAGAAAGAGATCAGATTTTAGGTGTTAATTTCATGATATTTTAGGGAAAAGATCTTGTTTGCATTTATGGAAAATTTATGTTTATCTCTTCCCCTTGGACAAAATTGTTTATTATATTCAAACATGGCACTTTTATGTTAGAACGTCTTCTGTTTTCCTCCATTTTTTTTCAGTTCATTCAATTACAAGTAATGACTGATAATTACAACCAGTGTATCACAAACGACTTACTTCAAATTATCCTTTTCAAAACATGCAAAAATAGGTGCTTAAATAAATATTTGCAAAAACAAATGCAAATCAAAGTGTCAGTGTTTACTATAAAGGCTAAAGATTTTTCTCTCTTTTTTTTGGTTTTGTTCAGTTATTTTTATCCCTCAAATATTAAGATGCACAGGATTAAGTTAATCCCCCCTCATGTTTTAGTTGTTTATATTAATAATAAAACAAACTGTTTAATATTAGATTTTAAAACTGAAGCTGACTGAATAGTTATTAGGTGTCATCTGACAGGACAATGATGCTGCTGGGAAATAATTAAAAAATATTGTCACACTAAGTTAAATTTCACGCTAAACTTAAACAGTGCCACTAAAAAGTTTTGATTGTTTTTTAATAAGTAGGTGAAGTATGTTCAACAGTTTACCAAACTATGATTTGATATTTTCTAGTCTTAATATTGTATAATTAAATTACCTTGAATTTATGACTAATGCTGGATTCATGGTTTTACATAAAAATAAATTTACAGTATTTTTTATTTTCAGTTTTCTTCCTTTAAAAGACACAAAAGTCCAACCATGAAATGGGTAAAGGGTAAAATCACACATGACAGTTATTCACATCAAATGAGGGCTTAGTTATTCCTCCCCTCAGGAATTGTCACAATCAAAATGTACGTTGTTGCTTACAGATTTATTATTGGATTTAAAAACAGTCAAAGTTAACATTTCTGTGAATCCTGTGTTTTTAAAAGTTGGCTGATTTCATAAATTGCTGACCAACAAATTTAAAAGTTAAAATAAAAGACTGACTACAATAAAATGCTTTTAAAGATTGGTATTGTTTGTTGTTTTTCATTTTTAATTTAATTAAATACTACATGACAAGTCCTTTGTGAAATACCAGCAAAAATATCAAGGTGCCTTGGACACTTTACGTTTTCTTCATCTGGGTATTTGTGTTCATGTGTGTTCACTTGTGTGTGATTGAACAAGAGAGAGGGAGAGATGGTGTCGTAGTGTGCTGTACAAGATGCTGCCAAAAGCTGACAGTACTTCTTGTTTATTTTGCATATTTTCTAGAAACCATGAACTGGTTGAGCTTCTGCCATCACAGACGCTCATATAGACAAACACTAACACATTCTGGGTTTCTTTCCAAAATATCAGACAAGTCTTTCTCCTCATCTTCTCTACTGGACTGCAGCTTCAGACAACCCTGCTAAGAGTTTGTCACATGCTGTACTGCCATCAGACTCCAGCAGCCCTCTGTAGGCCTGTGTATATGTACAGTAGATTATTATTCATCTCTTCACAGTCATCACAAGCTCTGGAGACAGTGGGCTCCCTTAACAATACTATGCTCCTCTTCCTCGCTGGACCCAGTGCTACTGAACAAGCAAGTGTGTCAGACCCAAACAAGACTGTGGTTTTCTGGCAAATGGCACAACATGGACTCCCCATAGTCACAAAGTACTCATTTATGCAAAGATAGGGAATATTAGTGTAGATAGAAAACAATAAAACAAACAAACAAACAAACAAAAAAAACATTTTATCACATTTTACAATATTAAACAAATGGCATTATGCAGACAATGGTGGACTTATAAGGAAGTGTACCGATCCTCATGTGGAATAGTGTTTCTTTTATGCAGCTTTAGAACTTCTTTTGATTAAAAAATTGACATAGATTCAGTTTCTGATCTGAGTAAATAAGGAAAAAGAAAAGTTAAGTGGATCATATTTGAGCTCAGGGGTTCAGCGGCAGCTGCAAAGCTGAATTTATCCACAACACTGTAGAGTTCAATCATGGCTTGAGGTCTTTCATGCTTGCCTTTTTTTTGTGCTCTATCTAAAGCAGATATGGCCTCTATAAAAATCTTGCAAAAAAAAATGATCAGGTCATGGCATTAGCTCTGTTTGGCCTTAACGGTGGCAAACTTCAATGGCAAAGCAATCAGATTTAGGTCAGTAGATTTATGTGTTGAGTGGTTTTAAAAGGTTTGCATTAGCTTGCCGTAGCACAAACCACAGACAGACAGGCAGGCAGAGTATCAGGTGTAAAAGCTCTGTCTGTCTATCATACACACTCTATTGTTGCCAGGTTCACTCTCTCCTCCTCCTCCCCCTGCACCGCCAGTCTCCTCTAACTGGCTCGACTCTCTCATTCTCTGTCACCCACTCTCTGTCTCTCTGACAATTGCGTTATTTGGCCTTATCGAGGAATATGAAACGGCATGGCGTGACATCTCCTCTCCGAGCCCAACAGATATGCCAATTCATTTCGCAGCCGGCGATTTGACAAGCTAGACTGCTCCTCTTGAAAGACGTCATTCAAGCGCACCGCCGCCGCCACCGAGCCACACTCCCCTCCCCTCTTTCATCCTGCTTTCTCCATTCCAGTTCCCTCTCTCCTTGTTGCAATCTGTAGAGCTTTTCCTCATGAGATTGAAAAGGCCTCTCCTGAGAAGCTTGAAAAGAACAAGACGAAAAAGAAGAAGAAGAAAATAAAAACTAAAAACTCCTTCTTCATGACCATCCCTCCTTTAAAGAAAAAAATTAGAAGTTTTCAAAATATAAAATGATGGGATAGAGGTTGGAGGCAAGCGGGTGATAACATTTGAGGATGTTATGGGGAAAATTTAGGAAAATGGGAAAAGGTTGAGCGCAATGTGGATGACAGAGAGAAAATAAATAAGAAGAAAAAGAGAGAAGAGGAGATTGGAGCTCCTAGCTCTGGTTGTTTGAGGGGATGTCACAGCCACTAATACAAGTGTTTAAATATTTGATGCAGGGGTGGGGGGTGGGGGGTGGGGGTAAAGCAGGATCGTCTCGCCCCGGAATTGAGTGTCAAGATGGGAATCTATTACAGACAATCTGTGTGTGTGTGTGGGTGTGTGTGCGTGTGAATAGAAGGCACATTTGACAGTGTGGTGAAGCAGAGCAAAGCCGTGTGCGCGGTGTAGCTACAATCTCCTCTCCACCAATTCAACACTTTAAGCCAACACCTTTCAATCCCCACCTCTGTCTCCCGAACCCCACCTTCTCCTCACTTAAATGTTTTTCTGCCGTGCTTCAGTAAACGCTGATTATCACGTCTTTTGAAATGGAGGTTTTTCAGCAAGGAGCGAGACGTAAAGTGGGTGATAGAGGGACTCAGACACAGAGAGTGGGGTGCAATATGGGTAGAGTACGAAACAGCTCTTTGAAAACAAGAAAATCTGATACAAGAAAAGAAACAGGGTTTCATTTTTGTGTCCAAAAGGACAGCAATTAAAGATGCACCATGTAAGGTAAATACTTCTTATAACTGTAAATCTTTATTTAACTGTACAAACTTTTCTCTGACAACAACATAATCATAACTTTATAACCATGAAGTTTAAGTAATTAGATGTGCTAAACTCATGAAAAACAGGGAAAGACTGCATGATAGAGTAGTTGGTGTGCACATTTACCTCAATGTAGCAGGTTTACCCAGGGCATTTCTGAGAGGAATTTGTCTTTCCAATGCTTGTCATTGAAAACATGCACGCTAGGTTAAACTATCTTCCCTAATGACTGTATGAGGGCTTATCTAGTTGCCATATTTTTGCAGTAGAACATAAAGGTACATTTTAATTACAAGCTGCTCATTATTACTCATTAAAAGGTATAACAAGATGGTGCAAACACGCTCCAAACTATCGTGAGAAGATTACCAAATTAGAGACAAGAAGCCCGACTGAGAAAAAAAGAAAACACAACTGAAGGTTTTATTTTAACAAATGATTTTTATAGAAAATATAACTGAAGTTGCACTACAAAATCATAAAAGAAAAAAGCTGAAAACGTACACATGCATGGAAAGAATGTGCAAACTCCAAACAGAAAGGCAACGCCAGTATGTTTGACAGTAATGACTGATTATTGTGGTGAGAGTGTTAACAAAAAGTTATACAAACAATTGCAACACAATAAAAACTCAAAACTCACAAACAAAAAGACACAAAAACTAAACATGTAGAAAATATTATAATAAACATGGAAAAAAACCATCAATGCCAGCAAGTACTGCCACTGAAAAATGTGCAGTAGTAGTAGTACACTTCTTTATCAAGCCCTTGTTTTTTTGTTTTGACTGCAGGTCTGTTGGGGTGTTCAGATTGCAGTAAATTCAATTAAGAAACAACATACACACTTCAGCCCTCACATCATCACAATCTCTCCTTCTCTCTGTTCGATGATTGAGGGCTTGCGGCCTGGTCACTAAAGAAACCGGGACACAGTCCATTCTCACCTGTGTGTGTTGGTGCGGTGATGTGTGCACGCACGTATGCGATTGTGTTCCTAAGCTGTCTAGACAGGGCCAAGTGCTGCTTTAACCTGTGTGTAATGAGGGCAAGGTGGGACATTGTTAGAGAATAAAGCTTGTTACATTTAGCTCAAACACACAAAAATGTACTCATACACAACACAGACTCACACACACACGTTTTATCCAAAACAGCCTCAGCTAATACTAAGTCAGGGTTGACCAACACCATTGACTTCAGTTTAGTCTTGCCCTGTAGCTCAAACAAGCTTGTTTTTTCCTTTTTCTTTTGTGGCACTAAAGCCTCTAATGTCTTAACAGCCAAGTTCAGCAAAGAATGACAAAAGCATGAATATGTCCACAAAATTGTCCTTTTATTAGAAAATATTATTTTCATTTGATAACAACACCCCAGGATGTCCAGGTCTTACCACACCAGTGCTAAATATTAATTGTTAAAGAACTGGTCCAAATCTGCCTGTCTTCAATTCAACAGAATTCTAGTAGATTAATTTATAAACATGTGGGTGGTTGCCAACGTGGATACAATGTGGGAATAGGTGGGCAACAAATTAGTGTGCATGGTTTAGAATACAATTTTGCAAGCCATGCACCCAAAACATAAGCAGTGCTCTTCAAAACTTGGCTGCACGGTTGACTGGTTGTTTATTCACAAACACTAAGATTTCAGTGTAACTGTAACTGATAATTCACCTACTTTCTCAAAATTTTGAGTTGTTAATTATTCTACAACAGTTGCAGCAGTCCAGTGAGATAGTGGCTTAAGATGATATCTCACTGGGCTGCAAGTGTTGGGAACTCTTTGGAGACAAAACATTGCAAAACCATATGAAAATCTTCATTTGGAATCATACTGAACAACATGTTTGCATGAGCTCCTGTCAAAATTAACCAGGAGTTTGCAGACGAAATGACAAAAACTATACAGCTCAAGCACTCTACAATCACAGAAACTAAATTGGAAAGGGTTCAAGTCAGGGCTCAGATGCTCACAATGACTCCATGACTATTTTGATAAAAAAAAAAAAAAAAAATTGTCTCTCAAATTTTTTGAACATGTTCAAAATTCCAACAACTATTAGAGAAAGGCCTGTGACCTGTGCAAGGAAACTGAGGACCACTGCGAATGTTTTGAGACATTTTAGAAACAATATAGGTAAGCTGGATAGAAATTCAATATTGTGATGAAGTGATGATATATGGTCTGAGCGACCACCCTGTTGCTGGGTTAAACAATATCCAAAGGTTTATTACAGAGGGAAGACTGATGAAGAAGCACAGCAACATTGCATTTAGTTTTTAAAAAAATGGTTTAACTTCATAGAGGATTGCTAAACGGAGTTTCATAATTATGTTTCAAAAACAATGCTAGGGAGATGTCACACATTTATGTCAAAGCAGCTGAGTTCTGCTCCAGGTCTCTTTTGGTCCTGCATATCTAGTTTCATTTCTGAAAGCTCACGTCTCAATGGGATGTGGCCGACTCCATCAGTGATTTGTTGTGAATGGTCAGAGGCAGTCTAAAGATGAACTGGTCTTTGCGGCCATTTTTGAGAAATGTTTTGTGAAAGGGCCTTACTATTTTTGAATACTGATAAAGTGCTCTCTGCCCAAATGTTTATTTCCTGACTGCTTTTTAGAAGCAGTTTGGTAAAACATTTAAATTTAAGATGTTGCAATAACGGAAATATTATCCTTTTACTCAAAAAGAAAATGCACTGATAATTTGAGGTATTTTGTAATTATTTATACTATGTAATACACTGTATCCATTGTTTTAACTTATAGTCCTCAAATGCATTTATTATCATATTACTCCTGCAAAAACAGATCCATTAAATATTAGTTTAAAATTTGAAAACACTCAACGCTGACTTTTTTTGTTGAATACTTTTCATTTTATAAAATTTGTTGTTATATTATGAAATATCAACAAATAAATCTGCTTTCTTCACCAGTTGAAGGATTTCCATTCAAATCCATGAGCACACTCACAGTTAACCTGACTCAATAATGCATCTTGTGAGTTTTGTGCGCTATGTGTGTGTAGCATCCAGATCAGACACTCTGACATTCCCCCAGTCCCCCATACACACACACACACACACCTCTACATATGCACACATGAGACACATCAACCCCCAGCTTTCTCTATCTCATACACACAAACACAGACACAGGTCCCCCCCCCCCCCCC
>NC_051449.1:16997050-17048018 GCF_001649575.2 Kryptolebias marmoratus | reverse complement strand
CCCCCCCCCCCCCCCATCTACCCACTAGACAGTGATTCTATGTTCCATGTCGCCACCCTGTCTTGTCACATTTCCTTCTTGTCTGCCACACTGTCTCTTTCTCTTCCTCTTTTGTACTCCCTCTGTTGTCCTCTCCTCTCCCTCTCTCTTCTCCCATCCCTCCATCCGATCAATAGCTGCTGGCACTTCCTTCCACAGCTCAGGAAAAAACAATTAAAAGCCATCGATCCCAGGCACACACGGACGCATGGACGCGCTTGAACACACACAGACATGCACACACTTCAACGCAACAAAACACACACGCATTCAAACACACGCCTGGCCATGAATATGCAAGTGGTTCTCCTTGACCTTCAAAGACAGGGGAAAGCCAGGTGACTTCATTCTTCATGAGACTGCCACTGGATATGTCAGTCGCCACTTCTAACACACACAAACTTTACCTTCACACACACAGAGATGCAAAACACACACACTTATTAACGCATGTTTAACTCAGGCAAACTTATATGAGTCTGAGGATGCATACATGCATATCTTAAAAAACATCAACCAATGGTGTAGTATTCAGATTTTAAAAAGTGGCCAGGAACTTGCCATTGTGTGACGTGACTGGTATATGAGTGGGTTTCTTTTTATTGCCTTTAGATTACGTTATCTTGGTTGTTTTTTCTAAGGTGTCATACTTGACATCTCAAGCACAAAGGAAAAGATTATAAGTGACATTAGTCATTATTTTCGACATATTGCTTTACTTCAGTTACTGTAATGTAAAGTTATCCAAAGTTCAAAGTTATGTTCACACTCTGCTTGAACACAGGTAAGACAAATATAGGGATGAGATTACCACAGGAACGCATACCTTTTAAACAGCTAGAAGCAGATATGCCTTCTCAATGAGAATTGATTTTGGTAACATATTAATCAATATTAATCAAATAAAATTGGCTAAAATAGCAACTGAGATGCATTATAATCTGAATTAAAGATTTTTGTCAGTTCAAGTTACAAGCATCATACATCCATCTATTTTCACAGAACCACATCATCTGCAAGGAGCCAAAATATGACCCTGCAGGTTTCTAAACCAGACACTGTCCAGTCTATGACTTTATCCTGCCTGTGAAAACCATAAACAGGACAGGAGATAAAGAAGGCAGCCCTGACAAGAAAAAGCTCAACTTTGTTCTAAGAATGCAGACGTGGCTTTGTCTTAGAAGGACCAGATCCCCCACAGAAGTGATTCTAGCACTCAGTTCTCTCGCCACACCAACTCTAAAATCCTTTAGGAAACATGGTTGTAAGCCTTCTCTAGCTCCACAAACAAACATGGGACAACTCAGTCCCATCCTTCACCCCACCTCTCAGTAAAAATCTGGCTCACTGTTCCACAACCTGGTTGAAAGCCACACTGCTCAATCTGGATCCAACCTCCAAAAGCCTCCTTCTTCAACACCTTCAGTCCTGTCTAAATTTTTAAACTTGTGACCACCACCGCAGTCTGCCACCCTAACTTTATTCTGGTTCATGTAAACTACAGTGAGATGTGAGACGCAAGTCATTCAGGAATGTGCTTTTTTTTTCTCTAATAACAATACTGTAGAGTTCAAAATTGGTATATATTTATAAGTTGTCCTGCAAAGCAACATAAAGACAATGTGTTATTTTGTGTTTGTACACTGTTGGCAGATCGATAAAATATGCAGAGTTATGTTTTGGGTGGTTCAGTGGTTAAAACGGTCACCTCAAAGCAATGAAGTCACAGCTTCACCTCCTGCTTGGGGCTTCTCTGTGTGGAGTTTGCATGTTCTCCTTGTGTATGTGTGGGTTCTCAGGTCTCCTTCCAAAGACCAAAAACATGCATGTTAGGTTAATACATAACTCTAAATTGTCCCTAGGTATGAATGAAAGGGTGTGTAGTTATCTGTTTTGCGTGGCCCTGTGATTATTTGCTACCTGTCCAGGGTGTAACTCGCCTTTTACACAGTGACCACTGAAGATAGAAATCAACCCCTTCAACCTCAAAGGACAGAGAAAACCTGACTAGTCACCACAAAAAATAAAATACTGGAACTGTAATGATTTGAGTTATTTTTCTGTATGTTATATTGTGTTGTCACTCTTGTGTTCTGTTTGTTCTGGTCGTCTTATATGTTCTAAGGTGTTTCCCTGTCAGCATTCATCTGCCCTCAGTTCAGTAGCTCTCCACTCAGCTTGCCACGTCCATCTACACCTGTCTCTAGTTACAAATCAGTCACCTGTGCCCACTTCCTTATTATCCTCTGCCTATATAATCTGGTCTTTGTCAGTCATTGCTTGCTTGTTCATTTTCCTCTCCTTCACGTCTGCCTTTTTTGATGCCATGCTTTTATGTTTTGGCCCCGCTATGTTCATGTGCCTTATGTTTTTGGCGCCTTGTTTTCTGAGTAAATTTTGTTATTGTTTTTCGCTGCCACGTCAGCCTTTAGTTTTCCATTCTCTTTTGTTAATAAATCAGTTAATTTTTTTACATCATTATGTGTCTGCATATTGGGTTCGCCTCACTCAACCATAACAGGAACAGAAAATATATTCACCAAATTTGTGGTATCTTTCAAAACTGACATCTTAAATTCTAGAGAATTTGTTAAGGAGTTTAAACCTTAGAAAAAGCTTGAACCACAAACTGCTCTGTATAAAAATGGCTGTACCTCCACTGTGCATATAAACTAAAGCCCAGGTAAATGACTGGTGGAATAAAGTAATTGTGTGAGCTACGGCGGTGGCTTTTATTACAGACATGAAAGGGCCTTGTCATGGAGGTGCTTTGTGAAAACGTTATTCTTGTAGAAATGTATTTTAATTTAAAGATGCAAGAGCCACAAATATGCATCACAAAATACTGACTGCCTTTTGTGAGGGCTATCAAAGAAAGAAAGAAAGAAAGAAAGCTGGGCTAAGTATAGAGACAGAGTGATATAGCGGAGCAGCAGTCACACTCTAGCTGTTGCTCAATGAGGGAGTGGCCTGTAACGCCACCTCTAATCTGTGTCCAGTCAGCCGTGACATATACACATACACACATCACACCACATCTGCAGAGCTGCCACAGATCTAGCAATATAAAAAATAGTCACAGGTCTTTGCTGCTGATGGACACAGGGGTTAGAAATGAAATTCTGTTGATGCTGGGATGCTTTTTCATTCTGTGTATATGCATGTGTGTGTGCGATGTGCCCGCTGTCACTGCAGGCCAGGTGTTCCTCAGGGTCCACTGGTTCTCTTTTGATTCAGAGAGTTTGACAAATGGAAACAGAGAAAGAAGGGGTGACCAGGAAAGCGGGAGAGCTTGATAAATGATTGTAAAGTGATGGATTGACTGCAATCCTCCTACATCTGTAGCCTTTGCTTCTGTCACAATGGACGCTGAATTTGTCAGCCGCACAGTCACCTGTCACTGATTCAGGACTGTACTTTTGAACAAATAAAAGTTTAGAATCCAGGCAAAGCAATGTCTAAGTCAATTTTAAATTGAGAAAAAATAAATAAATAAACTTCAGTAGCCCCAGATCGCTGAAGAGGAGTGATGTGTCATGTAATAGACTCAGGAGGTGTGTTTTTTATTACATTTTTGCATATATTTGGTATGTTATGTTTTATTTTGTTAAACCTTGACTTACAAATCTGCTCAACTGTTTCAGCAACCTTATCTGAGAAGTAAAAGTTTCAAACAAAAACTGACTTTAGTGTCACTCTTTGTTCTATTTTTTTCAGAGAGGAAACACTCAACAATTCAGGTATAACTAATGCAAAAAACAAACAAAAAAAAAACATCTAAATGAGCAATTTTTGTAATACCATTGCTCACTGTCATGATACAAGTAGCTAGGATGCTAACTAGAAGAAACCACCATGACTTGGCTACAAATATAAGATGGGTTCTCTTCTGAATGTGAACTCCCAAATCCAGCTACATTATAGTCACACAGATGTGTGTAATTCTTTTTAAATATGGCTACATTTTGATGAGATTGTTAACCTTGTCACTCACAGCAGGAAGGCCTCCAGTTCCAGTCTTGAATATGCAGGACTTCATGGAGTGTGTGGAGTTTCCATGTTCACACTGATGCTTGAGTCTCCATGAACGAGTTTTCTTTGGGCACTCCAAAAGCACCCGTTAGGTTCATTAGTGACTACATTGGGCTTAGGGTAGCTTCTCACTGGGCTGCAACCTTTGGAGACTTGTTGGCGAGTTTCTGTTGCAGTCTCATGGAATTTAGTGTTTGCAATCACATTTTGAACAGCCAGTTTTTGGAAAATCACAGCCTATTTTGTGTGCACAGCCGGCAAAACTGTATTTTAGGATGTACATATTGCTCTGTTGCATCATTTGTGTCCACAACGTACTTGCCTTGGCCTGCTTTGTAACCATCTTTGATCTACTTAAGTACACTTTTGGAATTAAGATAGGCAGATTTGCACCATAATAATTATTATTTTATTTGCATGTTTTTTTAGACCTAGGCATTTGGGGCTGTAGTCTCGGATATTTTTTGTCATAAAAAGAGCTCCCATGCAGGTGTCAAAATACAACTCTAGTCATCTAGAAGTTACACAAACTAACCCCCCCCACCCACCCCCAACGTTTTGAGACATTTTGGCGACTCCCTCGTGAATGTCGTTCTCCAACTAGTCATTATCAGTTACAGCCCAGGAAGATACTACTTTAGGAGTTAGTTTAAAAGAGTGTTCTTTGTCTTGTGTATTTCTGTGTTGGTCCTGCAATCCTGAACAGGACAAAACAAATGAGTAGATGGATACTATGAAATATAAGGTAAATTGGGGGAAAAAAAATGGGATTCAAATTTTTAAAAAGTAAATAAATGAAATTTGGGTTGGACTTTCTAGGGGTATAAGGGTGCCACTGACTGTGCGGATTGATTTGCAGGTTCAAGCATTTTGAATGACTTCTCTTCTGTCGTAAATTATCAACCTATATATTTTTAACAAACAGATCAAATATAATGATGTAGTTGTTCTTTGTTGTTAAATAACCTTCAGAAAAATATCAACTACAGTATAAACACAGCTAAACCAAAATTAACTTCTTTTCATCCTTTTCCAGTCTTTAGTGTATGTCTTTGTTGTCTTGGCAGCACTTGAAAATCAATGCATAAATAAAAACATAAAAGTCTACTTCATCCCAGTTAGATCATAAGCTCGAACTCCTAGACTAAAGGATCAATTGCCACCTGATCAGATCAGTTAATTGCAGCTTCCGTGTATTTTGCTGCCTATAAGATCATTTCACACCTCTGTCAATCATACAAGCTGAAGTTCATGCCCGGTCAATTGATTCTCAGTCATCTGGATGTAATCCCTCAGCAGTTAACCAATTAGGCAATTAACCAATTTAGCAAACATCTAACAGGCCAGGCCTGTTCCACGCATGTGGGTGTTTACTGCTAGTGCCTTTTGATTGGAAGCTGAAGTTGAGAAATATACACACCTGTGTGGATTTGTGTTCTGATGTTATCATGCTTGACTTGAGATATTAGTAACAGGTGGCTAACTGGATCCCCGGGGGTCCGTGCACTCCACATGGAGATCTGTGTTAATCAAGAGATACATAATTAGTGTGCGAGACAGTGTGTGTTTTGGAGTGTGAGCTGACTTACTGTGTTTATCTTTTTTGCAAAACTCTTAATTAAGGCAGTTAATTCATAATCTTGTTGGCTGTATGAATTCCCGCTTCATTATTATCACGCGCTTTTGTCTATACATATGATAGCTCGCAGGTTCAGCGTCTCTCTCTGTTTCTGTGTGCTAGGTCTGCGTCCGTATGTGTGAGGCAGCTGTATTAGTACATCAGTGTCTGTCCCTGTCCGTGTGCTGACAGCCATAAACCAGCAGACGAGCATGTCTCTTTCAGCAGAGTCAATTTTACAGCTCTGACTCGCAGCTTTGAACTGACAAATCAATAAAATCAGAGGGAGTTAAATAATTTAGAGCTGGCTCTAATTAGTCTTCTAGTCCTGCTGTATGGATTCCTCTACAATATTGATGACAGAGTGCTGGTTTATGGAAGAGACTGGAGATCTGAACTCTCCTCTTTTCTGCCTTCTTATCAGAAATGACATAATACAAATCAACACCACAGAGAAGAGGCAGGAATTTCAATTTTCAGTTGAATGATGCAGGGAAAAGCAGTACGGGTGGCATTAAGGCACATCATTTCTAGCAGCTTAAGTTCTGTTGATTTGCTTTATGTTGTTATTCATAAATCCATCACTAAATGATGCAACACTGAGGTTAAGCCTCAGCTGGGTAAAAAGCAAACAAAACAGTTTAACAAGACAAAGAAAAACTTTGAGTCTGAAACAATACTTGATGAAGTAAATAAATAAAACTGCATCTCTCAGAGGGATAAAAACCGACATTTACTAAAAACTCACACTGTGAATTAATAATTTCTTTGACAAACCCGTTCCCAACTTCAATTGATTTACATTTTAATTGTTTTATTCTTGCATTTCATGCTCAGCTGTAGCCGAGAGAAAATGCAAGGTAATGTAGCAGAACAAAATGTAAAACAGCTGTCACAAAGTCAAACAGTTCTCTAGGTTAAAAGGAGATTTAAAGAGGCCAATATGCTCCGTATCAACAAAAGTGATACAATTAGACATTTTAGTGGTTCAGTGTGTAGAATGTAATGTTTCAGCACTAGATTACACTGGCCACAAAGTACCGTGGAAGGCCTGTCATGAAGCCAAAGTTTGGTTTGTGCCTTTTGGGTAAATATTTTAAGCTGACAGGAGGACAAGGGGACAGTCTGCAGATACTTGTGATCAGTTACTTACTGTGAAAAAGGACAAACACAACTTTTCTGCAAAATATTAGAAAAGAATTGAGTAATTTGTATCCATTCTGTATATATACTTCATATAAAATAACTGTAACCAGATTGTATGTTAAACAAGGGTTTCAAATAAATTAACCTTGAGAAATCTTTACTTACAATGCTGAGAACTAGAATGACTTACTCTAGTTTATAAATTTCACAATTATCAAAAATAAAAAAATGATAATGTGAGCTGTGGGATTTAGTAAAACTTAAATATTTACTCTTTTTTTCTTTAAAAGGGTATTAAACATGGACAAACTTAATAATTTGAGCATCAGCTTTTTGTTTGATGTCCATTTTTTATTTCATTTAACTATTTGGAATTAATAGGATCTCATATACTGTAACAACCAACCAGTGCTTTGAAAATAGACTTCAAAAATAAAACACTTAACATTAAAACAAAATATTAAAAAATAAAAGCAAGAGTTCCTGAATAACACACCAGGTCTAAATTGAACCAAATGAAATATTCCAGTTCAGGGAAGCCAGAATCCCTGTGAGGATGCAGGGTCTCAGTTGGTTCATTTACTCATTAGTATAACATAAAGTGTTGTAGTTAGAACAAATGTACAAAAAATGTTGTTGTGTTTTCTTTTTAGATTAGTTAAAATTATCTTGTGCAAATAAAAAGGATGTTTTGTTCATTTAGTTCACAGTGGTTTCATATTATTAAATTTAATTGCAACCATTGTTGAAAGCAAGTTAACTTGCAAATAAAATTAACAGTTTTTAAAATGTTTCCTGTTGATTTTTTTAAATTATGTATTTTTTTCTAGACTTTGTTTTTTTTGTTGGGTTTTTTTTTGTTACAATATCCAGATAAGATTTAAGTTTAGGATAAAAAAAAACATGATGCTTTTCAACCATTACAGCCTCAATAATAAGCCTGAAATTCAAATCCTGTATTTCTTCAACATACTGTGTATATTGTGTCTATATTATTATTAGTGAAACTATAATTGACAAAATTTAATATTTCTCTGTTTTCAAAATGACTGATTTTATATTTCCTTTGATTTTTCTGTATTTCTGTAGTTGTGTACATGCACTGCTGTGTGTGTGTGCGTGTGTGTGTGTACTCACTGCAGTAGTCTGGCCATTGTTAGTGCCAGTTTATTTGTGCTTGTATGTGTATAAATGTGTGTGTGGCGGCTGTTATCAGTCCCGGGGGGTGGATGGGTGGGGGGTGTGGGGCTATCGATCATCTCTTTTAATTACCCCGAGCATAGCGAGAGGCCTAAATTAACTCCTCTCCTCTGGCTGCTGAAAAAGCCATGCATATTTCACGACCAGGAGACCAATCGTATGTCACTCAGCCCTTCTCCTCTCCTCTGACAAGACAAGACTTATCACTGTTATTTATCTCCCCCTCCCCACCTCCGCCGCCGCCGCCACCCCCTTTCCTCTGTCTCTCCCCTCTGCGGCAAGCATGTTGTCTGTGTGCAAAACAAAAGAGTGAATAATAAATTCCCGCGCTGAGCGTGTGAGGTTGTGGCGAAGCAAAGAACAAAAATGTGGATCTCAAGTGTCTCGATCACTTTTTTTTTTTTTGTTTGTGTTAGTGTGTACACATGTGCAGTCATGTGTCACATGTGTGTCCTTGCTGCTATTCGAGAAGCAGTGAAAAACCATAGAGATGCATTAGAGGTGTTTTACCATGC
This sequence comes from Kryptolebias marmoratus, assembly GCF_001649575.2. Classification (NCBI taxonomy): domain Eukaryota; kingdom Metazoa; phylum Chordata; class Actinopteri; order Cyprinodontiformes; family Rivulidae; genus Kryptolebias; species Kryptolebias marmoratus. Next base: position 17,039,468 of record NC_051449.1, on the reverse strand, counting down.
TGCTGTCATTGTGGCTTGTCTGCTGGCTGTTTTCCTTCAGGGGACCATTCTGTTTGGCTCTACTCTGTTTCCCTCTTTCTCTTTCCTTGCTCTGTACTTTGCTTTCCACAATAAAATTCTCTTTTCTCGTACAATTTGTCAGCTGATGATTACTTCATGACATATATTAGCTCTTCCCTTCCTTTTTTCCCAACTTTTCATTCAGAAGCAGAAATGGAACGGCAGCTCCAAACGAGTTCCCTCTGACATTTGAACAACAAACTTTGCAAAGTGCACTAGCATGACAAAAGAACCAACATGTGAAGTTACACACTTGAATGCTCAATGAATACCATTTCTCTTTCTTAGTCCGTAGTGATAGAACTGGTAGGCATGTTTGTTATGAATCTGCTTGTATGCATGCAAATGAGAACAGCAAATTCTACTGAATGTCAGACTTAGTGGCTCATTTAGTTTATTTAATGATTCTATTGTATCAAATTGTTACATTTGAACAGCTTTCCTAAGACATAATTTACACAGTATTGTGATTAAATGTATTTTAATTGGTATGTTATTGTTTTTTATATAATTGCAACGTGTGGGTCTGTATATATATGTTAGTATTTTGCTTGAAATATTCATTTTTCTGTAGATTTTAGTTAGACCTAAAAAAAAATCTCATTACATCACACAGCATTCTCCACAAAACCGGAACTGTAGCTTGCACAAAAAGCAAGTTAAACTTAAAAAAATGTCTAAAGCGTTCCAGTTGAAAAGAAGTTGTGTTCATCGTCACCTTCGTGGGGCTTTTAAAACAATCATAGCCGTAGCTGGAGACTGTGCTTGAAAATGTAAAATAAAAATTTGGGGAAAATGTTGAAGCTCAAGAGCACTTTTCTGCACTTGACCTTGACTTCCATACCAGACTTTAGATCATTTAGATTTATTTTTGAATAAATCACAACTCTTTATACAACCAAAAGCAGCTCAGAATGCAAAAACCCCCTGATGGCTCACACTTAATGATTACATTCAGCAGAGATTTAACAGTTTTTTGGGGGGATTTTTTATATTACATTTCTAAAATGGATGTTGAATTACTTAAAACAATCTGATAACACAGTGTGGGTGAAAACCTTTGGCAGGTAAATGTTGCCTGAAGATTTATCCACCTGTCTACTCCTTCCCACCTTCACCGTTAACTTTTTTTTTATCAAGCTGGAGAAATTGGTTTTCAGGCTCTTTCACACTTACATTATGTTTTCAGTCCTCTCATCTCCCACTGTCCTCACATGATGTGTTTTCTCTCTCAGCTTGCATGTGTGTGAGTGTGTTTGTGAATGTTAAAAAAGGAAGATTTGTGTTATGCTGGTGGGCTGACATGGTAAACAACCCTTGCCTATCTGTCTGTCTGTCTGTTTTCCAACAATGACTCTGAGTCACTCACTCAGATATACACAATCAGTCAGCCTGCAAGTCAGTGAATTATCCGCAGCTACTAATGGTCCTTCCTCAATCTCCCTCTCATTGTCTCCACACACACACACACACACACACACACACACACACACATACACACAGAGCAGCCATCCTCTGTGTAATTTAAATGACTGTCAGGTCAGTGGCGAGAGCAGCACCTTGCCACGTTAAAAATGCCAGGCGGCTGCCATCGTCATCGCCAACAAGCTGCCCAAACTGTCACACACTCGCACACGTGTGGACACGCACACACACACACAGAGCTGTCAGCCACCGGTCACAATGCATTTACTTAGTGACAGAATTCTAATTAGTGGTCTGGCTGGTGTCACCTGACTCGGAAGGAGAGAAGGAGCAAGATTTGAATGGTGCAAGAGAGGTGGGGAGACTGGAAAACACGGACAAGGGAGATGGAAGGGAGAGAGGAAAGAGAAAAGAAGAGAGAAACTTGGAGGTGAAGTTAAAAAGAATAAGATAAACAGGATTCTACTTCTTTTTTCTCTTGGTCACATTTACATGAAATGCATCAGATTCCCTCCGATAAGTGAATAAAACATTCCCAGCAAATGGCCACACACCTAATTGCCACATAGATGAGGGTGCTTCAGATTAACCCCAAACAACCACTGACACGACTGCACCCTTCATTGTGACATGTCTTCACTGGAAAACACAAGGAGGGGACGGAGAGGGCATGATGGGAGTCTGATGAGAGGATGTACGGGATGCACCCAGACTAATATTTGGAACACAACATCTCAATCATCTCCAAGTCACGGTACTGACAATAGAGTCGAAAAGAAGCACAAATTGAGTATCAAATTTTAGATTATGTTTTGTGTGGGGTATATTTTGAGCACACTGTCTGTTGCTTTTTATCACACGCCACCATAAGGCAAACGGCAGATGATAATGTCTGCATGAGTACATGTGTTTGGAAATAAAATATCTCATGAACCACAAGATGGACTTAATGAAACTCTAAGAAAATAACCATGCAATATACAGCTACAGCTAATTAACTTTTAACTATTGAAGCAGGCCACCATAACTAATTAATCTTAGCAAATACAACAATGGCTCTAACCCACTCAATTTTTACAAATATTGAGCTAAACCTTGATGTGGTAGCAGCTGTGAGTCATCCCCAACACGTATTTTGAGTACTAACAAATCGCTAAATCTTGCATAATGTGGCATTGCTTATAATGTTATTTTCAAGGCTTGACCAAAACAATTAGATCATTTTTTAACATAAGATGATCTTAATTTAAAACTTGCATGAAAGGCCGTGAGCAATTAGCATTTTGTCATGGAATTTTAGGCTTTGATTTTAAACTGTAATTTTAAGATCAACATGTTGAAATTCTGCAAAAATGGCAAAACTAAATAAAAAATCCTATTTAGTCAGAATCAAGGTACTGTTTGTAAGAGTACATATGAAATCTATAGTACAGTAATGCTAGTACAAATGATGGTTATGTCAGAGAAACACATTTACATTTATTACTGAGCTGAAAGTGAAAAATAACATTGCAATGCATTTTAAAAAAGTTTTTTTTTTAAATCATTCATTTTTCATAGCTTGTACTTTTCGACATTCACCACCTCTCTGGTTTTTCAGATGTGCCCAAAACTATTATACTGTTACATAACCAGCAGGGATATCACATTAGTTAATTTAAACTTTATTTATAAAATAAGGAAGATCCTCTTAAAAATAAACTTAGTTCCTTAAAACAAAAACTTGTGTGTGCTTCTCTGCTGAAGGTCAACACTAGTTCATTAGACAGTGTTCCTACATGTTTTCTTTTTTGAAATATCAAATTTCCAGGCTCAAATTTTCAAACTTCTCTGTTCACTTTTAAGCCATATTTGACATCAAAATGTCTACATTTTCTACAAATGAATGTTCATTGGTGGAGCTTTATTATCTTTATGTTTCCAACATCATGAAAAAACACAAACTGAGGTTGGATAACAGGAAAGAGCACTTGTGAAAAAATATAGATAAACAGATATACTATTTTAAATATTTACAATTAATTTCAAGTATTTAAACCAGGGTTCAAATCTTCTTCAGCATATGTTATTCATTTGGTAAAACTATGCTTCTATTTGTAATAAAACATAGAAACATTTTGTATGCTTTAGAGCAGGGCTACAATTGAAACTCTGCAGTTAGCTGAATACCATGAAATATTCTACTGCAGAGAGCATCTTATGGTTGACGGTCTTGTCCAACAGCACACCAGCTAACAGAGGGGATGTGGACTGAACAGCAAACCTTGTCATCAGAGGGAAACTTCTTGTATCACTTGAAGCACAGCCTTGTATGAAACCTGTAGACAGGCATGGCTGGTCCATAACAAAAAAAAAAAGAAAAAAGAAAAACAACTAAATAATTTGCCTGATAAAGTACTTCCTCATTACAAAATATAAATGTATTAAGTACTTAGTTTGGTTTGTGTTGTTTTGTTGTGTGTTTTTCAACTATTTGAACAATTTTAAATTGAACTAAAATTGGTTTTTGGTGTCTCATTCCCAGTTTTTTACTTATTTGCAGTTATGCGACAGGACAGGTCATCGCCTGCGTTCATCAGTAAATTTATCATATCGCCCTGTTGGCAGTGAACAGAACTACAGGAAGCTTGAATAGAGTCTCAATGGGGTGGAAATAATTCTGCCCCATGGACACATTCTGCTGGTTTTAGCTCAGTGACATGGCCACAACTAACACCAGACCTCCCATGACTTTATTTAATGCAGGAATAGTTGCAGTCAAACCTGCTGTGTCCAACAGAGGAGATTTTTAGTTAAAAAATCCATTTATGAGACTAAAATTAGAAGGTAAATTATCAATCAGCAGCTTGAAGCAGAAAGACGTGACACGAACAGAACAGAGAAAACTAAAGACTTAGGGGAGATATACAACAGGACATTTTCTCCAACATGGTAGGTCTATTTTCTGTCTATAACTACTTAGATCACCCACAGGTGGATCCTTTTTAACTAATTATGTGGCTTCTGATCAGAGTGGTTGGGGCTTCAAAGTAAAGAGGTCAGTATTTATGGAAAAACTACTTCTAGTTTTTAGTTATTTCACAGAAGTTTTTTTTTTCCTCTTCTCATTTAATTTTGTTAATTTGGAGTATTATTGTAGAATTAATACTTAAAATCAAATTAGAAATGCAACCCAGAAAGTTGTGTACCTGTCTGTCTGTTTTATTTTATGCAGTTAAAATTAAAAATACTCCAGCACTCCATTACTGCCTGTAGAGCTTATCATTAATACAAGTCTGGGTTTTCAATCAGTCATTCAAAAACTAATATAATGATGGCTGAAACCTTAAACTTGAGGCTTGATGTGGTAAATGAACCAAAAGTGGATATCACAATGACAACATCCATCTTTTATGAAGGCTTACATTCCATGTGAAAAACACTCTGCTTGCTTGAGCAAGTTTAACAAATTGAGAGTTTTTATTTTTTAGACAATACAAGAAGTGTCAGAGTCTGAAAACAACGGATGTTTTTCCATATTCTGTTGTCTTTTTTTGTACTTATTGAGACCTGGAAAATGCCCTAAACCAATTAAATATTTTTTCATATTTTTCAAGACTGCATAAAAGAGTTAAAGTCCCAAGTGCAAAAGACAACATGCTAGGAATAAAACAAGTGACCCTGAATCTAAGTTCAGACATTTAAGTCATCTCAGTGAGCAGAAAGGTTCTGCGGTTTTATTATAAGAAATAATTTAAAAAAAAAGAAAAAGAAGCAAAAAACAAAACAAAACTGCTTTGTTTCGAAAAAACTGAGACTCCTCCTTTTGTCTTGTTTATCACCACTCTTTCAATTATTTATATTTATATATTTTCTAATTCTGTAACATTGCTATGTCTTATCAGTCTACATGCTGTCTTGTTGTTGTCCTCATCTACTCAAATACCACAGGTCCCCTGCAGCCTTCATAGAGGTTTTGTCTCAAAAGTTTTCTTTGTTCAAAATCCTAATGTCTTCTGCTGAAATGTTTTTTTTATGTTTTATTTTATCTGCAGAATCAAACTGCAACCATGTCAGAAATCCTATTTTGTCCAATGCCCTTATTTTATAGTCCAAATTTTGCATGGAGAGCAGCAGACAATTAAAAAAAATGTAACTGTGTAAAAAAAGAAAAAAAATCTGCTGTTTAAAAAGTTGAAGTTGATGGGAAACAGGGGGCTTTTAATCCCCTTGAGGAGTTCATCCAGGCCCCATTACTGAGGAACCAAAGTAGGTTGTGAAGTTAGCTCTGACCCCACTGGGCTGTAAGGTTGCGAGTCCACGAGAGGAAGGGGACACAGTGAGCCCTGCGCTGAGAGCTCTTCAGGAGGTCAGACTGCAAAGAGGTTCCCCTCCATGCTGCACTCCACTCTGGTACAATTAACTAGCAGTGTGAAGAGGCACTTTATTTGTCTGCTCTGCATTTCCTCTTGTTCTGCTTATGTACCTGGTTGCCTGTGTGCCAGTTTAGTCTGTCCCTAAATGGCTGGAGTACAGGGTCCTTGTGACTCATCATATCCAGAATAAAGAGCACTTTAAGGGTCAAACAGGTAGTGGAGTGCTCCCCTCATTCTTAATCAACTTCAACACATTTCACACCTTCAAAGACTCTTACTGTCTGCATGTCAATGACCTACATACAGATTCACATTTGACCAAAGATCCATGATTGAAAGCATGTACTTCCAAGGGCCAATATAGTACCTTTACGTAAGATAAAGACACAGGCAATATTTGATTCTTATTTTAATTAAGAAGAAGAAATGATGGTGCAGAAAGCTTGATTTATATTGCCAAAATTAAAATAAATGTTTCTAGTAAGTGATAAACTCAACCAGGGTTGCTTTTTGTCACCAGTTCTGTTCACAATGTGTATGGGCATCATTTATAGGTTGAAATACTCATTAATTTACAGCCAGAAGCAGAGGGTTTCCATTTTAGGTTTTGAACTTCATCACTACGTTTTGCAGATGATCATGGTCTCAAGCAGCTTCCACAACAATCAAGCCTCGAAGAGGACAGAAACCCCATCAGATTACATCACTTTCATCTTCTCAAGAAACTCAATATGATGAGTTTTGAAAGTTTTGTCAAATTTTCTAATTTAGCATTTATTTTTAAATGCTTAAATGGACAGATTCCTCAGGTGCTCAGTGACCTGGTTCTTCTCACATCCACAGGCTCAATATCTTGTGGAGCAGCCAGTGGGAACTGCAAGGTTCCTTTTTGTGATAACCAGCTTTTCTCTAAGAGGTATTAATGTGTGAAATTCCTTACCTGCAGATTTGAAATTGATTCCTGACTTGAATCATTTTAGATCAAGACTGAAGCAGTGTCTGAAGGAGAACCAGTATTGTAATCATGAATAACTATAATGTCTTGTGATGTGTTTTGTATTGTAATGTATTGTGATCTTTTTTATCCATTGTTTTAATAAGTATAATATTTCAATCTTTTAAAACTGTATTTTACACTGTTTTTTTTTATGTTGCTAAAGGCCCATTTGTAGACAAGCATACATTACAAATTAGCTAAGGCTATAAATGTTATAGTGTATGGAATTTGTTAATACTAAACACTTGTTCCTACATGAATAAACAATTAAATTAAATTATATTATCCTATCAAATGGGGACCCCCAGCAGGCACTAGAGCCATTTGAGTCTGAGTGTGAAATTGCCAAAATGAAAATGAGCACCTTTAAGACTGAGGCCATGGCTCCTCCAAGTGAGTGAGTTTTGGTATTTTCAAATGAGAAGCTCAGCCATTTAGGAGTTGTTGTTTTTTTCTCATGGTAGGACTTATGCTTTGAATGTGTCAAACCAAGCAGAGACCTTGAGGCACACCCAGGACTTGCTGCAGAGATATTATAAGTCTATGTTGGTTTAGGGGATCATTGGAGTCCCTCCACATGAGCTGGTAAAGGGTGCTGAGATGAGGATTGAGGAGACTGAGAATCTCTGATTTAGCTTTTTTTCACCACGACTTGTTCATGAATGGGCAGGTGGATGGATGGATGAATGGATGGATTGATTAGAGCCAACTATATTAAATAAGAGACACACAATCTTCTAAGTGTTTCCATATGCCAGGAAGACCATTTTGGATGTGATTTATGATAAACCATTGACATTTCTATCCAGCACCATTATGACAAGGTAAAGGTTGCCACTTGCCCTCATGAAACTTAGTGTGCTGAAATTGTTTTTTTCTGTTATTTTAATTCTATCTTTCTTTGCAAGCTGTAAAACCAAATAAATTCGCCTCTATGTGTTTGTTGCTCACTGGGTAATCTTTTTTTTTATTTTAAGTATGCTGGTTATAGCATATGCACCATCACAAGGAGATGATTGCTGACTAAGCTCAAAAGGATGACTTGGGATGAAACTCAATTTTATTTCTTCTCACCTTATAATCCAGTCGCCTGCTCTGTGAAAAGCATAGCAGACAGTAAATAAAAGAAAACATTACAAAGAAAAAAACCACCCTCCTGAAGCGCTCAAAAGAGAGAGAGATAGAGAGAGCCCTTGTAACATTGGGTCAATTTGACCCGAAGACCACAGGAGGGTTAAAAGCTTGCTCAAAGGTCCCCTGGACCCCAACTAGAACTGGCACAAGACTGTTCTTATAATGTAAGTGCATAAAACTGGAAAATGCTTGACAATTATATAGTAAGTAAATTAAAAGTCAATTTCATTAAGCTACTAATGTGATATGTATATATAGTATCAGTATAGCAAGTTTGTTCTGAGAAATAAACTTTTACATATACAACTGATTTTTTTCCCCCCTCTTAAAGCAGAAATGTGCATGCATGTGTTAAAAAAGCCCTGATGTTGTTTTTTAGCATGCAGAGTCCTGTGAGGTGCTAATTAAAGAAGTCCAATCTTTTCTGCCCCACTATCAATCTGAACTTCTCCACACAGTAGGATGGAATGGAAGTCTCTCCATCGTTTACCTCCCCCCTCTCCTCCTCTTTCTTGTCCTTTTGCAAGACTGCCTTATTAGCTCTGCAACTTCTTATACTCAGTAGACCAAGAACCTACAACTTTTATGTTTTCCCATATGTGTTTGTGTGTGTGCAGTACTAGCCACTTTGCCTCCCCATCAACTGAGCATCTCTCCCTAGTTTGTGTCTAATGAGCAATGAGCGCAGCACAGCCACTAATGACATCTTTGTGTGTGCATGGCTGAAAATGTTACTGTGTACAGTGTTTGTTGGTGTGGCAGCGCTAGTTAGCAGTGTGGGTGTGTCTCGTAGTGGTTTTGATTCGATGCGTGGTTGATACAAGGCATGAGAGGTTGAGGGGTCAAGCCAATTACTTCCTTGTTGAGAGATGTCTTCTCTTTGATTTCCCAATTCCAAAGGTTGCTGGGGCTCTGAGGGTCCTGCTTCGGGTGCAGGGGGGCTTGCTAAGCACCGATTAAGAAGGTGTTAATTGGAGCATGTTGATTGGATAAGGCAGAGATGTGTTTTTGGTGTGCCTACAGTAAGTGACTGCATCTGGGCTAATTTAACTTACATTAGTGTGCTGTTGTGTTTGTGTGTTTTCGTCCACAACATGGAGATAACATAATCGTTATTTTTATTGTGAAGAACTGCTCTGAGGGACACTGAACAGCATTGTGCATATGTCTGCTTGATTTCTGCCAATGTGTTTTACCCAAAAGGGACAAAAAAAAGAGCCTACAAAAGAAATTTCAAAGCCATGATTGCATTCTAACCATGGTTTTCTTGTTCGAATTAAGCATTTGTCAAAGGAAAAATGTGTTATTTACCACTGTGGCATGCGTCCAAAATTTGGGCTTTTTTACTTTCCATCACAATCAACATTTTTATTAACATGTCATGTTGATTTTGACATTTTAACTTAAAAAACACATTTAATGGAAATGCAACAATGCTACTTCATCTCTATGCACATACATTGGATTAGTACATTTCAAAGGAGGAGGAAGGCTTAGTAGGTTACATTAATGCTCACTTCCATAATTGTTGCTGTTTCATAGCTTTGCAGGTATGCCCATGTAACAGTTACTGTAACAGAATGTATTGCAGCAGTAAGGCATATAGACTAATAGTTGTACACATCATTTCCTCTCCCATTCAGTTAAGCATCTTTTCCTAGTTTGTATTTAATAACAAAATGCTGTGTTGCAGCACCTTGCCATGAGCTTTTGTTTCTGCTTTTTAATACTTATTTTGTTTTCTATATTTATGTTTTGTTTTGAGTTTGGATTTCATATGTGCTTTACCGAGGTGTTCTTTTAAGGTTTAAAGTCTAAGATTTGAAGTCTTCTTTTGCATCTCGTGTTTTTACTTCCCAGTTTCAGTTACATCTTTGTCAGATCCTTATAAATCTTGTGCCTCTCTTGTCCTGAAGTTGTTATTGTGCTGTTTGTTTCTATTTGATCTGAAATAGAATAAAGTTGTTGGATTCATCTGCTACCTCCCACTGTCTCCATTTGGGTCCAAAACATCCGTGCATCCTGCTATTTGTGACACATATAGACGAATCCCCATAGTTCTGAAAAAGAAATGCATGCTCATTCATGTTTAATACAAAATCTCATCTTCCAAACATTTTCTTTGATAGTTTTTTTGGTGTTTAAAATGCTTTAAGTGGGTGACAGGCAGAAATTTAGACTTTTCTTCAACAGAGCCATGTTTTAATATGCATAGGGTTTTAAAAAACTGAGTCAAACTTATGCCTAAAAGGTGCACTGACATGGCCAAACTGCATGTTTGTGAAATAGGTATTTAAAAATAAAAGTGCTAGTCAAAACTAATCTTGTTGTGTGTGCTGTGCACTGTGAGGCTGAATACAAACAACTTTTTCCAAGAAAGAAATTAAGGCAATTTGTTTGTATACAATTGTCTTCCAAACAGATAGGAGATGATTTGGAGTCAAGTGTCTTATAAGAATCCCTAAAATAATAAAATAAATAAAAATATAAAATAGGCTTTAGCGCTGCAATTTGGTTGTACTCTGAGTCAAAGCATATCACAGAAATTTCATGAAGACCAAGGAAACTATGACACACTGTGAAAAAAAGGCATAACATGTTCTAAAAAAGAAACCTGCATGCAGTGTGTCTGTGTTCGCTGCCTTAATTCTGCTTTATTTGCTGCAAACCTGTCAAAGACTGGAGCAGCATTTGCAGTCTGTAAAGTAGTTATTCCATCCAAGAGCTGGTGCCTATTTCCAGTGGTCATTGGGTGAGAGGCAGGGTACACCCTGAACAGGTTGACAGTTCATCACAGGGCCACAAAGAAACAAACAACCATTCACGCTCTCACTCACAGGGACAATTTAGAGTCACCAATTAACCTAACAAGCATGTTCTGGGACTGTGGGAGAAAACCTGAGTACGCAGAGAAAATCCACACATGAGCGGGAAGAACACGCAAACTCCACACAGAAAGACTCCAGTCAGGAGTCAAACCCTGCAAGGCAACAGAGCTAACCAACTGGGCCACCGTGCAGCCCACAAAAACCTTACACTGTGTTTAAAACTCCTTATGTAAAGAGGTTTTGAAAGAGGAAAAGACTGAGTAAGTGGTTTGTAAAATGAGAAACAATAAACAAGTTGGAAGAGATAAGCAAAGCATGATGAACAAATGTGAGCTGTCTCACTGTGATGGACTTAGGAAAACAGATGCTGTTTCTATCATAAACATACTGAATGCAATACAATTTTTCAATGCCCACTGCAATAAAAACTGTGACATTTAAAACACATTATTTAAATATTCTAAGAACATTAGGGCTAAAATTGCTTGGAAATCCAAAACAGGGATGGCAGCAGTCCAATCTGTCTGTTAGTAAACATAAACCACTGAACAGATTTTAATGAAATTCTCAGAAAGTAATCATTAGCTGCACATGTACAAGTGATTAACTTAGGCAGTAATTGAGAGTCATCCACAACACATAATCTGAGTGCTGTTGAATTTCTCCACTTTTGGTCAACTTTGGTATACAATCTAGCAGGCGTTATGCATTCTGTCCATTATAAATGTGAATTAAAGAGAGGAGAGGACCATCTTTAATAAGCTGAGTAGCAACTGTTCTGTTCTCAATAATATTAACAGCATAATAATAAACCAAAGTGAGCCTACATCATAAGGTGATTCCCAAAATTACTCTTACCCTGCTGTATTTTTCAGATATCCTATATGACAACAGTGTTATAAAGCTCCTAAAACTCTGTAAAGACTTTGGGTTTGGGTGTGCCACCCCACCATTTTGCATGAGCATATAAATACATTCAACACCATGCATGCAAAAGCAAGACTTTCTGCCTTTAGGTAGGCCTACCCAATTGATAGCTACCCCCCCAACTACTGAGACAGGGTCCGCCATTCATCTCTTCTCCCTCCCTCAGATCCTACCTGTTTATTTATTCACATGCTCACAGCCGGTTTGTTTTCTAAGCAAGACAAATTGAAAGAAATAAAAGTCCAGGCTTGTACAGCCAGCTGCTCGTATTGCCTTTGTGTCAGAAGGCTCCACACTGGGTTATGAATCATCGTGCATGCTAGTGTGTAAGTGTGTGTGAGAGAGTGCAGGTTTTTAGGCCTGTATGTTATTGAAACTTCACAGCTGACATTTTTACAGGAGTTGGTTTATTCGTAACTATTGCATTCACTACCACCTAACACACAGGGCAATTTAACAATACTTTACAATGCCTTTAATGCTGTGAACCTTTGACTGAAATTCTTTAAACTTTTCAGTCTAAAATGTTGTCATCCAACAGGAAAATCTGGAAAATCCTAAGGCATTTCTGTGCTTTAATATTTCCCACTTTTTCTAAGTTTTTTTATTTGTTTGTTTTGTTTTGTTTACATTTAATTGAACCATGACAAGAAAAAAGATCTTGATAATATCCTTTTGTGAGCAGTCCAGTTTAATGTTCATTCCAAGCCAAACACCCACAAATGTGCCGATAGACATAAACCATGTTAACCAGGACCTTTATATCTCTGTACGTCAGACAAGTGCACAGGCAGCACATCCTGAAATAAGTCATTTTCTTCAAGAGGTCAGCTGGGAAAAACAAAAACCAACACTGTGAGAAGGTGTGCGTGAGCATGTGTGTGGCTGCTGAGAGTGCTCTTAGATGCGCCGTCACACACTGCCTTTCTATCTCTGTGTTTATCTGTGTGACTGACGAATTGGAAAGATTCAAAGTTTGTGTCGGTGCGTGTGTGTGTAGGTTTGTTTAGTTAAGTGAAAAATGGAGTGGAGACTGAAATCCACATGTGAAAGACGAGCTCAGTGGAAGCCATCTGAAAAAAGAGGGCTATACATCAATAATAAATTAATAAGGTCAAATTCTGTTTTTAACGACTTCTAGAAATAGGCAGTTAAACTACAATTAAGATCATTTATATTTGTTTTGAACATGAAATGGTTTTAAAGCAAAGTATTTTCACTCAGTGTGGAAAGAGGTGACAAAGGCCTCACATTAAGAAGCATGAGTTACAACAGTTACCATGTTTAGCTGCCGCTCTGTGCTTTGCTGGTGGTTCACACAGACATGCGCTTCAACTAGTGACCACCTCTGTTCCTAACTGCCTCGTGGAAAAGGGGCAACCGTTAGACAGTTTGTTTGTGTCTGAAAATACGCAGGGACAAATTAAGTCATGACAATCTCTCTATTATATCCCTTGCCTCCCCTTTATGCTGGCATGAACAAATATGGGTTCTCATTACTAATTAAACAGCAAGGAGAGACAGCGCAAAAAGGAAAACAGGGAAACAAACATACACTGAAAGTTTTGTATCCTCAAGCTCTGTATTTTTATATAAATCATAAGGGTGGAAGTGTGTGCAAGTGTGTGTGTGTGTGTGTGTGTGTGTGAGGTGATTTATGAGCAGCACTTCTCTGTTGCTGTTGTAGCATCCACCTGTAAGCCATTCATAAAGCAAGCAGCTGAATAATGAATGGCTGGTGTCTGGGGCCATGCTAGGCTACGCCGTGCCCTGGTGACTGTTTTAAATGAATAGGAATTAGTCAGCTAGAGTGGAGCGCAGTGCCCTCGCGGTGTATGTGTGCGTAAATGTATGTGTTAGAGAGGTTGTTGTTTATAGGCACAAGGGATAGCCATTTATCAGGCAGCCACAATGCTGGCAGGAGTATGAGTGTAAGGGCTGCTGCACTTGGACAACGGGTCAAAGAATGTTATTTTTCTATTTCTTTTTTTTTTAACATTGGGTGTTTTTTTATATTTGTGTCCATTATTCAGCTGATTATTGAGATGTGGGAATTGGATTAAATAGAACTCTTCCTTTTTTCAATCTTAAAATCCTCAGTATATTTGGTTTTCACTCTCCCAAGCAAGATTTTCCACCTCGTGTTGACTAACCATGCACTTCATAAACTTGTGCTCTGAGCATTCAAAAGGAACTCTGATAGCAGCAAAATCTCTGTGCTATTCAAACGCTGATTTAATCATTTCTGTTCCTTGTTCTCACAGTGACTTTTAAGAGATTTCAAAACAAACTGTCCCTGGAGAATATTTCAAGAAACAACATAATCAGTTTTAGCAAGGGAATATGAAATGAAAACATGAGCAGTTTAACCCCTAGATCTTGGTTCATCAGATTATTTTTCTAGCTATTTTTTTATAACAACAGTTGGTTTTCCTAAAACCAACTTGTTCAAAGTTTACTTCAGAGTTAAAAAACTGAAAAATACTTAAAGTTCATAGTTCACCATTAGAAAGCTGTAAACCGAATAAACTAAAGCTATTGTTAAAAAGCACATTATTGGCATACTTACCATCACATTTACATTCTGCTTTCAGCCATCTCTTCACATCTGTTTGCTTCTCTTTTATTCCTGGTGACAATAAAGCTGCTCTCATTTACAATTTTTTTACTGTTTTTGTGATTGGAAAGAAAATAATTTCTGAAACAGACTTCAAAGCAACTCATTTCTACCACATTTTTTATCACTTTCACTGTATAGCAAGGTTGATGCTTTGCTGAAATGCAATTCCAGTTTGACTTAATCACGTCACGTGACAAAGCACTCATTCAGGTGAGGAGAACAAATCTGTGTTGCTGTTTTGCCACATGTACATGTCAGATAATCATACAGAAAGTTAGAAATAAGTTAGTTTGCATATTCTCCCCGTGCATGCGTGGGTATCTAAACCCTTTCTCTCTTTAGAGGTCCACATCTTTTACCTTCTCTTACAGGATGGCTGTGGCTCAGTGGTTAGAGCAGTTGTTCTCCAACGAGACAGCTGGAGGTTTGATTCCACCAGTATGCTACATGTCTCCCTGGGCAAGACACTGAGCACTACACTGCCTCCGATGTGTGCCCCATCGGTGTATGAATGTGATCTAAAGCACTGATTAGACTCTATAGAATGATTTATTCAATTTAGCTTTATAGAGATTCAGTAGAGTGCTGTGTGGACGGGGAAATGAGGGCACAGATTGTGTTGTAAAGCACTTTGAGTGGCCTGATTGGCTAGAAAGGGGCTATATAAGTACAGACCATTTAGCACCATGGCACAAAATCTGCTGTTCAGTTAAGGATTTTAACCAAAAGCTCTGTTTTTTTCTGCAATATCTGCAATTTGCCTTTGAGTGCCTGTTAGCCAGGATGCAAAAGTAGCTATGTGTGTGTATTTGTTTTTTTAATATTTAAAAATAACAACAACAACAACAACAGACAAGCAAATAGGATAGCTTAAATATCACTTTAATTTCTTTAATTTGTCAAGACTTAAAAAATAAGATTTTACAGTCTTAATAGTGGGGAGTAAAAGTAGCATAATAAATGAGTGACAGATAATGAGTAGGTCATTATTATAAGCTCTAGTTTGTGCGCAACAGGATAATTTGTGAGGCTTTCCAGGAGTTATGGACATTTCTTTTTACACATTTATAGTCTTACTCACTCACCGTGACAGCACGTTTACTTATGGCAACAGGCAGCATCTTGCTGTAAAGGGATACACCCTAAACCACTAATGCCACATTCACTGTCGGCCTCTCTGTATTGTTGTAGACCTTAATTATGGGAAAGTGTAATGCCACAGCAGTTGTGGCTCCAAATTGGCTCATTTATTGGCTGCTTTATTCTGCCATTCAATTCCTGTGGCGCTTTGATTCAAATTGACAGCACTGGAGGGCAAGTGGAGGAAAATTGAGAGCCAGAAATGATTCCTCTGTGTAGACAGTACAGCACTGTGCCTCACATGACAAGAGATTACATTTTTTAATATGGTGGAATATCAACATGACTAGAAACAACAAGATGTTTCACTATTCTAAAGCTCTGAGGATTTAACCAATATATGTGCAGTTTTAATTAGAATGGATAGTCACCAGCCTACAAGTTTTCAGAACAATTGTGATTTTTTTTTCTTATCTCTTTGGTCTAAATTTCCATGCAGTTTTTGTTTCCTGGTCTGTTTGTATGTTTTCCTCCTACAGATTGCAACCTAAGCTATAGTCTTCCATTCTGAGAACATCAAACCTGTTTTGTTTGGAAAAAAACATTTCAAAACAAGTAACTTTAAAAGGCAAATACATTTTAAAGGGAACATGACAGTGATAAGATTATATTTTCTGTAACCTCCTAACCTGTTAAATTTAGATCTATTTATCAGCTTATCTATCAAACCACCTTTGTTCTTTTTTGTATTCTGTATGAGAATGTAAAAAAAAAAGTCATCAGTTGTAATCAAATTTGACAAGTAAAACAAATCAGACTCAGACGTAAAAAAATTGTAATAAGTCCTGGAATTATTATTATAATATTATATATTATATTATAATTATTGGTAGTATTGAGTGTTATTAATATTATTTAATTGCATCCAAGCTCTTGGTATTAATGTGGCAATGTGCAAAATACACAGAGAAGGAAGGAGGAAGTCCCCATGATACTTGCATGTTTAACCTTTGCAAATGTCTGTATCAAACAAATGCAGCAGGTGTGAACATGTGTGCATATGAACCCAGTTTAACAACTACCATCTGCTGCAGTAATCATCCTTCTGTAGGCATTTGACATCAGTCCATTGAAGCTAACAGTCAAACAGCTAGCAGACATTGACCTTTTCCTCTGTCTGGAAGTGCTCACATGCACACACATTTAATCCATCATATAGTATATGCATTGTCACACACACAGAGTGCATTTGGTTGCTTGCTACTCAGGCTTCATGACAGCTGTCAGTCAGCACTCATGCAATAAACACACACATAGTTTGGGGCAGTATCAAGGTTTAGTGGTCCGTGTCATCAGATTGATAGAAAGACAAAGTATGTACCCCACTGGGATAAAAACAGCCCTTTAGGACATGTTCTTTAAATACCAGTGTGTTTGGGTGTGTGGTGGTGATGGTGGTCTGTGTGACCCCTCTGGCTTTGGGTCTCTGAATACCAGTAAAATGGCTGATTGACTGACACATCCAGGTTTGAACAGAATGTGGTCCACACACACAAACACACACCCACCCACGCACACACACACAAACACTTGTGCAAACACATACAAGTATTACAATATTCACTGTGGACCAAATGCCAACTTTGTGAAACCTTTTCTATGCAGAGTTTTGGCATGATCCAGCTGTCAAATCTGGTCTGGTGGGAACAAACAGATGATGACATATAATAAGTCATATAGCTCTGCCTTTCTTTTGTGGTTTATATCTACCAAAGAAAAGGCTGAGATGATCGCTGCTCTGTAAAAGATGGACAAAATATTTTGGGTGCAGGGTTTTAAGAAGCTGTAGACACCTTGAAATCGTACATTCAATACAAACATTATACAAAAATACAATAACATTACAATTCTCAGAATGTATTAAAAGCCAGAGAATATAAATGTGTTTTAAGAAGAGATTTAAAAACACCAAGTGCTGAAGCCTGTCTAATATGAAGGGGTAGCTGATTCCACAGTCTAGGAGCTACCACTGAAAATGCCTGATCACCTCTGTGGACCAGCCTGATGATTACTTAATAGATGTTTCTTGTTTTGCGTGTTTTATGCTCTCAGTTCTTGTGACTTCCTGTTTTATTTTGTAGAACCTCTTTCTTTTTTCATCTCAGTTGGTTTGGGTTCCTGTTAGATCTTTAGGACATACCTGATTTCTCTTCTGTTACTTATCAGAGTCTGACCAAAAGTCATTTGTTTTACCCATGTTGTTCCTGCAGCACAGCATCAACCTCAACAGACCTATATTCTGCCTCTGGATGTACACCCTTATTTTTCATTTATGATCTGTGTTTTAACCAAACTCGCTATCTCTGTGAAGTCATGGTGGTATGTTTTAAGCACCACAGACATGAGCATCAAGTTAATAAGACAAAAACACTTCAAACCAAAGTCTTTCTAAATGATCGAAACATTTGTCCTTCTTTGTCATTTGTTTGTAACAGTGACTGTCAACGAAACAAAGTTCTGGATATATTTTGGAGTGTGCCTAAAGAATTTTGAGCCTTATGCTGTTCCTACTATTGACTACTATGCATCGTACTTAAGGCAAATCTCCAGTCATCATGTTGTTAGTTTTTTTTTTTTTGTTGTTAAAATCTTGTAGACTGTGTTGTTTTAATAAATTACATATTGTGGGCTAAAATTAAGTTGGCCATCACCTCTGAATTCTAAACATAAGCATTTTTCAAAACCCAAATCTTTGAAATTAAGTGTCTAGTTTAACTGACACCATGAATGGATTCATGTTCAGTCCAAATACCGTACCATATGAATCAATATGTTTTGAGGTCTGAATTATGAAACTTATTAAAGACTATTATGAAAAACTGGTGTTCTTAAAAAAATCAGTCAGTCATTTCTAATTGCGAGGGGAGGGAGTGAAGGTGATCTAGATTGCTATGACCAAGTCAATGGTGAGAGATACCACTCAGATGATCTGGAAGGGAACCTAAAAGTATTAACAAAGAGCAAAAGAGGTTAAAAAGACAGAAACTGTTAGGACAGATGGGCCACAAGAAAGACAGAATGACTGAGAACATGACAACGATTGCAAGACAGCCTCACACACATGCATGCACACACACTTGCCTTTGGGCAGTACTTTCACCTCCACTGACATTTAACTAAAAACCAATACCCGTGTCTACAGCCTGTAACCTCGGGGCAGAATGGTGGAAGGGCCTATGTGTGTATGCATTTAAGGGGAAGGAACACACACACAGAGATGCACATCTCCCCAGCTACTGTAAGGGAGTGCTGTTGCCACGTAGGAGTCTCCAGAAATATTTAGGCAGGACACAAGTGTCAGAACAACATCTGTGTCCATGTGAGATTCAAAGTTTTCCCAGCAGAGTCTTGTATCCTAACAATACAAACAGAATTACTCACTTTATCTGACTGTAGCTATTATGTTATGGCTGACTGGTGTATAAATATATATATATATATATATATATATATATATATATATGTATGTATGTACATGTACGTTCATAACCATGTGCATGTGTTTAAATAGGGACAGAAACAGCAACTTGATGTCTATTGTCCCCTGGGTGAGGTGAAGGTCTCTGTTCTCGCTCAGCGTCATCACCATCTCCATCTAAACACTCACACTGCTCCAATAATCATGCGATTGAATCAAATATATAATCAGTGAGGACATGTCCCCTTGTCACCTCCATGCCATAATCCAGCAGAAATTGCAATTGGAAATCTTATACAAGGGTTACCTGGTGTAGTTGGATGGTGCCCTGGGGCCTCAACATAGCAGGAAGTGAGTGAGAGGAGAGATATTGAGGGTGAAGAGATGACATAAGAAAAGAAAAAAGTGTCAGGAAAACACAAGAGAGAATACTACATAAACAAAAAATTTGAGCTAAGAATGGTATGTAATGATGATCATATTAAAATCTCTGAAAAATGAAATGAAAATGATAAAGAAAAGCTGAAAAAAAAACACAACTATCTGCTTCCATGTGTTTGTCATGCTGCTCGGGAGCTATAACCTCTGCCCATCCCACTAATTCTCTCCTTTTACACCTCTACAATCTTCAGCATTTCATTGGAGAGGGTCTTTAAGCTGAGGTTAACTGCTAGCCTGAGGGTTTTCAGAAAATCAAACCACACCTCCAACGAGCTTCCAGTCACTGTTCAGACAAAAACATCAGCCTGAACACAGTAAAGCTAACAGGGTTGCAGCTATCAGATATTTTAGTAATTAAGTATCGCATCAATTAATTGATCAATTAAGTGAATATTTGGATCTACAAGTGCTGCATCAGTGGTTTCTAGACTTTTTTGCTGACACACAGATGCCATACTGAAGCTTTAAAAAAAGTAATTGTTAAAAACTGTGTCTGAGGTTTTTGTCCCTGATAAAAAATGCTTGCAGTACTGTATGAGGATATTTTTAGCTTACTTGTTTTTTTAATTTAGTCACTAATGGACTAACAAGAATAGTTTGACTATACAGAAACCTCAAAAGGTAACTGAAGTGTAATTTTTTATATGTTATTGCCAATGATCAGCTTTAGTCCAGTAAATATATAGATCTGAGACTCTAAATGGTCTACTTTATTCACATCTTCAAACTCAAAATGTTCTCATTGATTTTATTGCCTCTTCTCTTTTCATTCCCTACCATAGGACACTCATGGCATTGATTCTTCCTCCACCCTCTTTTTGCTGTTTCCCGTTTTTCATCTAGACTTTTTGTTTCTTGTTGGGTCTTTTTTTCTGTCGATGTCATTACTCCAATTTGTTTTTTCTGTCTCCTCACACAGTCTTTACCTCCAGCTCATTCGCTTGTCTCATTTTTCCCTCTTTCCCTGTTGTCACAAGGAGGCCACTGTTGTTGGGGAAGTTTTCGCAACCTCCTCATCCTCCCATTTTTCATCAGCTTGTCTCTGAAAACCCCCATCCATGTCCGCACACAAATACACCCACCCACATGCTCCCATCTCCCCATTCATCCCGTCTCTCTACTCTCTCCCTGTCCGTTCAAGGCACAAATGCATTTGTTCAATACCTCCAGCAAACAGATTAGCGGGCTGTTATCAGCGAAAGGTAGACAATGATAATGGTTTTCACCACATCTTCTCTCTCCAACAGATTAAAATGGGCCAGGTCATCTGCCACACAAACACACACACACACACACATCCACTTTCACCGGCCACAGCTTTTGCACAACAAATTCTATCAAAGATTTTAATTATATACATTTGTTTGTTGAACAAACATTAAAAGGAACATTTGTCTTTAGATGTGTGCGCAACAGCAATCTAAATGCTCATAAACACAAACCTTAAGTGGAGAAGGACAATTTGTTTTCTTCTACTACTTCTCCATCCCCCTCTTCAGCTCTTCTTGTCTCTCAGCTACCTATTGGATTTCCTGTCCAATCTATTGTCACCATCCTGGGCCAAAAGATACAAGGTGAAGTTAGTTCCAATCTGATGGAGCCATTGTCTTGGCTCAGGATGATCACATACTAACTAAAACCCACAAACAAGGTCACATACACACACACACATGTGTCCAGGACAATTTCATGTTTCACCTCTGGTTATGACATTGCTGCTGCTGTTTGTCTCAAATTTGTGAATGTGTGTTTGCATGTCTGTGTTGCAACATCTTACCAACTTGGGACTGCTGGATTGTCAACATTAGGCCCCTTCGTACCGGATAATGTCCCTGCTGCACTCTTTAGGTCTACACAACCTATTAGAAAGTGACTGGATGGTAACAAATTTGCAAAAACTTCTTCAGTGTGAAGGCAAACATGATGCTGCTATGCGCTTACCAGCCCTGGAACAACTTTCTAGAACTACATCTGGATGCAGCTACAAGCTAGAGGAACACACCATGCAAGCACAATGCTACAACCATAGGTATCACAACTGCACTATGTTATTTCTATGACTTTGTTATTGCTATTGCAGCTTTGGCATTAGATCAACATGGCCAATCCCACTTTAAATTATCAACAACCAAAGAACACTGGTATCCACAGGCTTCACATTATGAGATGCTCTCTTGCAATCCCATACTCCACTTGGACCCAATGTGCTGCCACCACAATGATAAACATCCATGATCTTGCTAAAAAAAAGCTTTGTGCACGCTAAAATCTCTTGTGGACTGATCACACTCCAGTATGTACAATGGGGAGCCCACTGTCTTGCATGAAGACGTCCCTAAGACCCTACAAAGTTCTGGCTGACTTTTTTACATTTTAGAAGGGTCATCATCCAGTAGGAAAGGGGGCCTTAAAGCTATTTATCTCTGGGTGTAAAATGTTCAATTTAAGGTCCTTGCCTAAATTAAAGGAATTAAAGGGAAAGTGATTTGAAAGACTACGAACTACTATTATAGTTAAATGACTGAATAAACATTTCTTCTATCTGTTTCATTAAACTTAAAATGGTAAGATGTATTTAAATGTCTTAAGTTGTTATACACAAATGACAAAAAACATATTTGTTTGCTGCCATCTCCATCTTCTTGACTAAATATTCACAATAATTTCAGTGACCAGTGTACCAGTTTATACATCTGTTCAAATCAAAACACAGTTAATTAGAATGTCAAACCAGTCATGAGGCTTACACAGCTTCTTCCTTCCTTCTTAGCAGCAACAAAGTTATAGTAACAAGTCTACGTTTTTTGACCAGAAGCCTCATCTTTAACCACATTAAATAGTGGAGGTGGTCTCAGGTTTCACCTTTCCAGAGCATAAAATGCAGCTTTGAATCTGATTCCCAGACAATTTCAAATCAATTCACACCTTCATCCATGTGACCAAAATATCTTCTATGTGGATTTGATAACAAAAACCCTTAATGACCTTCAGGGGGGATGGGAGGCCGAGTAATTAGCTTGCGAGTTCCACAGCTCACAAAAAGGATCAGCTCCGTGCAGTTTACAGGCTTGGAGCTCTACACTTTTCAGTTTAAATTGAGAAAGCTAAGCTTCATTGATGAAAAGCAAAACGTCTTCAAACCAATTAAAACGTCCAGTTGCCTTTGATTGATATTTCTAGGATTTGGTTCCAGTGCAAAGTCAGAATTAAAAATGAAAATGTCCAAATTTACTGACAAATGTAAGTTGAATAAGTCTAAATGGACAAGAAAAAATATCTTTTTTTTTGTATAAAACTACCTAGGACATACAGACATTGTCCCTCTGGTAAGACACCCAGAAACAATCATGCTTTGAACATTTAGTTCAGTTTGACTGCAATCCAGCATCCAGTGGTGATTAATTATGCTGGTGGTCAGAGTAATGTTTTCTCCCCTTGTAAAGCCCTCCAGTGGTACCCCAGCCCTGTCAATAATTAATGCTATGGATGCTTGGTGTTTTACAAGAGGCCACAGCTGGGTTTTATTACTGGAGCACATCATTCTCATTAGATCAGATTCAATCAGGACTTACTGTACACAAAGACACAGAATAAGTCACAGAATGATAAATTGAAAAAAGGGAAGAAAAAAAAGAACGTTCTCCACTTCAATAGGATTTACAGAACAAAAAAAAAAGAAACAAGCTTTAACCTGTCTGCCCAAAATAATGTGTTTACTCTCTCAAAAACCAGCCTTCTTTGCTGTCCCTCCTCATCAAGTAATAGGCCTCATTCAGTAAGATGTAATAGTCTCTTTACACAGCCCTGTCCTTGTCGCTTGCTAGAATTTACTGAATGCAAATGTATGAGGGAAGGCGTTTGTGGGAAGGTTGTGTGATAAGATATACATTTTTAATGAGATGGAATGAGATGAGGGTGAAGGCAAGGTTAAAGGTGACACACACACAGAGACGCACATGTGCAAGCCACTCATAGACATGTTAATATATATCCTAAATACTGAACATGCATGCACACACACAGACACACACACACAAAGAGACCCTCAAAGGCAACTGTGTGAAGTATGGTCTCATTAGGCATGCGGTAAGGGATTAACAACAGCAGTGACATTTGGTGTCTTGTAAGCGACCAGTCTATAAAAACAGAGTGAAGAAAGGTGTGTGCGCCTGGGCTGATGAGTGTGTCTATGTGTGTGTGTGAGAGATATAAATGTTTCTACATCTCAGTTTCTCTCTCTCTCTCTCTGTCTCTCACTGTGTTGCTGCACACACACCTGGCAACAAACGGTCCCAACATGTTTGATGGAAGAACATTATTATTTGTCCCCTGGGTATTTTAGCTGCCTGAGTTTTTTTGCTGCAGCCAAAGTGAATATGTGATCTGACTTTTATTACACAGCTTTGGTCCGCATGCAAAGCTTCCTCAAAGGATTCTGGGCAAATATGCGTGCATACTACACCTTTGTCATTTCCTTATTTTGTGTGGGCCCCCTTCTTTTTTTTTTCTTTTTTTTTTGTTTTTATTTTTTGCCAGTGCTCTTTTTGCTCTGCCACTGCTTGCTCGCTACCTACTAACCTTCAACAAAACGTGCAAAGCAATGCGAGTACACCTACACTCTGTGGCTGCACATACTAACACACACCATCTACATTGGCTGTCCTGATGATGGCAGAAAGCAGGAGATTCTCAGCATGCGGTGGTTATCAAATAAGCCAATGTACACGAGATGTTCTGGTTAATGAGCTGCAGAAATACATCACTCACCAAGAGTCCATGTGTTTGTGTGTGAATGTATACAAAGAACAATAGATGTGACAAGGTTAATATTACTCATGGCTTTTTTCTAATGTGTGTTTGTAGCTGTGTACAGCGGTTCACTAAATTTGAACTGAACTTTATTCACTTATAAAACATGAACAAGGTATATTTCTATTATTTTGTTTGGAGCAAATAAACTGGGTTTTATGTCATCAAAAAGTGCCATTAAAGGCTTCATTACACCAGGCTATAATAAACAGAAAATGCTTAGGGTGACTAACTGCTTTACTTGTGTATGTTTATTGAAAAGAAAATAAATCCTCCAATGTAAAAAGAATGAAACCCAAACTTTATCCAAAATGTATGATCTTTTTAGTGACATTTTCAACAGCATTTCCTCTCTATAAACTGTACTATGGTTTAAAAACCATGTGCCTGCTTATTGTGTAAACTGAAAAACACCAGAATGAAACTCCTATCTCTCTTTCAGAACCCATCCATCTATTTTCTTTACTCGCTTCTCCTTTCCAGGTTGAAGAAACCTGGTGCAGCTATCACTGTGTGAGAGGCAGGGGACACCCTGGCCATGTCTCCAGTCCATCACAGGGCCACATAGAGACAAACAACCATGCACATTCCCACTCACACCAAGGGACGATTTTAGAGTTACCAATTCACCTAACATGCATGTTTTTGGTCTGCGGGAGGAAACCAGAGTACCTGGAGTACAGGAAGAACATGCAAACTCCACCCAGAATAGCCTCAGTTTAGGAAGCAATCCTGCAACCTTCTTGCTGGAAAGCGACAGCTAACCACTGCCCCAGTGTGCCAGCTAACCCCTTTTAGAACCCCTGCCAGTCAATTGAATTGTCCTGTTTGTCTCTATGTGGCCCTGTGCTGGACTGTCGACCTGTATGGTTTGTAGCCAGCCTCTCACCCAGTGACCACTAGATGTAGGAACAAGCTCCCCATGACCCTGAACAAAAAAAGTGGTTAAAGAAAATGGGTGGATGAATGGATGGATGGATCTTATTTATCCTCATTTACATGAACTTTTGAATGTCTGCAGAAAAACAAGGTCTTTGTTATTGTATTTATTTATTTGGTCACATTGTTTTTATTCTTTTGAAGTAATATATGCTATTCAGCGTCTCCAGGCAAATCCCACTGAGATCTCAAATCTCTTTTTCAAGGAAAGCCTGTGCCTGTAGGCAGCCTAAACATGTTGCCATGTTTGGAGGAGAGTGGCCATGAGGGCGCTCCACCTGCAACATTTAGAGTGTAACGCCTGACAGATGGCTTGTGTAAATGGTAGCTACGAGTCCCTCAGAATCTCACAGTGAAATGAAGTTCTTGATTTGTGGAATGGAACCTTCTGACAGAAGAAAGCGCCTGAGCTAATGTGAAAGGACGAGACATTGTAAACTCGATGTAGTTTCTTACCTTCACACAAGGCACTGGCTTTGAAACCAAACTCTCATATTCAAGAGCTGTTGGGCATGAGGAGTGGCAGTGGGTTAGTGTGTTGATAATCCCTTGTCCACAGCTGGTTGTCAAACCAATAAAGTTGAGAATTTCTGTGGCACACAGGGAAACACTCTCTTGTGTCTGGACTGAGTAGTAGTGTAGAGTCTTCAAACCACATGTTGTCTCAACCTTAATTCCCATTTGGATTTTAACTGTACACCTGCAAATCTTTTTAACCAATACATGGATGCAGTGTAACTATATTTTTAAGTTTTATCATATCTGAACAGAAAGATGCAGAAACTTTCCAAAAGCATGTTCCTAGTGCAGTAGGAGTTAACAAGATCAAGATCACATTTTGTCTCAGTCTTTCTCACCCCCACCCATCCACCTATCAACAAGCACACACAGAGTGAAAACACCGTAGACCATCCAACAACTCACTTACTCATTTTCTGTTGCCTCTTAATCCTTTCCAGGGTCACAGGAAGGATTGGTTCCTATCCCAGCAGTCTCTGAGTAAGAGGTGGGGTACACCTTGGACATGTTACCAGTCCATCACAGATCCACAAAGTGATACACAAGACAGATGACAATAGACACACACCTCTAAAGGCAAACCAGAGACACTAATTAACTTTACATGCATGTTTTTGGACCGTAAAAGAAGTTTGGAGAAAACCTGTGCATGCATGGGAAGAACATACAAAATCCACACAGAAAGCCCTTTTCCAATATCTCCTATAGTATAATTAAGTTAATGGTGTTCTCTACTGTAGTATTGTATGTTGTGAACTATCAGAAGATATAGGGGAAAAAAAATTGAGCCAGATTACAGTGCTCTGTAAGGCAGTATTTATTACAGTACAATAATTACAGAGGTCATACTTAGGAAAATGAACTGAATTAAATAAATGCAGCAACAAACAAACAGCTAATCATCCTGATCACCATTTCTTTTATTTTCTCTCCTCAGCCATCTCTTCTTTGTGTTTTCTCTTTCCATTTCCCCTTTGTTAAGTTGAAAATTTCTCCATTTCTACTCTTCTCCAAACCATTTCACATCATCAGGTGTTCCGTCAACGTTCGTCTCTCTTTTATCATACCTCTCCTCTCACCATTTCTTCTCTTTCCCCGTCGTCTTCTCTTTCCACATCCCTTCTGTCACAGCAGCTATGATTATGACTAGTGAGCATAATGCATAGCCATGAATAGGACTGTCCAGCTGATTGTGATGTATAGTTTTTCATTACTGCTCCCCAGCCCTTGTCATTAGGCATAAGGTGAATGGGTGGATTTTGCAAAGGAGAGGGGGAGAATAGTGGAAGTGGTGGGCTATATATTTATCCACTAATTTGTTGGAAAAAATACCTCCCCCTCCCAGTATGATGGTAATCAGGGGACAAGGTAATCGTCTCTATGTGCAAGCGGCCTGACGGCTCACACCTGATGAAGAGCTATGTGGTGTTACTCCACTGTATGAAAGAGATATGCATTCTATTCCTTTGTTGCTTGTTTTTCTGCTTGTTTAGGGCACTTTTATTTTTAAATCTAATTTTCAACAATGCAAATCAACTTTAAAATTGAAAGTTGTTTTCTTGGAAGCAAGGGTCGACCTTAACAGCAATCCAGTTGTAAGCAAGTAAAACCAAGTTCAAGTAAAAGAATTCTGACAAAATGACTTCTTTACCAAGTTTAGGCTTGATTATTATTTTTTTTTTGAGAAAAAGTAGTTGTTTTTAAGGGTGTGCATTTGATATATTATTTGTATTCACTGAGGTAAAAAAATGTTGTTTTTTTTGTATTTTTTAAGAGTTTAAGCCTAACGGCCTATTTTTAACTAATTGTTTTATTTATGACTTGCCACAATAACAAAAATCACAACCTGGCCCTTCAAGATTGAATGACAGTACATACTTGCATTTAACAAGATAATGTTTTTAATCTGGTTAAAAATGACATTTTACTAACAGACCTTGTTTCACAATTGTTCCAGTCCACTTCCATAACATCTGATTCAAATTAACAGGGCATAGCACAAAGTGAAAACCGGCAGGAGGATGTGGTCTTTCAGTAACTCCACACTGAGCAGGAAAATGTGTTTTCTACTTTATGAACAATAAAAAAGTGAGCCTTTCAAAATGAGTTCATTATAACATCTTAAAAAAAAAAGTAAATTCTTACTGGCAGTAAAATGTCTATGATGAGAATTTGCAAAAAGACTAAATTAAATGAAAAACAAAATGTCAGAAGACCTTGTGGCAACTTGTAATAATACTAACCCTAATACTATAGGAATTGAAAATACTCAGTTACTTTTAGTCCTTACAGTATTATGGATTTTTTTTCATTAATATTAACTAATTCACATGGTCAGAGTGAAGTGTATTTGACTGTGCTGGAACTGTCACCTGTAGTGCTAAACAATAGTTGGGTTTTTCTTTTGTTGTTATTGTTGTTTTTCATTTTACTTTGAAGATAATGCAGATGGAAATAAGCCTGATTGAAAGGATCTTCATTTAATAATTTCACAAATATTTATATTACAGAGATGGCCAATGCATCTCAAATTCATATCAAAATTGCTTGTCAAGTTATTTCTTCACAGGATCCAGGTAACTTGAAAACCCACGGACAAACAGACGCAAGTCTTGACTCAGCTTGAAAATTTTTATTTTTTTTTTATCTTCTTTGAAGCGACAGGTCAAAAACCTTTGAAGATCGAAACAAAAAATTAAACAATTTCATTTCTAATTTAAAGTTAAATAATATTCACTTTTAATTCACTTTAAGTCTTTTACATTTTTAACTATTTTGTACTGTGTACTTGCATCATTGTAACTGTAAATATTGTATATTCTAAACAATGTATTTTAAGTGCTTTTAAACATCCTAAATCATTTAAATAATCTAATCAATGTACATTTTTAAAGCATAATTATCTTTACATTTTTCACATAATTAAATTACTTTTAATCAATGAATTGCTTTTAAATCTCAGTCATCCCCAAACATACACCAACCAATATATTTCATCTTTTAATTTACTCAGTATAAAGGCTTGACATGGTCAATCTAAGCCCACAAATGTTCAATTTCATCATTACAGACAACTTTTTAAACTATTTTAAACACATGATTTAGGAAAATATTCAACCAAAATTCATTCTAGAAAAGGGATAAATTACTATTAGTATTTAACATTGATAAAGTCATCTTTAATTTATCTTTTAATGAACAACAAACTTGAGATATTTTGACTACTTCAACAACAATCCTATAGTGTCACTTCAATGATCTACACTGTTTGCTTTGACAACATGATTGACCAGCTTTCCTCCTTAAATTCACTTTAATTAAACCAAATTTTGGTATCTTAGCTTAACTATAACCTAAACTTATACATACTTACTTTACTACTCACTTAACTATGTCTTTTAACATTCTTTTTTAACAGATTTGACTCACCAGTGGCCTGTCTGTGTCCATTCTATCCTGCTGGTTGTTTGTTTGACTCCACACCTGTGTCATTAGTACAGGTGGAGGTGGAGCATTTACCTGGCCTTGTCTAGATTTAGCACCATCTGGTGGTCACATTGAAAATGGGTCAAGTTGAGAGAGAGAGAGATGGAGATATGACAGATTAGAGAAAGGAGAG
Source organism: Kryptolebias marmoratus (assembly GCF_001649575.2). Classification (NCBI taxonomy): domain Eukaryota; kingdom Metazoa; phylum Chordata; class Actinopteri; order Cyprinodontiformes; family Rivulidae; genus Kryptolebias; species Kryptolebias marmoratus. The sequence goes on along the minus strand of NC_051449.1, from coordinate 17,010,237 downwards.
AGGAAAGAAATGACTGGTAGTGGCACTGGGTCTCAAGTTAACTTAACATTGCTTTTTTCGGCTCCTCCACATATAAAAAGAGATTGTATCATTTTAACATAAAATTTTCAGAAAAAGTTAAAAGTTTGTTGAAATGAAATATGTTACAAATGATTAGGAACATATTTAAACTTAACATTTTATTGAATGTTTTTATTTGGTAAAATAAATAAAATTGTTCAGCAAATGCAATCATAATGTATTACTTATTTAAATCATATCACAAGAAAAAACTCTCCACCTTAAGAAAGGATGGACTTCACGTTTTCATTGCCTCCCACCAAAAAGCAAAAGGGGATAATGGTTTGCCTGTGTCTATGTGCGTGCAATTGTCGGTTGTGTTAGCAAAATATGTCATGAGTCAGTGGATAGATTTTAACCTGTCAGGAAGTAATTACTAGATGCTCATCTACAACTAATTAGGTTTTGAAGTCAACCTAATTCAAGAGTGTGACCAATGGCCAATATGAAAATGGCTTCAACTCAATTAGTTTTTTTTTTTTTAGATATTGAGCTGAAATCTGGTGTGTTAGTCACCAAGAGTCATCCCCAACTCATACTCTCTCTGAGATTCCTTGAGATCTCAGACTGCACAAAATCTTCTTTGTTCAAAATATTGCTATTAAATATTGGAGTCTACTCAGTCTGTCTATATGCAAAATATCTTAGGAACCAGAGGATGGATTTTAATAAAACATTCAGGTAGTTATCATTGGGTGTTTATCTACATCTGATTAGTGTTTGAAGTCAACCCAATTCAAGATAATTGCTACAACCAATTGACCCTGAAAAACACAGACTCAGATAGTTTTACAGATAATCAGTTAAAATTTGATGTGGTGGTAGCTGAGAGTCATTCACAAAACATACACATAGCAGATAACATAAGATATTGAAGTGTTTGATATCCACAAACACCTATAACTCTATCATTCCTCAACATAAGATGATTTAGTGTAAACCTCTGGTATGAAAGGTGGTGGGTGATATGCATGCAAGAAATGCTAGATCTTTAGTAACTGTTTTGTTTTTTAGTTTGATTTTAATGAAGCATTAAACATATTGTTATGGACTGTTGGTTGGCAAACGCACACCTCCTTGCACTACATGTCAGTGTGATGTAAAGTGTGTACACTTAAGATTATTAATAAACAGCAAGAGATAATGTCACCACTGACCATAATGCTTGACTGATCAGCATCAACCAGTATTATTGTTTTGTCTGCAAAGTTGCTCATGAAGTCATTATTCCTCTCCCCATCTGTGCCCTGCTGAGTCTGCAGCAGTATCCGAAGGCTGGGTGTCTCAAACAAGAAAGATTATATTGTTTTTGCATGTAAGGGAAGTTTGCTGGCGTGATACGGGGAAGGACAGTCACAGCTGTGTGTGATTTGGACAAAAACACAGCAGGAGGCATAACAAAGGAAACACATGGTTCACACAGACACAAAAAGCAAGCAGGATGTCAACATGTTGTCATTATTTGGCAATTTACACAACACAATGCAAACTGTATAAGAGGTCACAATGTTAGAAGTTCTTACTTTAATCAACTTTAAGAAAGTTTTCTCTCCTGTTCACTGATCTATTATTGCAGCAAAATCATGCTTTTTACATCGAGTAAAGCTGTTTTCCACACAATAACATTCTAGCAAATGGTTTTACAGGAAGTTTGATAAAATTTATTTATTTAAGTTTGTTTTTTGGAGTGGTTCTGTGAAAAGGTAATAAACAATAAAAATCTTACCTGCTGTAGATATGGTTATGAATGATCTCAGTTTGGAAAAAAAGTAGTTTAATTTGGACCAGATGGCAATATAATGGCTAGTTTGAGCAAGACCAAGACTTAAGTGGACTGGTGGCATCTTCTAACAACTCCATTCTCAAAGTTTTAGGAGCAGCTAATACAAACTTTACTTTAGAAATATTTACACCACAGTCATTTTCACATTGCACGTAAAAACTTTTGGTCATTTGCAAATGCAAATTGCAGTAGCCTCAACAAGCTGTATCACTTCTAGTACAACTGGCAGCACTTACAGCAGGAATAGAATAATATTTCTGCACATAATGTGACACTGACAGTGTTGTAAAACTTTATGAAACAGGGTTTTTATGAACCACTGCAAAACTCCTGAGACTGGAATTGTTTTAAGATGGCAACAATCCACTTTGGTCGGCTCAGATTAGCCGTGAGCTCATCAAATTATTCAGAATTTAACACTATTTCCCCAAACTGAGGACCTTCAAAGAGCTTTCCTACAATAAATATAATATTAAATGTTCATAATCACAGAACCCCACTTAAAAAGATTTGAACCACGAGGTGTGCTAAACAGACGTTGCCTTTAAACAGAAAAGAAAGCCACTGAAATGAATGATGTGACGACAAATCTGAAGCATTCCACAAGCAAGCCATTTTATGTATTGACCGTATTAATATTTTTTTTTTCTTCTGTTTTGATGTTGGCATGGTACTTTGCTCTAACTGATTTACAAATGGCATTCATTTGGCTGATCCTAAATGAATGGGAGTTTGTGGCTTGTTGCACTGAACATTAGACTGTTAAGTGGCACTGACCTGTTATTAGGATACAATGTGTAATGAAGGATCAGCTTTACACTGAAAATGTTGCCCTACACTGTTGGAATGGCCAGGCTGGTGATCAGGAATCTATTAGCCTCCCTGTAAATGGCTCTGGAGCTCTGCCACTCGCTTTGTAATTAGTGCTGTTTTTCTGCCAAGGAGTCACTGGCTCACCCTGAACACGCACTCCCTCACACAAACATGCACACTCAACAATTAGTGTGTTTTACCTGGTAATAAAATTATGTAAATGGCATGGGAGTCCAATAGATGCTTGCTTATTTAATTCAAACAAGTTCAGGCCCCATTAACATATTTTGAAACATCTGACTTAATTAAGAGGACGAGGAGGGTCTGGGACCTGGGGAGAGGGATGAGAGAGACAAAGACTTTTAACTGCATCCATTCGCCTCATAAAGAGGTTATTAAGAATCAGGGCTGAAGATGGCTACTAATGATGTGTTGAGGGAAATTAGGCCAATCAAACATTAAAAGCCACGGCCCCCTCCTAAGGGCAGGGACGCAGGCAAATGGGTCAATTTGAGAGGTATTATTTCTCTTTCCCATTCCCTCTCCTAAGAAAGGGAAAACACATGAAAGCTCATCTGCATAAAGTGTTTACCAAGACAGATGTGTCCACTTCAGAGTGATTATGCTGAAATACCTCATCCGACTTAACACAAATGAGGGCAAAAAGTAAAGTTGGAACGAGTGTGTGTTGCCTTGATTAAAAAGATAATTGTGTATTTGTACTTGTTCTTGTGTATTTATTTACTTTTGACTCGACACAGACATGGTGTTTGTATTTTGTAGCTGATACAAAGTACATTTATATGGCATTTGCATGGAGAACAATATGGACACAAGTATGCAAAGGTAGAGAGAAGAGGGGGCTATTAGTGGTCCTCAGTCACAAAGTAATTCACTATCAACCGCATAATGACCTGGTCATAAATTAGAATAACCGGATTAACGTGCAAAGCACTTGAAATTGCCTAAAATAAAACGCAGGCATAGATCATTTGAAGATGGGGAGAAAAATGCTCCTGGCAAAGCATGTACTAACAATAAATTGCATTTTAGTTCCTTTCTGCTGTGTTTTTACCTTTCCCCACAGTGAGGTATTCACATTTTATTGCTGCAACATAGGGGCAGCAGGATTATGTGGTGGTTAGCACCATCGCCTCACAGCAAAAAGACCACCAGTTCAAATCTCTCCCTGTGGAGTTTTCCTGCTCTCCCTTTGCATGGGATCTCTCCCGAGATCCAGAAATATGTACTGTTACATTGCACTTGTGATTTTAAATTGACCATGTGAAAGTATGTGCAGGATTGCTTTTGCCTGCCACCGAAAGGCAAAAGGCGGATAATAATGTTTTTACCCAGATCAGTGTGTGTGTTTTTGTTTGTTTGTCTGTTGTGTTAGCAAAATAGCTTATCAACCACTGGATGGATTTTAATGAACTTCTCACAAAGTAATTATTGTATCTACAGCTGATTTACATTTGGAGTCCACCTAGTTCAAGATGGTCACCGCAGCCAAGTAACCTTTGCGAGACAAAAATGGCTATAGCTCAGCCAATTTTATAGATATTGACTAAAAATTTAGAGTGGTAGTCGCTGAGAGTCATCCCCAACTCATAGTTTGAGCACTAACTGACCATGCAATATCTTTGCTTAAAACATTTCAAATTCTCATTAGAGTCAACTCTGTCTTTCTGTTTGCAAAATATCTCATGAACCCCTGAACAGATTTTAATGAAACCTTTTGAAAGCAATCATTAGGTTGACATCTAAAACTGATTAACTGTTGGACTCAAGATTCAAGATGGCCACCACAGCCAACTAACTTTAAAAAATGCAAAAATAATTGTAACTCAGCTAGTTTTACAAATACTGAGCTAAAATTTAGTGTTGTAGTAGTTGAGCATTGTCCTCAATACATGCTTTGAGTGCAACACTGACAGTAGTTTTGCTTAAAACCTTGGCATTTTTTTTTTGTTGGAGTCAACTCTGTTTGTCTGTTAGCAAAATACCTCAAAAACTATTCTAATGAAACCGTTAGAAAGCCAAAGGCTGTCTACAATTGATTGAGTTAGATGTCACAACTAATCTACATTAACTAACAAAAAGTGTGCTATTCTTTTGTATATTTTACAGAAATGGAGCTAAAATTGAGCGTGGTAGTAGCTGACAGTCATTCAAAAGTAGCACATACTCCTAGCACTAACAGTTCAAGCAAGATATTGTAATATTGCATGAGACTGCCAATAATGTTATTTTCAATGTTTGAACAAGTGGGCTATGATGCCATGATTTCTCAGTATAAGATGATTTTAGTTTAAAACTGCAGGTGACAGACAGTTTTTTTTTTCTTTTTTTACTCATTTATGTTTGAGAATCAAGAGGATGAGATACACACATTGTGGGTTAGGGAGAAAGAGAAAAAGGTTCTCGCGAAGGGTTTGAAATAAATTACCTTCCAGCCATTCAGGGTTAGGCTAACATATTAGAATTTTCCATCTGCTTGCTCTAAATCATCTGCAAGTCCGCTCAGCGCAAAGGGCAGGCTGCTCATCTCTCAACCCACTGGACAGATTGCATTACTGAGCAATATACCTTTATTCCCCCCATTTAATCCTCAGCACAGGGCAGAGCACTGCAGCGCTAGAGGTAATAAGACACAGAATCATGTATGTGCACAATTACCTTTGAGAATTACACACAAAGCATGTATAAAAAGAAAATGATCGACCTGAAATACCATCAAGCGTCATTTTAATGAGCTGATCACAAACTTGTGTTTACCCACTGCTTTATGTTACAGAAAGTGGTGTCAAAACAGACTTGAAACGCCTCAAACACTTAGCAAAAACCACTCAAGCACCCAACACATCCACGACTCACTCTTTCTGACTGGCGTCTTGCCTGTCAACAACCTTGCTGCTCGTTGCTGTTGCGACCATTGATTTTTCTGTTTCACATGTGGGTGAAAATTGCACTTTAAGTTACCCTATGTGTTAAATTAATAATGAAACCACAAGAGTGCCCTCTCCTGACTTTCAATTAACACCATCAGGATTAAAGGGGATGGATGGAAAGATGGCAGACAGAAAGGGGGGAAGATAAAGGAGAACGAAGGAGTGCTCATGGTACCCATTGTCAAGGTCTGGATTTCGATTGTTCTGGTGTCTTCTCCTCATGTGGGAGTTCAAAACAGGAGCAGTCCAACCAGAGGTCAGAAATTTAGTTTTTTCTGCTGTTTGGAGCAAACAAATATGATCCTTTTAAGAGTGTTAGACAGCTAAGAATGAGTGGAAAAGTGAAAAAAATAGGTAATTATTTATTGAAAAAGAGAAGACTAAGGCTGCAGTTATCAGATACTTTGATGTGGCTTCTTTTCCACAGGCCACTGTTGAGAAGCTATTAAGAGACAAAACAATTAGCCAAATCTCTTAACAGTCTCCAAAAATTGAAATTAAGCTGTCTCTGTGGAAACACTGGAGATAGTTGGATAACTGTTGAAGAGCCAGTTTTCATGGAGCTCTACAAAGACCTTTGATAGACCATGGAGATCCCTGAGAGGTCACTGAAAAACCATTGAGAAATCAGACAAGTTTTTGGTCTTTCAACTGTCTCTCAACACTTTTTAAATTGTAAGTAAAATGCAAAGACTTGGTTATTTTCGGCTAAGATGCTAAATCATAAACCATGCTGTATTGTAGTGAGGTAATTCAGTTTTCAAACTGAAATTTCCACTTGTCTTTTTTTTTAAATAACCTTAAACTTTTGACAACTTCAATTCTGTTTTTGTTTATTATTTTTGCTTTTTTTCCCATTATACATACATTTTTTTTGGATGATCAAGCCTGCTCCATGTCCTATAGCTTAAAGCCAATGTACAGCAGAAGTAATTGACCACCAGAAATATGGTGAGCCCCAGACATTATGTAGTCATGTGGCTTAAACAAAGAAGTGAATCATAGACATTGTGTTAAGGGTTTTGTTTTGTATCTGAGTCACTTACTGGTTAACTATAAACTGGAAAGACATTAGTCCACTTGAGCAATCCCTACGGTACCTAGCTCTCACCTAAAGGAAATCTATTTAGTATTTTAGCCTTAAAACATGGGAATTTCTTCGCTTTCTCTTTTAAAGCTGTCCAGTCAGACACGTGTCCGCAGGAAGCCTGAGCCAACTAACAGCCTGCACAGATAAGGATTGGTAGCTGGCAGCTGGCCCTAACTGGACACCACCCACCCCACACACTCTATCTCGCACACACACACACACACACATTACTGCCACTTCATTCTGACCCTACTTCCCTGTTGTGTCATAGGAAGCACCTGCCTGATAGAACTCTATTTAAGGAAAGTGGGAACATCCAGAAGCCTATTGAGTCAGAGTTAAGTCCGTGTGTGTTTGTGTGTAAGGTCAGTATCTGTTTAAATTCAAGTCAAACAATGCTAGTTTGACAGCAGTGTCAGAGGGGCTTTCAGAAGACCTGAATAAAAACATGTTTGTGATATTAAACGGTTTTATTTCTACCTAGGAAAGAACAGATTGAATTTTATGCCTTGCTGTAACACTGCCTTACGTTAGGCCCTGATTAAACTACTCTGGATATCTTTTAAATGCATGTGGCAGAGCTTAACATATGCGTCTGCAGACATACTGAAGATAGATTTACAATGGAGGAAGACTTTAATTAAGACAAAACATGTGAACAAGACTGGACACTAAGGTATGCAGTGACAAGATAAGATAAGCAGAAGGATCTGACAAAGACAGGAAAATCAAGCAATAATATATATATATATATATATATATATATGGTTCATCATTCTCTTTGTGTAGCATAGAACATAAAGTAGTAATTTGTGCATTCATCATGTTATTGATTTACCAAACCAACAATGTTTAGCCTACTACTATGTTTAGCCTACTACTTATGACAGGATTCTGAGCTTCAGCATTGTCATTTATTCAGGTGCTTCCTTTATTTCCTTTATTTTGAAAGTTTACCTAAATGTCATGATGTTTTCAGGAAGTGTCATGTTGTTTTGACTGATTCGGATAGTGCAGCTGTCACGCTGAAGTAAGTAGTTCAGCAAAGTTACACACAGAAATACACACAGGTGTAAGGGTAACTGGGTCTGGTCTCAGACCTCTTGACTATCTCTAAAGCCTTCCACTTCCCTACACACACACGCACACAGTTCCAGGTGCAGTGTACATGGATGTGTGTGCATGTTGTGCTCTTGATGTACTCCACAGAACAGTGTGCTCAGATCATCCTGGCTAATAACTTCCTGTTTCCTGTTTCCAACTCTGCTACTTCCTGCCTGTCGAGCCATGTGACTTTTGGCCTAAGTGGGTATGATAAAAATATGTCACCCACGCAGAAATGAAGACATCTTGCCACAATACTTTAAGCAATTTATTGTACGTCTGACTAGTCACTTGAAACAGATCCTTGTGTTGTGATGAACTAATTTTAGAGAACTATCTAAAAGGCTTTTTAGGTTTGTGTTCTGATAATGATTCACACAATTATTTAGGTTTTCCTGCTTCTGTGTTAGGTATAAAAAATGTAAAATACTATGAATTTTAAGCAATAACTTATTTTAATAAGAGGAAAAAAAAAGATAAATTCTAAAGTACGAGAAGATGATGAATATAGAAAGTAAAACTAACTTATAGGGATAGTGGGAATCTGTGTAGTTTGTATCAGCCAACAGTAACTTACCTGCAGTAGGCAGTCTAGTAAAAAAGAAAGAACAGTGTAACCAACAGCAACGAAAATCAATAAGAGAACATTTTTTTAAGCATCATAATGTATTTATTAAATAACAGTCTAATGCAGTATAAAGGTATGCATTATAAAGCATTACAACATAAGGAAGTATTATACATTTTTTGAGATTGGACTTGTTTTAAAATATAAAAACTTCACTTTGGACTGATTCTGCACTGAAAAGCCACTAGCCTGACTCATAGCAGTTTTGCCACGGTTGTCATTTCTTCACTGGTTCAAGTTCTATAGGTCGGCTAAGATTCATGTAAAACATATGTTTATGTTAAACTAAAAATTATTCTGAGCTTTTTTAAAGATTCAACAATTTGCCAGAAAAAACAATCATAACAAAGTGAACTGATATAGATGGCATACACAAACAAGTATTAAGAACTGAGTATGGGATGTTTACAGGTCCTGTGCCTCCCACACCCTTTAAATTAACTGTCCATTAACTTCAAACGGTTAATTACTCTTCATTCAGCTCTCCCTTTCTCCTCGTATCTGTTGCTCTCCCCAACTTTACTGCCCTGGGTTCTCTTCCCATCCTCTTCTTTTCTATTTCACTCGCTCTGTGTTGCAGCCTCTGTCCAACCACTTTATTTAGCTTATTAAATGCTCACGGGAAGAGACCGGATGGTGAGCTCATGTAAATTTCCTGTTTGACACATTCGCAGTGTTCAAACGATGGTCAATGTGAAATCCGTCACACGTAAACAAAAGCAGGCAAAGATGGAAACAAACATCAGAGGTCAACTGAAAATTTATTACGGCTTGTAGAGTGTAAATAATGTGTTAATGTTGGCTTGCAGCCACAACAGCTGCTTATTTCTTCTTGCTGTCAGTGTTTTTTCCCCCTCTTTCTTTTTAAAAAAGGGAAGAATATGATTAAACGCAATGCAATAATTTGTCACTAACAGGTTAAAGAGTTGCAAAAAAAAAAAGGGAAAGGTGCTCCTACGTAGCCAGGATGTTATGGCACACATCTGGATTGTATAGATACTGTCATTGTCATCTTTGAGGTGGGAGGCAACATGCTCACTACACGATCCTCCTGTGACTGATTCTGCAGCTGATTGCTGCTGACTGCTCTCACACCATTTACTAATGAGTGAGTGACATCTGCTGGGGGCTTGTGTGACAGAGCAGAGTCACTCGGCCTTAAACAAGACATGTCTATCTATCCATCACATCATGCATCTCTGTCTTTTTTACCCCAGCAAAGAAATGTAAGGAAAAAATTTAAAAAACAATGTAGTCACAACATGCTTCTATTATTTGTCTAATTATGTCCAAAACTTCCTTTACATTTTTTTTATTTTTTATTTTTTAGGTGGAAGATTTATGGAAGTTATTCTGCATTTTACTGACACCTGGTTAGAGACATCTTCCTAACACATTTCTCTCATAAAGTCACTGTACTCCTGCTTGCATCAGCACACAGCCTCATAACAATTTGTGAGCAGTGGATTATGAGCTTCTTTTGCACAGTAATATTCCCACTGGAGTCCTGACACTCAATATCTCCACTTTCACCTCTTCACACCAACTAATGGGTGACACTGTCTCCTGTGAGCAGGAAGAGCTTGACGACTTGAAGGAAAATGTTACACATTTTAACCAATACATTGTTGGCATAGAAATGAATGTAATGTCACAATTGCATTATGTCAACAATGTGATTATACTGTGGTGTTTTTATTCTCAATTATAACCATGCAAAGCTACTTTTAAATTAATAACTATAAGCAGTCAGATCAGTCTGAATTCCCTTTCTACCTAAAAAAAACAATCAAACACCTTTTGTTTTTATTTTATTTTTCTATTTTAAATCCTATTGTGGAGCTTCAAAACGTCCAGACAGTCAGAAAAAAAACAAGAATAAAGCTGTAGGAGGTAAGAGCCCTGTTCAAACTGGAAAACGACCCCATAGCCATAAAAAGTCAGTCAAAATATGGATGGTTTTTGCAGAGTCTTGGTGAGTTCTTCCGACGTGTATTAGGACTTTGAAGCCTGACTGACCCTGCAGACCTCTTGGTTAGGCTGCGACCCCATCATGCCATGGGTTGTGTTAGGGTGGCATGAACTTCTAGCCATAGATGCATTCTGAGGCTACTTCAGAGTCTTGCCAGGGTATGTCTGAGGGCATGGTGCAAACTAAGAGTTTGTTTGTTTGTTAAAAACAAATAGGAACTAGAAAGAAAAAAAAAAAACCTTTTCTGTAAAAATGTAGGGTGAATGCTGAGTGCTGAATAACTTTGCTGAAATTTGTTAAAGAAGCTGAAATTTAACTGTTGATGTAAAAACAATCAGAACAATTGTTAACACTAACAAAACAAACTTAAGATCTAAAATTTGCAAGACAGTAGCAAAACTTTAAAACTTGCAAAGTTGTAGCTAAATGCTAAAGTTAAGGGGGGAAAAAAGCTGAAAGCTAAAGTTAGCAAAACTGTAGCCATAAGCTCAAGGCAGTAAAACTAGTTAAATGCTAAATCAAGCAAAATTGGAACTAAAATCTTAAATTAGCATAATATCTTAAATCTAAGATTAGCACAGTAGCTAAAAGACGAAATTTGCAAAATGGTAGCTAAAACATCAAACCAGCAAGTCAGTACCTAAAATAAAACATTTTTGTAGCCTTGAGAAATCAGTTATATTCAGTGTCTGGAATGGAATCTGAAAGTATCACTGATTGTGTTAATTAGCTGATGAAATGACAGCTTTTAAATCTTGTTGGGTAAACACTAAAACTGAAACTGAATTCAACTGTTTAAGCAACTTGGTCAAACGTTTCACTGAAGAAAATCCCGAAATGCAAAACAAGCATCACACTGCTTGGAAAATGTGGTGGCTAGGAGTGAGGTGATTGGGAGAGCTTGTTTTGCTTTCCCAGTCCTCCCTCCTGACATACACGGTGAACACAAATATCATTCATTAACAGTAATGTGCCATCTTAACACTGATGGATGGAGCACAGGTCCACCGCCACACACTCACACACACCCAGAGCTATCGCACACGCAGAGCTATAAAACACACAGAGACAATTTAAAGACAGACCTGCTGAGAAGCTGGGATGGCTGACTATCAGTCACACATGCATGCATGCATATACACACACGCTCACAAGCACAGACAGTAACACACACAGAAGCCTGGAGCTCAGGTGTGGGACTTGTACATTGCAAATGAAGACATTTCCTGCAGCTGGCAACCTTTGATGGCTCTATGATTTCTCTGCCTCCCACTAACCCCCCTAATAGGAGACAAGAGATGAGAGTGACCAACACAAACAGATGGAAACGAGCACCAATGAGAAAAAAAGCAGCACATAAGCTAGTTAGGAGCAAAGAAACAAAGATGTGAAGGTTAAAGCTAAAGAAAGTAGCTCAAAGTACCTGCAAATAGCAAAAGAACAAAAGACTAGTCTTTACTGAACTCAGTGAAAGGACACATTTTACTATTGCATGCTGCCATGGAAGGTGAGTGATAATGTAATTGCCAGCATCTTTGTGCATTTTTGTTTTTTTCTGTTAGCAAAATATCTTATAAACAACCGCACTTGATGAAACTCTTAGAAAGGTATCACTGGACATGCGCTTGTTGAGTCAACCTGATTTAAGATGGCTGCCACAGCCAATCAACTTTTCAAACCCCAAAATGGCTATAAATCAATAAATTTTATAAATATTGAGCTAAAATTTAGCTTGGTAGTATCCGAGAGTCATCCCCAACACATACACCATGCTCACAAATTGTACAAAACCTTTGTTTAAAACCTGGGAATGCGATCATTTTCGTTCATTTAATGAATACTAGTTTCATTCATTTGATGTATTTTTTAGTCTGCTATGCGTTCATGCCAAGATAATATCAAGGAACATGTCTAAATGGACCTGTGCCTCAAGTTCGGAGAAATACAAGGTTAGTTTAGAATGTTCAATATTGTGCAAAACCTTTTGACAGATGTGGAAAACAATCTGTAATATAAACTGTCGGAGATACAGTATAAACGCTATTTATTTTTGTTGTGAAGGTAAACCCATGCAATGACAAATCTAAGTGTTTAATTTGATCAGTTACCAATGCAAACAGAATAAACATGGTCACACCCTGGACCTTGTGTTGTCCTTTGGTTTACCGATTTTAAACATTGAAATATGTGAAGCTGTGTTTTCTGATCACTGTCCTGTTGTGTTTGAAACTATTTTTCACGTTTGTGATTTTAAACCCCTGATTCCGATACGTCGTCGTGTTTTTAATATATCAGCTGTTGAACAGGCTACTGCTGCTTTTAACAAAGTTTCAAAGTCACCTGTTGGTTTTACTACTGATGAAATCACCTCTAATTTTTATCATAAATGTCAAATGGTTCTCGATGTGGTTGCTCCTTTTAAGACCATCAGACCTAAACCAAAGTCTGAACCTTGGTTAAATGATGTTACTCGTTCTGCCAGACAAGACTGTAGGAAAGCTGAACGAAAATGGAAAAAAGATAAATTACAGGTGTCTTTTGCTATGTTCCAAGAGAGCCTGTGGAGGTATCAAAACATTGTTAAGGCTGTGAAAGTCAGATTTTTTTCTGGTGTCATTGTGAATAATTCTCACAATCCACGGGTTCTTTTCTCCACCATTAATTCTGTTCTAAATACTCCTCCATCTTCAGGTCTTGAGAGCTCCTCTGAAACTTGTGAAAAGTTCCAACAGTTTTTTATTAATAAAATACAAAATCTTAGATCACTAATCCCTCAACTTTCACAC
>NC_051449.1:16988455-16995587 GCF_001649575.2 Kryptolebias marmoratus | reverse complement strand
TCAACACTTGGTGTTTTTAAATCTCTTCTTAAAACACATTTATATTCACTGGCTTTTAATACATTGTGAGAATTGTAATGTTATTGTATTTTTGTATGTTTGTATTGAATGTTTATGTGTGCAGCACTTTGGTCAACAACAGTTGTTTTTAAATGTGCTTTATAAATAAATTTGATTTGATTTGATTTGATAAACATCCTAACCAAATTAATTACTAAAGTGACCATCCTTTGCCTTCATAACAGCATGCAGTGTCCAGACAAGTCTGGCAACAAGTATTCTGGGCTGATGAGATCAAATCTGAAATATCAGGCTGCAGCAGAAGGGAGTTTGTTCACCGGAGAGCTAGAGAGTTGCACAAGGAGTGTGTGCAGGAAACAGTGAAACATGGTGGAGGCTCATTGCAAGTGCAGTTTCTGCAAATGCAGTTGGGGATTCAGGTAAGATTGCTCATGCCGTTGATACTGGGCAATATGAACAGATACTGATCCATCATGTGATTCTATCAAGGAGGCATTTGATTGGAGTCAAATGTATTCTACGGCAGGACAACAACCTCATACATACAGTCAACGTCATAAGGAACTGGCAAAAAGCATTAGAAGTGACAGTTTGGCCAACACAAAACCCTGATCTCAGTGTCATCAAAAGAGAGATGGATTACATGAAGAGACTTGTGGATTCAAACCAGAAACATCCATGAAAGATCTTTAGTTTGTTCTCTAAGATGTTTGGGACTACCTACCAGGAGAGTTTCTTCAAAGTTAACATGGAAGAACTGATGCTGTTTGAGGGGACAAGATGATGACACCAAAAACTATTTTTTTGTTGTTTGTTTGTTTGTTTGTTTTTCTGATAAATGATAAGCTAATGCAAAAAAGTACCTATTTCATATACATGTGTGAAAAATGTGTTGAATGTATTCAACAATACATCAATATAGAAGAAAGCACACCAACAGACTTTGACTCTGTGAACAAGACACGACATCTCGACTGGGACAAAATAGGCTGTTTTATGTCACAAGCAACTCAAATGCAAAACAAATACAACAAGAAGAAAGCAAAAACGTGTTCAGATCACATGTGGTATGTGTGAAGTCCACAGCTAGCTCCCCACAACCTACTACCAAACTACAACCGTGTATGGTGTGTGACCAGCTGGCTATAGGAGGCATAAACTATCAAGATAATTATGTTGTAAAATTATTTTAAACGCAGCTTGGTTGTTTTCAATGGACTGCATGTATTAGGAAAGCCAGTAAAAGGATCTCAACTACAACTTCATGTCATGTGTGGACCACTAAAAACAACATAAACAGGGATTATCCCTGTGGTCATATTGCTGAACCATAGTATGAACAGGGTCATAGTGTAACATAGATTAAAACTGGAATATTTTATGACTATGAATTGGAATGTAAAATTCCTCTTATTAATTTTACACAAAATAAATAAACAAATACACTATGTGACAGTCTTTACAAGTGACGAGCTAACGTGGCTGTGACACATTTGTTCTGTTTAATCTTTTTTTTCACAATTTTATCACTGGTCTAACATCCCTTCACCTGCTGGCTATTCATATAATAATATTAAGAGATGAGAGACATACATGGAATATAGGAAGGAGAGGAAAAAGAGATTCAAATGATGACATTAGAGGAGAGGAATGGTTAGAGATGTGCCGGCTGTCACCATTATGCGTCTATGACACCTAAATGTGCAGTAGTCATTTGTGTGAGTGTGTGTGTACGTACGTGTGTGTAATATGAGAATTGATGCTGAAGGCTGACCTCCTCTGCCCCTCTCATTTCCATTCAGCCATTTTAGTTCTTCTCAGAGTCAGCAGAGCCATTGTGGCTCAACTGGGGAGCAGTTTGTCCTCATTAGAACGGTTCTAAATGAAACTAGAGAACAAAGCATGGCATGTATAAATTTAGAGCTACGGAAGAAAATAGAAGAAAGAAGAAGTCCTAATACCAAATAATTGCTGTTTCCTTTCTTAGCGCACATCATCTGCCTAAATGAGAAACAAACTTGATTTATAATAAGAAAAAAGGACCCCAATAAAGAAATCATACGACTTTGCTTCATGTGATTTTCACTTTTCGAAGTATACTAAAAATGTGACATGAACATCTGTTTATATGTGTAGGTTGAGTAGACACAGTTATATGAGAGATACAATGAGCAGCATCATATGGAGTAAATGTGTTGATATGTATGTCCATGCTGCCACATGAGTGTTATGGTTATGGATTAGGCATATGGCATAAATGCGGGATTGTGCTCTGAGCAAGGCAGAGATGTATCGGCCATATAAAAACAGCCTCTGCGACGTAGTAAATCATTTATTCAGCTAGCTTCTTCATTCCTTTAACTCCTACAACCTATGCAGGACCATATTTTTCCTGGCAAAATAATTTAAAACCATTTCTTTTCAGTATCTGTGTGTGCCATCATCTCTTTCCCTCCTTCCATCTCCTCTCCACCTTTATCACTTTTGGTTTCTCTCGTCTTTGTTATACGATTTGATTTGTCTCCATTTTCTCTCCCTGCCATGTCCCCTTCGCTGAGCTTTTGCTGTTGCTCTCTTTTGTCTGTCCATTTTTTCCGAGCTGTTTCATGTAAAGACAGGTAACAATCAGGCTTTTACTGGAAGCACTCATGTAGAAATGGGGAACCGTGTCCTCGATACACCCGTCAAAGGTTATTTTTACACTCCTGGAGAAAAAAATTTCACCCGTACCAGGTCTCGACAGACTCACACATGGAAGCGGTCAGTAACAAATGGAGACAGATTGATCTAGTCTGGGTCCAGGCCGTGTCACCTGAAACTCTTTGTGAGGTGAATCAAGCAAGTGTGTTTACGTGTTGTTTTAAAAGAAGTCGTTGTCTACTTTAGTTTTTCTGTCATGCCATAATTTCTTATATATATATATATATATGTATGTATAGGCAGAAATTAAATCCAGAACTGTTGCTTTGTTGACCAAAGACAGAAAGCATTTATAGCTTCCTTCCAAAGAATATCCACAATTTTGTTTGTAGATCTGTTCACAGTGATGCTTTTCTCTAAAGCAGCACCTATTCCAGGTGTATCTTCTTCCCTTACTGCAAATGTTGGGTTTGAGATGGGACAAAAAAAATTGCATTATGATGTAAGTATGATGAGGGAGAGTACAATGTCATCAATTTTGACCTTTGAGGTGTTTGTTGTCCCCAAACAGAGGAGAACTTGGATCTAATCAAACTAATTTTTAAAGGAACATTTAAAAGAACCCAAGATTACCAAATTTCAGTACACAAAATTAAAGGACAAAATAAGGGCCACCAGAGCTTTGAAAGCTAGTAAAAGCAAAAAAACAAAAGTTAAATAAAAGCATAGTAAGTTGCTAAAATAAACAAATGACAAATATTTAACATGCTAAACTTGATAAATACAATAAAAAGCCAAGGAAAATGGATATATTTTCTAGCAGTGTTTTGAAAGTCACTATAGAGGAGGCACACTTGAGTAGTTATTACCCAAATTAAGGGCCACAAATGCCAGTACCCAATCTCCCTTATTAACTAACCCAGATCATGGACCAGCTAAAAGCATCTGAGATCAAAGAGATTGGGGATTAGAATAAATATTGGAAACAATATTTTGATGATTGTATATATACACTTGAGATTGACAACAAACAAACAGACAAAAAAAAAACCATTTCATCATTATCCGCAAACTTCCTAAATCAGGAAAGTTGCCTGGAAAAAAAGATAAATTGTTTGCAGTGATTGCCTTGGCCCCTGTTCATCATAATAAAAACCTCCTGCTTTGTCCTGGTTTCACCTCCCTTCAGGCTATCCCCTGTATTGAAATTTATGAAAATTATCTCTGTAATATTCAGCTAGTGCTCGCCTGCTACTTATATTTATATAACAACCTTATTAAATCAGTTGAAAGTAGAGTGATCCTGTGATTATATCAAAGTGGGGCGAAGAGCAGCAGAAGGGGGTGAGGGGAAAAAAAATCGATGGCATTTGGTAATTGCATATTGCAGCGTTATTTTGTGCACTGATATTGATAATACGTATGTTTACATTTGCTGTGATTAAAATCAATGCTCTAAAGTGAGTTATGACAGCGTGGCCTGATGGGACGGCTTTATGGCTGAAGGGGACTAATGAGGTGGTTGATGGGAAGGAAGGATTGCCTCCATCTATCTCTCTCTACAGAATACTTCCTCTGAGGGACAGAGGGGACAGTCCACTGACTGTCTTTTGACAAATGCCGTACAGCACTATAATTGTCTTCGTTTTTTTTCCCAAAACATTTAAAAGAACTGTCACGAGATTGACACCATTTGCTCTGTAGCAACTGCAAAGAAGCAAATACTTAAATGACTGAATGATTATTTTATTGTCTGTTAGGAAAGAGATTACAAAAAAAGTGTCTAACAAGTGTTTCTGGTCAAAGACTTTTGCATTTCTGAAATTTGCACAAAGTGTGCTTCGGTGTAGATTCCAATTAGTTATACCTCTTAGTGTTACCTATTAGTAAAATTTGACACAGACTAATGACAGGACCTACAAGTTGTTGCTGTAGGGGAAGTGAGTGATTGAAAATCACAGAACCTGTAAAAGTTAGAAGTTTAAAAGCCCCTCAGGGAAGCTATTTTTCACTTTCTTTGTTCAATTTATTCACAGCCTACTTCAAGTTTATTCATTCTTAGACTTTCTGTTGTTTTATGGTTAGTTTTAGATGCAACAGTTGCCTGGCTGTGTTAGGCCAAAATTATTTTCTGGTTTGGTTTAGGAATAAAATGTTGGAGTTAGAATACACAGTTGCATCCAGTTAATTCAGTTTGTCAAAGGATGCAGAAATAGAATTTCCAGATATTTACCTGTTCCATACATTGTCCCTTGTGTGGTGGTTTTTGTTGTTTTTTTCTCTGTAAAGTTAGTTTTTCCTGCTTGGGTTACCCTTAGTTCCTTGTTTTTTCAGTAAGTTTTATGTATCAATATGTTTTTTGTAAATATTGCTGCCAGAGTGTTTTCAGATATTTTTCATCCACGTTCTGTTACTTGCTTTGTCTGGAATGTTTCGGTTTGTGATTTTTCATGGTCATAGTTTCTCTTCAGTTCCCCTGTTTGCCCAGTCACACACACCTGTCATCTGTAATCATCTCAGCTGCTCATCGTCACAGTGTTACTTACTCTCATCTGTCAGATCCTTGTTGTCATTGTGTGTTGTGTTTAGTCCTAGAGTTTTGTTTTTGGTGCTGCCCTGCCTTTTGGTTTGGTGTACTTTTGTAAATAAAACCCTTGGATTTTTTAACCTACTTGCCTGCAATCCTAGGTCCTAGTTTCACCACAAGAGAAATAAAGATCCTACACAAACCGGTACACTTTGCACAGGTTAAACAGTCCCTTTTGATAAGCAGTAAACTATAAAATCAGAGAAGGCTAACATGCTGAACGAATAACATTTAAGGTAAATTAGTTTGTCTGCCAGTTTATTCAAACTTATTTTGAATTACATTGCTACAATAACTTTTAGTCACTCTAAGAAATTAGTTAAAGACAAAAGATAAACAACCTGTACAAAGACAGAATAACTATCTCAAACTCTAAATGTTAACAAAATTTCACTTCAAGTTTCATTTGAGAGTTAGGACAAAACAGCAATAGGATGATGCAAAGCATACTGTGTTGTAATGATTTCCCCTGAGGTTAACATGCTAACAGGCACCAACAGAAAGTTTGGCCCTTTTTCAGGCAAGCTGAAGAAAAAAAAACACTAGAGTTTGTTTTATAATGCACCTGAAATAACATCTGCTGATGCTACCATTAGCCTACATGCAACACTAGTCCTGTACTTTGTTTTACAACCATCTATTCTGATGCCCATTTCAGAAAACTTCTTCACTTAATATGAACAATGAGGATAATCCGCTTAGTAATTATATATGTTATCACAATGTAATTAGGACAGCTATCTTAGCCAGTTCCAGAAATGACATTATTAAGAGACATGGTTGCCTAAATGATCACGTAACCTTTCTTCTAAAGTCAGGTCAAATTTTTTAATTTGTCAAACTTTGATTTATGACCAAATAGCTGCAAAGCTAATGACATTTCTATCAGGCTCAGCTGTAATTCTGTCCAGGGCTAATTAGTAAACATAAGAATGCTGGCATGTTAAACTAAGATTAAACTGTTCCATCAAAACCTTAGCGTGCAGTCATCTTTTCGAACATATCAGGATGCTGAAGCTGAAATGCATTTAAGTGCTTTGCAGTGTAGCCTTGCAGAGTTACTATGGCAAAGGTAAAGAGTCACTCAACTGAAAAACTTTCAGTTTTTGGAGCTCTTAATAGTTTAAAGAGCTGACTACAACAGGTAAGTCATTTTATTTGTTCATAACCTTTCCAAAGAACACCACTTCAAAACCACTGAACTGTCAGGTTAAGCATTTTAAAACCCCTTTGCTCTTTGTAAGGGTTCATGTGACACCAAATAAGAACAGGACAATTGTTTACAGCAGCCAGCAACTCAACAGAGATGTGAAATACTTGAATGTACATTTTCATCAAATCCACACTGACCCTACATATGCAACATCTTCCACTAACAAGCTAATGTCATGCTGGCAAGAGTACAGCTCATTTGCGAACACTGCAACATGGCTTTTCAAGTCATATAATTTGCTTTTGGCATCAGCTACCAATGTCACCTGTAGGCTCCTCCTCTGTACAAATATATTAGAAAAGGTTTTTGTAACAAGAGCCACTACAGCAGGCAGAGAGGGAGTCTTGTGCATTCTTATTGTACAAACACAGTACGTTCACATGTGTACGCATCTTTACACTAACCAAGTTCTTTGTGAAACCACTAAAAGCTTTAAGTGTTATCGGGTTTAAACAAACTGTGGTCCGTACATTTATATGGTGTTTTATCTCATATCTCACAAATGCTTCTCAGGTCCTAGTGGTAAGACAGTGTTTATTGTGTTTATAGTGGTTTATTTAAGTTGATGTTTGGATCAAAATGCATTTTTTGGGGTTCAAAGTCTTTGCCCAAGAACATCCATCCATGTCTGTTTGTCTTGACAATTACTCAATTTTTTTTTTTTTTTTTTT
>NC_051449.1:16980741-16987315 GCF_001649575.2 Kryptolebias marmoratus | reverse complement strand
TGTACATTTAGTCATGCTTAGATCTGTTTAGTTTAGCTTAGCTTATTTAGACAATTAGTTATCATTGTATCTTGTACCTGTCTGTAATTTTGTTTCTGTAACTTTGTCTGTAATTTTGTTCTGTGTTGTAAAGCACTTTGAGTCGCCTCGTGCTGAAAAGTGCTATATAAATAAATGTACCTACCTACCTACCTACTGTTCAAAATTGTTTTAAGCGATCGTATGAACAGTGTTTCATCTGACATGGTGGCAAAGTCAGTAAACTGACACCTAATGACTCTGGGAAATCACTCTTGACTGTGCGTGTGCGCGTGTGGGTGGGTGGGTGGTGAGGGGAGATACATAGAGGAGTTTCCTTTTAGTCTGAGTGTCAATCCATTGTTGGGTATTAGGGACACAACCCTGTCCATTAAGTCAAATTCATGGAAATTGCGTCCACCTCTGAAGGGGGGCTGGGGGGGGGGTGTAAATAGAGAAGGAGAAACCAAAAGATTGGCTCAACAGAGGTAAATGCATAGTAGCGTCAATCCAGCTGTTTATCCACCCCACCCCCTCACCACACACACTTTCAGCTGTCCAGTCATCACAGCTCTAACTTTAATTAAAAGTTTCTGCAGCAAAGGTGACCCAATGATGACGAGGTGAGGGGAAGGGAGGAAGGAGCTATTACACACAGGGAGGGTGAATGAGTAAACATTTGTGGATGTATGAAGAAGTATTTTATACCAACTGGTTGTAAAAATACTTTACATACGTATCTGCATGGAATTTTCTGAGAAATAGTCATTTCTGAAAGTTTTTTAATAGCTTAGAAAAAGAAAGAAGCTTTCTATGAGACAGGCATTTATTACAGGTTTGTGTATATTTTATCAAATCAGCCTCTTTTAAGGCATTATTAGTAAGATGTTGCTTGTCGAAAATCAAGTTCTGCAAAATCATTTGGATCATTTCACGTTTGATAGACTCTTAAGTTTTTAACAAACTCACATTATCTTTGAGAACAATTTGGAAGCAGTATTTTCTTTGAGTAAACCCTTCCATTCTTCTTGTAGTCCTGACAGTATCTCTTTGTGCTTTAAAAGCAAACTGAACAGATCCAAGTCTTTTGTTTTCAGTCTATATGTGGCGGTAGCTGCTGGTGTGTATGTGTGGCTGTGCTGCAGGCCAGCAGATCATTGCGGTGTGCGGGCCACAGGGACAGTGAAATATAGCCACAATTAGCCCTGGACACAGTTCAATGATGATAGAGAGGCTCTGCACCCCTTAGACCATGATTAAAAGGCCTGCCCTGCCCACCGCTGATAGAGACAACTGATCTCACATTATTAGTGGCACATAGCCACCAACCAGCGGCACCACTTTCATTGTGACGTTATCTGGGATTGCTTTTGTTCATTTATCACTCACTGCTGGAATTATTTAGTTCTAAATTGGCCTATTGGCTCGCTCTGCGTTCATTTTTTGAAAGATTTTCTTGTTGATCTTCCTTTAAATTAACAAGCTTTTTATACATTACTGAAATGTGAAAACTGTTAATGCTTCCCCACCAAATTGTGTTCATTTAAGGTGCTTTTTTTTCCGGCTTTGTTATTGAAATGTTTCACATTAATGCATACATTTTAAACTCCTCCACCTTTTCAGATGGAGATATTTTATTTTCTAACTGCTTCCATCTCCTTGCATTTGTAGATTTAATTTTTTTTTTGCTTTCTCTCCTTTGTGCTTCTTTTTCAGTAGTTGTCATGCTCGTAGATCAACCCTGAGACCTTCTTTATCTTTTACACATCAGTAGTGCGGCACCGTTCAGCTCTGCCCCATTTATTTTCAACATTTCTTTCTTTTTTTTTTCTTTCCATCTGCAGGTCTGATAATGCCGCTGCTCCGTCTCTATTCACTGTTCACTCGGAGTATGCATAGAATGAAACTTCTTCACTGACTGAGCAGAGGTCAGCTACACATGCAGCAAATCCAGTGTATCCACTTTGTGTGTACACACTAGTTTAGAAAATGTAAAAAAAAAAAAACTACAACCACAGCGCTGCTGTCTAAAACTATGTGCAAGAAAAGTTACCCACCCCCTATTCTTTTTTTTCTTTTTTTTTTTTTGCTTAAAAATGAATAAAAACAGCAAAAATTGATAAATGGAGGGCCGGTAATGAAATGGAGACATCAAGGAGCATGAAAAGGAGAGGATGGAAGGAGTGTGGAAACAACCTAGGAAAAGAGAAAGAAAGAGAGGGAGAGACGGGGAGAGGCAGGAATAAGAAGAATAGCCTTTTGCCTGTGTTCCATCAAGGGAGAAATTACACATTTACTAAGGTTTTTTCTTAAGACGACGGCCCTCATAGATCAAACCACTTGGATGTACCAGCCAATTTTCAACATGAAATATAGACACCAGAAATCTATTACACCTGTGTTCTCTCTTCCCTCTGCTATCTGCAGCTCTCTGTCGCTCCCTCGCACAAAGGTTGATGCATCTACATCACTGTCGGCTTGGCTCTCTATGTGACTCTCTGGCTCTTCCTCGGAGGCCATGGATCTCCCACTATCTCCCTCTGACATGTACATTATGTTATCCGCTGGTACATCTGCTTGACAAATGGGAAAGTCGATCATATTCAATAATTATCTGACCTTTTCGCTTTTGTTGTGTTTGTGCTGCTTCCTGTAGTGCAGCAACATTAGGGCGGTGAGAGGTAGCCGGTTACAGCTACAGCACCTAAACCAGGCAACATTTTATGCACTGATCATTTTAACAAAAACCCAAGGACAAGAGGGCTTAAACCTTTTATTACCTGAAGCTGTTTTTTCTGCTGTGACACCATTATGAAGAGCATTACACACATTCAAGCTTCTCAGTGAACCTATTAAATTGTTATTTAGGAAAATTAATGCAAGATTTGAACAGAAGTGCATGTTTTAATTTCTTCTGTCATGAGATCCAGGGTTAGTCAGAAAACGCCACAGCATACAGTGCGCAGTGATAAACAAAACTGGTCCGAATCTTCAATTCAAAACTGTATTCCAGTAGATTACATAAACTACAATTGGGGTGACTGACAAGGTGGACATAAAGTGAACAAAAGTGAGTTTGAAGCAAGCAGGGGTACAAAGTAACGAGTGGCAGGTCGCTTCTTTTTGTACCTAAAATATATAGGTATGAATGAACCTAATCTGCATAGGTATAACTTTGCAAATGTATGATTTAAGAATAAATTTGTTACGTCCTACACCCACATGTAGATAATAAATAATGCCACCTAAATTATAACTTCATTATAACTTCAACATGTAAAACACTGAAATATATTAAGAAGTAAAACCTCAAAACATGAAGTCAATGCAGGTCAAACAAGTGCAAAATGATCAATCATAATAACTACATCTAAGTTTTTTCTGCTTTCAACACCTTGAAAATTTATTCAAATTTGTTAAGTGATCTTCCTTAAAAATTTTAAGATTGTATAATTTTACTACATGTTGGGTTGTATTATGTATTTCTACCCATCAGTCTAAGTCTACCAGCTACACATAACTGAGATGAGCAAGAACGTTTGGTCTAGTTATGCTGCAGATATTAGAGGGCTACTGGTATGGCCACAAAACAACAGTTTCCCCTACATCACAACAAACAAATAAGTCAGTTTTGTACCACTTGATATGTTTTTACGGTATGGAAAATGATAGTTTATATAAAACTTATGTTATTTATTTGAATCACTGATCTTTTTTTTCAGGCCTGAAAAAATAATAAGATGATATAAGAGGAAAAAGTCTCACACATGTGTTGTTCAGAGTGCTTGAACATTAGTGATTGTTTGTTGTTCAGTCTGATCTCTTTATAGATGATCACAGGAGTTAATCAGCTGTTACCTGGAGAACAGGGTGTTTTTGACTGCACATCCTAAAAATCCCACTCATGACTTGGAGTCAAATATACACATGTATACACATATACAGTATAAACTGAATTGTGACCTATGGCCACTTTAATTATTGTAGTTAACTTATAAGGATGGTTTAAGATTATTTTGGAAAACAAGAGTCTCAGGAGAAGACACATGAAGAACATAGAAACTCCACTTGAAAAGCTCCCATTTAGGATTCAAACTGGAAATCTTCCTGCAAGATGTCAGTGAAAAAGCAACTACCTAATATCTTTGTGTCAAAATTTCTGCCTATATGCCAACTTCTTAAGAATATGAAAGCAATTCGTATGTCCCCTTTTTGTAAGAGATGATTTAATACATTTTAAAATAAAAAAGGCTATAGTAGATACTTGAAAAAGCAATTGTAGAACTTTACCTTAAAAAGTACCTCTTTTTTGTGTATACCTTCCAAAACAGTAAGCAATGAAGTCCAAGTATTAACTTACATAACTTAACATTCAAAAATAAAAGTTGCCAATTCTTCCAAGTTTAAACAATTTCTTTCTTTATTGGCATTTTAGAAACAGCGAGAAGGAAACAATAACCAATAATTGTTGTTCATAAAAGGTCATGTAATGCTTGAAGTAAACAGTAGTAAGACAAATGTGTATATTAAGTTCCCAAACCTGGCAGAATCTGTTTGGAAAGCAGGAATAAAGAAACTGTAGCCCCTCGACAGTGAAACTGCAAAAACACCTGTTCAAAATTTAAAGTTCATGGATAATAAAACTGTCCTGTGATTGTGAAACTCTGGTGTCATTTGGCTTCTTGCATTTTTAAAAGTTTGTACTACTGAGTCCAAGTTAAAAAAGAATTTCCCTCCCGGGATCACCATCCTCCTCAGAAGCATTGTTGACATCTCAGCAGATCTCCGCCACAAGTTTGACACATTAATACATATTTTCAGATGAATCTCCCACCTCCTGCATTGCACAAATCTCCTTGCTGATGGATGTTGTTATAAAGAAGAATGGAGGGAGGATCTTCATGTAAAATTCACTTAGCTGCCATATTTTCTCCTCCGGGACAAGATTAATTGCGTTATAACATGTTTCGGGTTGGGGTGGAGGGTGCACATAGAAAAGTGGGAGCGTCCATGGATCCAACACAAAGCCCCTTCCTCCTTTCCGACTCCCTCTCCTCTCCCCACCTCTCCGCAGCAACCATCTCTTAATACATCCTGAGAAATTGAGGTTAAGAGGGGATATCCGGGGGGTTATCTGGCATCGCGGCGCTCGCGTGGGGAGATTGATGGTCTTAAGAGGCCGGGGTGCCGTGGTCATATTCATATGGTAATTCCTCTGCATTGTCCCTGCGGAAAGCATGGCTTTCTTTAATCTGTGAGGGAGGCCTTGGCTCACTCTCTCTGTTAAAACGAAGCTCTGCATCACTTTATCATCTCCACAGATGCTACGGTGACGACGGGCGCCGGGTGACGTCTGGATGGATATATCAGAGAAACCTGTTTTGTGTGTGTCTAAATTAAAAAGGAAAAGAGGTGGGAGGGGGTGGGGATTGATTAAATATTGGTAGGAAGAGGAGGGATTGGTGGCTGTAATGATAACTTTATACTAAGTGTTATTTTAAACCCCCACCCTTTAAGAATAAAAAAAGATGACATTCCCCCTTGTAATCTGAATAAGCAGCATTCAATTCTGACAAACTCAAAACTGTGAGAAAGCAGTCCTTTGTGATAAAGGTATTTTGGTTTTATGGTTGTAAATCCATCTATTCAAACAGATGGAATTGCATGAATACATTACGTCTTTTATTTTGTTATCTAGCTTTTTAAAATACATGCTTACATCATTTCTTTTGAGACGATATTTGCTGCCAGCTCGAAAAAGAGAAACAGTTTTATTGTGCTGTTAAATGGGTTTATCCCCTCTATCAGATAAATGAACAGAAAATCTACAGATGCCTGCCCATTGTTTAACCCCTAAGAGTAAAAAAAGAACAAAACTTTACGTCTTTAAGCTGTTTATTTAGATGTATATAACAGCAGGAAGGTAAAAATACAGATACTGTGCAGTAAACTTGTCTGTGCTCGATCTATACACCTACTTGGCAAATCTATAGACATTGATAAAGATCTTCCATAATAAATGGCTTATCTATAAACTTGGTGGATCTATATATCCAGTACATGGCTGGTCGATGGCAATGAATCTGAGCTCAGAGGATAGACAACAAGATGTCTCCTCTGAGAGACAGCCTTAAGGGCCGAGAGCACCAAGCGGCAAAAACATGCAAATACACACCAATGAATAAAGACAGAGACAGAAGGAGAAAAGCTCCGTCTCTGGTGGATTTTCTCTGATTTATATATCAATTCATTATCCAGATCCACTTATCATGTTCTAATGGGCTCAGAGTCTCATTGAAAGATTAAAAACCCGGTGAAAATAGTGATTTCAGATCCAGATAGTACTTCAGCTCTTTCCTTCTTAAGACATTTAAGCATAAAACTAACCTGCATATAATATATTAAATATACAGGTGCTGGTCATAAAATTAGAATATCATGAAAAAGTAGATTGATTTCAGTAATTCCATTTAAAAAGTGAAACTTGTATATTATATTCATACATTACATACAAACTGATATATTTCAAATGTTTATTTCGTTTAATTTTGATGAT
>NC_051449.1:16958437-16979452 GCF_001649575.2 Kryptolebias marmoratus | reverse complement strand
CACAAGATTCTAATTTTCTGATATGATGAATTTGAGATTTTCATTTGTTGTCATTTGTAATCATCAAAATTAAACGAAATAAACATTTGAAATATATGAGTTTGTATGTAATGTATGAATATAATATACAAGTTTCCCTTTTTAAATGGAATTACTGAAATCAATCTACTTTTTCATGATATTCTAATTTTATGACCAGCACCTGTATATGTATATTCAAAAGTAGGAGGGACTGTTTTGCTGTCAATCCTCTCAAGGTCAACATTTTTTGCAGATGACAGTATTTTTTTTTGTGTGTGTGTGTTTAAACTCTATTTAGTGATATGAATACATTATTATGTGAGTCTCTACCAAAATGACATTTTTAGCTTAAATCTCAGAACTACAGAGAGAAAAATGGAGTGGAGAGGAGAAGTCCTTGCCAAACCGCAGCTTTGATTAAGTTGGGGAGAGGTGATTTTCTCTCCGCTGTTCTAATCAGTCTCTTCACCGACCAACCATTGACTTCCTGTAGTGTGCTGCTGGTGTGCACTCTCTTCCTCTCACCGGCCCTATGATCACGCACACAACCTTCTCTTCTTAATCAATACCCATATTAATCATGCAAAATATCTGTGTGACAAACCAATTATTAATCTGCACCATCAAGTCCAATACAGTGATAATGAATTTAGTGGGATCACTCCATCCTTTCATTAACTGCTGAAGGCTGCTGTAATGACTGCTCAATGTCAACAGGATACTCTGCTGGCATTAGTGGAGGAACAACAGTAACGACAATGGGAGCACATGCGTTCAAACACACCCATGTGAAAGGCATGTAAAAAACAAGTGTTTGAAATTGACAAATGCACTATAACCTTTTCCTTGTCCAGCCTCAAAAATGTCCTTTCCTTCTTTGTCACACTTTTTTTGCTTTCTCCTGTTCCCTTCCACCACTCCTCCCTTTCTTCATATTGATGGCTTCGCTCTCTTACTCCAATAATCAGCAGCAGAGGGGATCAGATCAAATCACAGCAGGATGATGGATTTGGGAATCATTTACTGGGGATGGTCCACTTCTCTAAACCACAGGCACCGATTTTCAGGATGATAGCTTGGGAAAATGATGAGCTCTGCGTTCCATAGCTCAAGTCTACTGCATGCGCTAAAGAAGAGCTTGAAAAACTTCTGCTTAATTGGAGTTTGGCTTAATTGCAAAATAAAAGGCACTATTGCCATCTGATCTACGTAGGGTCAGATTTATATGCTACTTTTTACTGTTTTATAGGCAGTCTATAATGCAGTTTGTTTTCCCAAACCTACAGAGACATCACAATGTGATTACACAAAGTATAAGGGAGTGATATACAACTGTGTGTCCAATCCCAGGTGTTGGATTATTTCTAGAGCCATTTTAGACGCCTGCTTCTACAGTTAATTTAACTCTAACCTGGTTTGTTTTTTGCCTGAATCAAAGAAACACCAAAAAACTGCATCATTGTATCACTTTAAATGTCATTTCCTATATTATTATTTAAATCTCTCTCCTGTGTATTCTCAATTTATGTCAAGATCACATGACAGCGGCAATTTATCTTCACAGGTCAAATCATTTGTAACAGTTGTCTATGAGCTGTAAAAATTAGGCACAGTTGGCAGAAAGAGTTTTCCTTCTAGTAACAACATTAATATGCACCTATGACTTCAAAAAGCGGGTAGCTATTTGTTATCTTAAGGTTGTTTCGGTGAGCGTGCCAGAAAGGAAAGAAAAACCAGAATTTACTTGTCCACTTAATAAATTAGTCATGTGGTTATAAACATTTTGTTGTATTTGACATAAAAATATTATCATCAACATGACATGGAAGGCATAATTATTATATCTGTTATAATGGTCTTTGGTAGACTAATATAAAGACATCTCAAATAAATATCCAAGTGGTTTTGGTAATCTAAAATTGACTGAGGTTTTATGATGTTTTTGAAAAAGTATTGGTATTTGGCAATCCCCATGGCTAGCATTGGATTTCTGGGTAACCTCTGAAGTAGTTTTTTGGGCAACATTGGCCAAGTTTGATTAGACTTTCTCAGAGTGGTTGTCTTAGACCTGAGGCTTGCTACAAAATGCCCAATCTTGCTGAGACGGCATGCTACCTGCAGCACCCCATCTTTGTGACGTTTTAGCATTCTTATTTGAACTTTAAAGAGTTTTCAGCAGCTAACACCTCAAACACACTGAGGCCTCCCAAATGATGGATTTTTATTGACAAAATAGTGATGAATCATGTCATGAAGACTCTTACAGATCTGTGTGTGGGTCAGTATTCAGTATTTCTGCCCTCCATGTTGTATGATGCCAGCTTCTCTGTCCTCTCTTCAAATTTGCATACAAATGAACATCTAAATGGGCTCAATGACATAATTGACTTGCAATTAGAAAATTTCTTGAGATGGTCACTTTGCACTTGCTAGACCAAACACACAAAATGAGAAAAGGCACACACATACACACACACACTCAGGAGAGAAATATGGCTGCTATTTTGCATATTAATGAGAGTCATTAGCTGTCGCTTGGCAATGGCTGACAAGGGGACTTATTTATGCCCTGGCCCTCGATGGCTGACTTGGGGAAAATGTCCACTTCAGCGACCACCGCTAATTGTTTCTGAGCATGTTGTCCGGCTGATCATCATCATCATCAAGGGAAATTAGGCCTGCTTCAAAAAGACGACTTGGCTGACGTTGAGCGTGGCCTATTATGATAACTCTGTGTAAGCTTTTAACTTCTGGTGTTCTACAAGAGCCAGGCTTTTAACTTGGACCCATTAAAGACCTTGTACCTTGATGTTTCACTTTGAGTAACAACTGCTGACTTACAAAACTGAAAGTTGGGCCAGAACAGCACAATATTATGCTAATATTTTCATAAATAATTATGGGACATTCAATTACAGGGTCTTTAATACAAGGGTGTTGCTCCCTGTCTCAAAATGGCCAGAATATAGGAAACTATGAGCCCTCAGTCTGTATCAAATCTGATAAACATCTTCAATTTAGTGTATACCCGTGGGTATTCTTTAAAATCATGGTAGCCATAGATTTACTTCCATCAGTAACAGACCTGTCCTGTAAAGAAGTAGGAGAAAAAAAGCATCAATAAATAAAATTTTGAACATGCTAACCCATACAGTTGACTCAATGTGTATTTATACAGCAACAATCCACAGGCCACACCAACTCAAATATTTGTAAATAGGATACCTGTACCAGATCAGACACTTGTAGCAGGACTGTTTCATTGAATCGTACAGAAATATGCCAAATTTGCCCTAAGACACAAAATGAATACTTGTTCTTTGTGTTGAATAGAACAAGAGACTAAACCGTAAGCCTGAAGTTGAAGCTACAAAGGACAAGCACCCAATGAAGGTTGACTGTAGTACAATTGTGATGTCCTCCCCCTCCATGTAAATGAATGGAACATTTTCCTGAATAAAAAAAAGAAAAACACACTTCATTAATTTTTTCAAGTGCTGATTTTTGTTGATTGTTGTTCTTACCTTAGTGCTATTTGTTCAAATGTGCATTTTATTCCATAAGTTATTATAACAATATAATAAGTTCTATTATTGTATTCAGTGGTCGAACTTAACTGAGTAGAAATTCACATTTGTTAGTACTCAGACAGAGAATAAATACTGTTACACTAATGTCAAATTTTTGAAGACAATTAAATTGTATTAGACATCAAAATTAGAGGGATTTTATTTGATTGAAAAACAGAATGGTGTATTTTAATTTGCTACAAGACAGATCTAATCATTTTCATTTATTACCTGTCAAGTCAGGCTATTACATTTTTCTATTACTTTTTTTTTTTTCAATTTAAACATAGTTACCACCCAAAAAGCCAAAAATGTTTCCTTTCAAACAAGTTAATGTCTTTTGAATCAAACTAAAACACATTGTTAGCGATTATTTGATGCTAAATTTACCATCCCGGTAAACTAAAGTGAACTGTGCAGAAAATACCGAAACTATCTGAGCTTGTTATAATAATTGTTGCTGTTTATATTGCCTGGGCTGTGTCCTGTATGGCTCCTGCTCCTGTGTGTGGGCTCATAGACTTCTTCACTGAAAAAAGGTCTCTTCTCTGCCGCTCTCAGCTGGAGTGCCAGGCGAGCCGCTCTGCTGCAACTCAGAGATGAGGAGTGTGACAACAAAGAGGTGGAGGACAAGGAGGGTTTAGTGTTTGTGCACACATACACACAAACGCAGCGGTGTGCAGTAGTTATGGTCTCGACAGCTTTAGCACCCCCATATTGTAAACAGAGGGGTAGTGACCGCCTCCCTGTGCTTGTTAACATCATCTCCGTCATTCAGCAGACGTGGCACTGTCAGCGCCTCGCTGTGCCCCAACATAATCAACATTAACCATGACACACACACGACACACTATGTACATTTGTACAAAAATGCATTCAAACTGCCTCGCTCTTTCTATCTCTCTATCTCTAGCACACACACATGAACACTCCCAAGAAGATTTTTCTCACTTTTCCTGTGATTAATTAGCACACAGATTTTTATGCATACACACACACACACAAAGGTAGAGCGATACGTGGGGGCTAATACATACATTTCTGTGACAGACACACTAAAGCATATCCTGGCAGCACTGCATGCAATCAGCATTATCCATGGGAGCTCCTTAATGGGCACCTCGTAAAACAGATGACAGCTCTGCTACCAGAATCATCCACGGGGGGAGAAAGAAAGACTACCTGCGCTGACCCACACATGCACAAACACACGCACACACACACATGCACACACAGAAGCTAGAGAGCAAAATGTGTAGTCTCAGGCATGAGATACATTAGACTCTATGTGTCAGAGTTTGCACAAAGACAAATATGATGCTGTTAAGTTCAACAGCCTTTTTTTTCTCCATCTTCGTCCTTCACTTCAGCACTGCGTCATGGTTTTTCACTGAATATCGTTGAACTCTCTCTTCAACTGAGTGGTATAAGGGCTTTTTTTTTGTTTAAAAGATAATGCCAATATTTTGGCTAAAACTTTTTGAATTACTCCAGAGCACGTTTTATTAATTTGACTGCTCGGTCATCTTTTATCAGACCAGATATGCAATGATGCCACATCTGAAAACTTTGGTGACTAGAATAATAAATTAAAAGGAAAAAAAAAACATGCCTTGAAGGAACTTATGTTGCCCGTTGCTTTTCGTGCCAAAGTTTTAAACAGAGATCAGTGCATTTTTGTGTACTCACAGTGTGATGTGGATGATTCTCAGCTACCGCTACACCAAATTTTAGTCGAATATCTGTAAAAATGTTTTTGAGTTATAACTATTTGTATGTTTGCTAAGGCTGATTAGCTGCGGCAACAAATTGAGTTAGGGTATAAATCAGTTGTAGAGGTACATCCAATGATTATTCTCTAAAAGTTTCATTCAAAGCAGTCCAGTGATTCATCAGATATTTTGGTAACAGACAGGTAAAACAAACACACACGGACAAGCTTTTTAAATGACTGCCCACCTCTAATGGTGGTAGGCAATAATAAAGATAATATCTTTCAGTGGTACATATGATGCCATTTTTATTTTAAATGAAGACAAACCTGTCCCTGAAACCCAGGTTATTGTTGGACAACATCAGAACCTGGAAGACAGATATTCGACCAGTGAGGGAACATTAAACCTTCACAATGTTCTGTGAGATTAACTTTGCCCACTAGCCATAAAAAGGAAGAAAAAAAAAAGTCAAAAAGACAAAAAAAGAAAGAAAGAAAGGAAAATAAAGACACCACAAACAGGTGCTGCACTTCAAGGCTCTGTTAAGTCGAAGATGTTATCAGTGACGGCTGCTGTGATGCCTCCTGGTGTGTGTGTGTGTGTGTGTGTGTGTGTGTGTGTGTGTGTGTGTGTGTGTGTGTGTGTGTGTGTGTGTATTTGTGTGCGTGAGGGTGTCCGGTCACTGGGACATAAAAAGGGAGCATGCCACTCATGTCAGATATGGTGCCCTTTTCGCTAAGGCCTCAAGAGGCCACAGAGGCTAACTACTATAGCTTCCCCCGCCTCGACCACCCCCGCTCACACACATACACACACACAGTGACACATGCGTGGGGGCTGCAGTTCGAACAGCGGTGGTCGTTCTGTATGGCTCTAGCCAGCTAGCGGCGACATATTTGCCACAACTGCCAGTGCATTTGACCTTTCCTGTCCAAGCATAATCGGATTGTGTCCCTCTTTATGAAATCAGACGCTAAAGGTCAGCTGGCTGTTTAACATGGGATGGAGGCCCAGAGCAATGGAATTTGCCTTGGCAGTAAATTACTTTTATTATGTTTGGTCCGTGTGATTCTATGCCTTCCGACTGGCCGTGGGGTTCTGGATGTGGCGACACATGTATGAAGATGGGTTACATGGATCCAGTTTACCTGGAAAAAATAAAATAAAACAAAACCAGTTGACCAACATAGCACATGGTTCTTTAAAGGTGTCAAATAAAAAAAAAACATTGTTTCAAACTTCGGTTGAATGCACATGTACATGTACTTTTATGCTTGCGACACACAGAGAAAAAAGTGACAAAGATGAAGACGCAAACAGACAGCAAAACACGAGCAGAATAAAACACATCATCCTGGATACTGGACGCTGTCTCTTTCGGGGGAAGATCTCTTTCTCTTTGTACACTCATGCGCTCACAAAAACACACACAGACACGCATCGTCTGAAATATGTCGTGCCGTCCGCTTGAGCAATGTTCCCGTCAAGCAGGAAGTCCGTGCCTGGTTGTCATGTAAACCTTTGATCCATCATGAAAGCCAGTTCCTGATCCCTTACCTCCTTCATATGTACTGATCATCACTCACATGACATGCTCCCTACCTTACACTGGTCATGTGTTACTGAATACATGTTTGTGTCAGTAACGTCAAGCCGGAGTTTGGTATTCAGCTTGACATCCACTGCGCTCCTGGCTACTGACAGAATGATGATGATGAAACCGATACGTGCAGACAACAAAAAGGAAATGTCTTCGAGGCTTTTTGGTGCTCTGCAAGTATCATCAAAGTGGACAGATGGGGATGACCATTACCAAAGACAACAGTCAGATGGGAAAAATCATTAAACATTTGTTCAATCATTTATTAATCACTGGTGTGAAAGAAACACCCTTTCCAATTAATGCATGTATTTGTCATTTTAATGACTTGTAGTGCTTTAATACACTTATATTGTAGAATTGTCTATTATGTTTTACAATAATTACGTCAAAGTCAAGAAAGTCTTCTCCAAACAGCCACTTTGTCCTTCATAACAGTAGTACGAGGAGACAAAAAGACAAAAGGAGCCGAGTTTCTTCAATAAAGACAAAAGAAAGATTTTAATAGAATCCTAACTCATCTCTCACTAAAAGCCTCCTCCAGAAACAATTACAGATAAAAAATGAACATTGCCTATTTCAAACCGAACATGTGCACATTCATAACCCCTTAAACCAATTGTAAAAATGGCTTTTTCTCAAGATGAGCTGAAAATGTTTTCAGACTAATACCATCTCCCTCATCAATCGGCCACTAATGACTGCGAGGTTTCAGAGTCAATGTGAGGGAAGGGGCGGCGGCACATAACTTTGTCGGAAGCAGTTAGAAACTCCGGGGAGTGAGCTTTTACTGTAAAATGGAAAATCTGTGCAGCTTTAAGGTGGGAGTTTTATGATCTGGGGCAATTTAGTTAACCCTGTTTTTCTGTACGAGTTTAAGCTAAATGAGCAAGCATTTTACCTTGTGATGTTATTGAGAGGAAAACATAAATGATTGCAGTGGTGCAATAAGAACATGTAATTAAGTGAAAAAGTATGAGACCACTAAGCATTTGTAATTTTATAGTTGTAATTTACTTGGAGTCCAGCTACTCCCAGTTTGTAGTTTAGGACATCTGGTAAAGTCACGTCTTGCTTTCATTTATTCGTTTAAATCGTTTAAATCATTACATATCGTACAATATACTGGACATAAGGATGCTCAAAATGAAGCTGCCAGGGAGGAGATAAAGCAGAACTCCACAGAGAAGGTTCTTGGATATAAAGGAAGATGTGCAGAAGGTTGGTGTGACAAAGGAGGATGTTAGGAATAAGGTAAGGTGGTGGCAGATGATTTGTTGAGGCGACCCCTTAAGAGCGAACATGAAACAAGAAGAATTTGGACACAATTTTGTTCTTATTGCTCCATTTACATTGGACGAACACCCCCCTACACTTTCCACAATCTACAAGACCTGCTATAATGTGGCTGGATTGTGACAAATTTGGAAAACCTGTCATCACTGTGAAGACACCCTGACACTGTTATGCTATTAGTGTTTGCCAAATAAGACGTTCCCTGTGTTCTGCATATCTGGGATGCTCCCTTGCAAAGTCACTGCTGTCTATACGCCCACGCTGTCTCGACACTTTTAGACTGCATCAAGATGCAGCTACCTGATAGAAGATCACACCCCGCTATCACTACAAAACAGGTATCACATCTGCACAGGGTTGTTCTATGGCCTTATCACAATCCCAGATGTGACCTAAGCCCAAGGCTAGAGCAGCAAGTCCTGCTTCAAATTCTTGATGACTAAGTCACACCAGTGCACATGGGTCCCACACCATGGATACGCTGGCACCGTTACCACTATGCTTAACCCAGGACCCCAATATGTTGCCACCATGATGATAAACCACCACAACCAAGATTTGACCTACGCACATAATGGGGATCCCCTGTTTTTATTACACGCCTGTAGACCTCAGTAAGACCCTGCAAAGACCATCCAGATTCTGGCTGTTTTTTTTACATCATAGTGGGGACCTCATCCAGTATGAAGGGAGCCAAAAATATGTGTCCTACTTTTTACACAGGCCTATCGAAATATAGGATTTTTTTTATCACATAGATTGGACAGAGCTGGTGTAGCTTGAGAGAGATACTTGAGAGTTGGTTAGACAAAAACACCTTTCTTTGAGAACTAATATGTATAGATTGATGAAATTATTTCCAGAGGGACCATCAGCACACAGGTGATAATTTTTGAATATAACCTATGCCAGCAAAATGGTTGGTGGAGAGGAATTTCAAATTTTTGTGAAAGAAAATGTGCCTTTTTAATTGACTTTACTTGTCTGTTGGAGCCAGATATATTTAAGAGTCGGGTCCAAGAGAGTCATTTTCTTTCTCAGAACATTGGGTAGTTTGCTGAGGGGGATTCGGGTCTGGGGAAAAAAAGTGATAGAGATTTATCTCTCTCTCTGATGAAAAATAAATAAGTATGTATTTAAAGTAATTGAATATGTGGCCAAACTGAACAATGTCGGGTGGTAGTACTCTCAGCCTGGCAAGAATAAGAAAACAAACCGGGGAGTGGGAGAGATGCCATTTAATCAGTCTGCACACACTGCCAAAGTCCGCAGAAGAGATTAAGCAAACTAAATAAAAACACAGCACTCACACCATTACTGTAACAACATCTCCACAACAGGCTGAGTAAGGATGACAACTGTAAAGTGGAGCAACTTTAGCGAAACACAACAAAACAGTCATTACTTTAATCCTCTCGTAAAACCATAACACTCAAACTTGGATTATAAAAAGCTAATTTACACATTAAACACTCTACACTTGTTAGGCTCAGACTCTGTTATCATTACAAAGTCCACCACTTAGGCCAACAACATAAATACAACTGCAGCCGGCTGTGCAGTTAAGACACTTAAGAGTGCACATGCCTTCCATCAGAAGCTAACTTGAGTAGCTTTGATAATTATAAAAGGGTGTAAAATATTTAACAGTGAGTGGTCGGAGAGCTGTTTAGAAGAGCACAAATGAGCATTAGTTCCATCCCGAACAATCCCAATTACAAACTGCTGACTGCTTCTTTGCCATGATGTATCTCACTGGGTTATTTTTGCCTCGGCTGATTCTCCCTGTGGTTCTCTTTAGACCTTGTCTCTTTCTCCACCTCTCTATCTGCATCTCTCTCTGTCTGTACAGGGCGAAGGGAGTGCTGGGAAAGGAAAGGAGATGATTTAAGGTAATGAGAGGAGTAAAACATCATTAGTGCAAATTAACTTTTGTCAGCCGGGGTGATCTTAGTGAGGGCGCTTCTGCCATCGGTAGCAGCTCAGATAATGGCAATTGATGCATTAATGTGTGTTACGGAGTGTGTGTCTGCGTGTTCCTGCATCTGTCTTGTGATGGCCACCAAGGACACGGTCCGTCTCAGAGGACAAGTCCAGTCTCTTGAAAGGCTTTTCAAAGACCCCCGAAATATTTTTACGTTACATAGAGTTTGTAAAAAGTTGTGATATAAAGCTGGAAATGGCTTTACGGCTCGCTGACCGACACCAGGTTTTAGCACTTAAATGTGAGGTATTTTGGAGTAAATGTTAAAAAAGAAAATAACTAAGAGGACACACTTTTAAACTCTCAGCTCAGAAATGTTTCAAATCTTTTAAAAGAGGATTTTGTAGAAAGTTTGTGAACAAATAATATTTTACCTTTTTGAACAACCTCACAGGTGTTAGAGTTTAACTCTGCCCAAATTGACAAGCTAATAGCTAGTCAGAGCCAAGAAAGAAGCAAAGTAGATTTTTGTCATCATCTCCAAGACCCAAAGGTTTCATAGCAGTTTCTGAAAACACCATGTTACAAACCTTTATACCATCATCAGATCTGTATAGCATGGGTTTCTGTGGTTATTTGTTATTGCAATAGCAGCAGCAGTTAGCTGTAGCACTTTCAGTGAAGCCTGGGGCACTGCCAGCAGAAATATAAAACTTCTGCTAAGATAACCATGGAATATGAAATTGATGTTGAAGTCAAGGTTGTTAAATTTAAAACTTTAATCATAGCTCTGCTATGATAAACTACTCATTAGATTATCATTATGGTTAGAATTAAAGTGTATTTCTGCAAGCTATCTACAACAGGTAAGATATTTTGTTCATAATCTTTCCACAGAACCCCCCTTCATATGATCTGAACTATCACCTTCATGTTTCTTATCTAAATGTTTCTTGAATTAACAAGTTCACTTTTTACCCCTTAGCTCTATCTAAGGGGTGTTACAGTTTTTTTATGAAAAAGAGGAGGGCAAAGTCATTCTTCAAACTTAGGATTTTCAGTGTCACACATCAAATGCAAAAGTAAGAGCTGCCCTCCAAAAATACACCCCATTTTTTTTTTTTTTTTTTTTTAATTAAATTAATTTTGTCTTTTTTGGTATGTTCCAAAGTTTTAAGACAGATTTTTTAAAAATACCCTTGTATGTGAAAATTTTTTGCAATCGAGATAGTTGCATGATTTAAACGAGCATATTGGTGTCATATTGCTTCAAAAATTGTGACAACTAATGTGACATCAGCTTCTTGAAGGGGCGTCCTATTTCATTGTAAAATATTTTAGCCACTACCCCTACTGACTTTAGACTTTAAACTTTAGACCAAGATGTGGGGATAACTGTTGGGCTGATAATGAGATTCTGCTCAATTTCTGTAACCCATTATAAGCTGATGCAGGCTCGTACTGTAAGTTTAAAATATAACAGTTCCATGTCTTTTCACTTGTTTTCAGGTGAAACGTTTCAGGTGCGTGTTTCCCTCTGTAGTCCCTGCTCTCCGCTCTCTGTCTCCACCTCTTTGTCTTCCTTTCAGTGGTGGCAGATGAAGGCAGGGTCATGTTTAATGCATGCAGTTTGTGTTGCACTCAGTGCAGGAGAATGGGCTCCAGTCCATTAATTAGTAACAAACGGCCGTTGGAAACAAGACAGGCCCAGCACAGGTCAACCAGCTCCAAGGTCTGGAATGATGTGGACATTGATGTCTGCCCTGGGCCATCAACTGTCTCCAACTGGGCTTCACACCAACAGGGCATATCCTGCCTGGAATAACTTACCCCAGAAGCAAGTGAAGGTAATTGCGTGTGACTTTAAAGGACAATAACAATAATAAGCACCTGTTTCTCATTTTAAAAACAGTTAAGCGGTGAAGTAAACAACTATGAGGCTGTGTTATGTTTATAGTTTTTCTGCTTATACAAAATATTAAAAAAAACTTAGATGAGAGATCAAGGTGTTTTGCCAAAATGCTTCATCAAAACATTAATCCACCAGGACTTGACAAGATGCCTAAAAGACTAACTTTTCCTGTTTAAACATGGCAGCTACAGCAAGTAGTGTACAGTTTTTTTCAATTTTTTAATCCTCTATTTGAATTATGAACACTAGATAACTTACAAGGAAAAAAAAAATCTGTCTAACTTCTCCTAATTGCAAACTGAATAAAAAAGGGAAATAGTCCTTTAGAGGTAAAAGCTCTATCACCCAAAAGTCATTTTCACAAATCCACTTCAGTCCTAACAATTTCCTGATATATCTGGGAGGAGAATAAAAAAATTGACATATCAAGGCTTTATATCTTTTTTTTTTGTTTTAGAGCTTTTGCCAGAAATATTGCCAAATGAGAAAATGTATGAATGATCCCAGAAATCTTTCGCATTTACTGTGTACGTGTGAACACGCATGCAAACAGTTGATGCTTGATACGTTTTCCTTTAACATTTTTTGTTGTTGCTTTCTGTTTGTTCATTATTGCTGTACCTATATACTCCCATGTGAGAAGGACATCAACTCTGAAACAGTTGACAGGAAGCCTCACGTGCTCGTCTCATTGTAGTCAACACGATTCCCTGCAAGTTCCTGTGTATTCTTTTGTATGCATTTTGTCTTCCTTTAGACTTTACACAATCTTGATTTTTGTCCTGAAATCTGAAAAATATTCATGTGCAAAATCAGCATTAACGTATTAGAAAACGTTTTAATTACAGCATCATATTTTTGGTTGACAGCTGTAATGCTAGACGCTACGCAACTAACCGGTCTGACTGAAAACTGATCGCTACAAAAACATGGATCAGCAGTTATTAATGCATTGTTTAAAAGCAATTTAGATTTTGGGACTGAAAAAAGGACATGTATATAAAATTTGCAAACTCCTTTTAGTCAACATAATCATCAAGCATTTGGAGGTACCTTCTTTCTATTTTATTTTTTTAGCTGCACAGAAACTAACAAAGAAGCACCATTCAGCTTAACAACCATGCATTTCAAGCAAACACAGACTGAACTACTGTGATATTTTTACATAAGAATAATTAAAGCTTTTTGTAAGATGAAGCCTTAAAGCTTCCGCATGGGAGCAAATATTTTGAGTAAATGCGCTGCAAACAAAAAGATATCTTCACTGTGACATACACAAAATGTTTTCTGTGTTTGCAGGACTCTCTGGGAAGGATATTACTTAATTAACCAGTAAGAATAAATTATTTGTAATTATCACCGCAGGGCCATCATGCAGAAAGCGAGCAGCAGAGAAGGAGATAGGTTCTTGTATGTTAATCAAGCCATGATGAATTGTCCATGTTCATACAAACACGGCCTCCTCATGAGTCCCCGGTGAATTCCTCACACACGTGCCCAACCGAGTGGGCGGAGAGGATAAAATTAATTCTATGAAGTGAGCTGGCAGGAGAGACACTGTATGCAGATAAGCACCGGGGGTGTGAACTATGTGCATGCACTTCTGAGCTTGCTTCGGTGTGGGAAAAGTGCGGGACAGATTGATCAACACGGCGTCCAGGTGTGTGTCTGGGCGTGAGCCGCGACTAAATGCAAAATACCTGGCAACGTGAACAAAATAGAAGCCGTGTTGTGATCCAGGTCTCAGTGGCAGTGACATATCTTAATCTACTTAGTTAGCAGCCAGGGTCCTTTAGCTAACGGATTATCAGCCAGATTTGACTAATAGACTCCTCATTTAGCTTTAATGCGTTTTGCATAGAGAGCAACCTCCCCTCATCACTCTTTAAGATGAATTGGCTCCCCAGCTACAAGATAAAGGAGGAAAAAAAAAACTTCTAAAGATATTAGTCTTCTAGCAACTGCATAAATCATAACATTTTGCAAATGAAGGCAAAGTAAAAACTTAATCCCCTCCTCTGTAGTGTAGGGACATTACAGCACAAAAACATGCCTGCAAGTACTCACTGACACACTGGTAGGGCTGGCCTGATCTTTGTTAGAGCCATATTTCAGGTTATAAACAGTTATTATCTTACCTGTTGTAGATGGCTTTTCGAGCGACCTCCGTTTAGAGAAATAGAGTTTAATTCTGATTGCACTCATGGGTTAACGGCTCGTTCTGAGTGTGCCACTGACCAAAGTAATTTGTTGCCATCTTAAAACAACATTGCCATACATTTTTTATTACACAGCTATTTACACCAAATTCTGTGTTATTTGCAGTTTGGGGTACTTCCAGCTGGAATACAATTACATTTCTGCCTATACAGCCTAACTGTGTTTAACGATACTATGCCAACATGTGAACAGCAGGGGAGTTTCCAAAATGTCTGGAAAGATGCACAAGGTATCTCAATCCTCATGCACGAGTCGCAGGGCTGTGCATCTGGATTTTGTTCAACAAATTTAAAAAAAAATATGTCTATACAAATGTTTTCAAATAGTTAGAATTATTTCAGGTATCTTGAACTCGTCTCAATTTAGTTTCTCTAATTCCAGAGTACTAGAGCTGTAATTTGTTTTGTGAATTACCACATTTATTTCTTTCCTTCTGTATGGAAACATGTATTGTAACTTGACACTGTATGCACTGTTTTCACTTCCTAAAATGAACTGTGCATCAAAGTGTTGTAAAATATAAAAAACTAGAACTGCTCAGCCACTTCACAGGAGTTTTGCTCCCTGAGCCCTCCTCATGACACCTGTTTGATAGATGTGCCGCCCCAGTCAAACTCCCCACCTGCCACTGGTCTGGGAGCGGGTCACACCGGTGCAGGCTGAGCATTCAAAGCCACCTGGGGCTCGCCTCACCCCAAAAGAGGGAAAAATGGGAAGAGTATGAGCATTTTTCCACAGCTGATTGAGCAGTGACAGCTCTGTGATGCCCTCAAATGTCCAGGGAGGCACCTGCACCCCACTAATTAGTAGCCCACATTTTGTTTATTTTCTCCTGCAATCGGTGTGTAAAAGCTTGACCTGATTCACCTCTACACGCCATCTCGCAGGTTAAGGTCATCAAGTCAGAGGCTGTTGGTAGTACCCATCTCTAATCTTGAGGGGATCGGTCATTCCAAGCATATGCTCCCTGACTTTGGAATATGCTGCCAATATTTTTAAATAGCATAGATTTAATTGATGCATTTTAAAAACATCTAAAGACATTTTTTAAAAGCAAGCTTTTAGTTAGATGCAGCGTTTTAGAGATTTTCTGTTGTATTTTATAGTTTATGATCCATATATTTATATCTTTGTTATGTTTATGTGTGTATATGTGTGTACTTGTGTCTATAACGGTATAATTTTTCAATTATATATATATATTTTTTATTTTATTTATCATGCACTTTGAGATAGTTACTATAAATATGAAAAGTGATATATATATATATATATATATATATATAAAGCTTACTTATTTAAAAGCTGACTTGACTATGTACAAGCCACAGACTGTACAGGTGCTGTGTAGTGAATGCTGTGGGCTGAGGCAAGTCTGATGTGGGTGCATCTAGCTGAAGTCAGAGGTGACACTACGGAGCCAAGTTTCAATCAAAAGCAGCTGTAATTGCACAGCAATCCATTGTACTTTTGAAGGAGCAGATAGCACAGCAAAGTGATCATATAGTTGGTCTGCAGTGGTTAGCTTCAAGCTATATTCAGGTATTGACTCGTTTGCACTGATTCTGCCTAGCACACCTCTGTGCATCCCTGCCCAGTCAGCTGACTGCCTCCTCAGAAGATTGCTGTACGGCTTCTCCTCCATCACAGCAACTCTGAGTCATAGCTTTGGTTATATACAAAAAATTTTATCTTTTTCTAATGCAGGAAAGGCCACTGAATCTTTGAGTGGTTCTATTCTTGAACAACACGACTATAGAACAATCCATTTTTGAAGATGTGAGCCTCTGTTGTTTCTGATTGAATTGTGTAGCTCTGTGGCCAGTATATTCATGCCAAGGCCTTGCTTATTTAGGGCTGTGTTAATTTACATTTTAATCTAAAAAAAAAATCTTAAAGGATTGCATATTGTTGGCTGCCTTGTATGCCAAAGTTGTACAGAAATCTCTTATTGTAGCTGTTAGGTCTCAAAGTATGTTGTGCAGATGACTATCAGCTATTATCACACCAAAGTTTAGCTCAATATCTGTAAAAATGAAAAAGTTACCATTATTTTAGTCTTTGTTAAGGTTAATTATCTATGGCTAAGAGCAAGCAATGATACATTTCTTAGAGGTTTCTCTATTGTTTCATCAGAAATTGTGCTAACAGACAAACACCTGCACATACTCACATGCACAGGTACATATATAATAAAAAACGTAATGGCT
Source organism: Kryptolebias marmoratus (assembly GCF_001649575.2). Classification (NCBI taxonomy): domain Eukaryota; kingdom Metazoa; phylum Chordata; class Actinopteri; order Cyprinodontiformes; family Rivulidae; genus Kryptolebias; species Kryptolebias marmoratus. Next base: position 16,962,985 of record NC_051449.1, on the reverse strand, counting down.
CAGCTAAGTAGCTTAAACTGAGAAAACAAAATGATGTTCACCGTTTTACTAACTTGGAAAAAAATAGGATGAACTCAGTTACAAAGTAAGCCAAAGAGTGGCGACATTGTGTAAAATAAAAGTAAAATAAATGAAAGATTTTCCCTTTTATTGATATTAAGTTCCAATATTCGGCCATTGTAGAAGGTGAAACCATGTTAGGGCTCCACACACACAGTTGGGCATCCTATAAATGATGCAGAGTCCGCGTATAAAGAGCACCTGCATATAAATCTGTGTCAAACCCCTACCTGCAGGAGATCCTTGGGTTTTAATCTTCATTTATTCTTTGATATACATTGCATCTACATGGATTCTTTCATTACTTTTTACATTAAAATGAAAACACATCCAGTGACAAGAACGTTTTTTATTAAATGTGATCGAGTTTCACAGCTGTGCTGGAATTTTTCTTTTAACCCTGCCGTGGCCTTTGGGTCAAATTGACCTGAAGTTACAAGGGCTTCTCTGCCTCTCTTCGTCTCTGTTTTGCGGACTTCGGGAGGGTTAAAGAGAGGAGGCTTTTCCAGGCAATACTGGGCATTTCATGTGTTTGCATATTTTACAACCTGAGGTTAAACACACTCATTCTGCTGTTAAAGTGGAAGAAATTGGTTTAATAAATGTTACAAATTTAATGAGAAGAAAAAAAAAAATCTGATATCAGATTAATTATTCAGAACCTTTGCGATGACTTTGGAAATTTCATTCAGATTTTGATCAGCTTTGAATAACACCTGGTCTGATGTGTGCCTGTGGTACGCTCAACCAACCAGACAGGATTTTATAGACAGACGCTCTTCTGAGGGATTAGAAAAGAAAAACTAAGCCATGTGGCCAGTACTTTAGAATTGTACTACTTTATTTATTTATTTATTTTATAATTCACCATCTCTAAAGGTGCAACTTTATTCTCCCCAACACCACATTCTTTCCATTACACTGTTTGAAGAGTGGTCCTGGGAAAACAAGGAGTGGTGGTACTGCCATGCTGTGGGATCTTCTTCATTAAGCGACTCCCTTTAGGAATTACCACAGTGGATCATCTGCCCACCTTTCATCCTATCCCTAGCATCCTCCTTCAATACATCCATGAACTTCCTCTGATCTCTTTCTCTTTTGCTTCTTTTACTGGCAGCTCCGTATTCAAGATCCCTTCTCCAATAAATCCACACTCCCTCCTCTGAACATGTCCGAACCATCTCAGCCTCACCTCTCTAACGTTGTCTCCAAACCCCTCAGTCTGCTGTCCCTCTGGTATACTCTTTTCTAATCCTGTCAATTTTGGTTGTTCCCAATGAAAATCTTAATATCTTCATGTCTGCCCCCTCCAGCTCCTGTCACTATTTCCAAACCAAACATACTAGCAGGTCTCAATGCCTTCTCGTCAAACTTCCTTTTCACTTTTGGAGCAGTCTTATTCCCTTAATGTTTTCTGTCTTGCCCCTACTCACTTTTCTTCTTAATCTCTCCAGAACATACCTCCACTTCTCTAGACTCTCTTCCACCTGCTCCCTACTCTCACAGATCATAATGTTGTCTGCAAACCTTATAGTCCATGGGAACTCCGGCCTGACCTCCTCTATCAACCTGTCCATCACCATTTCAAACAAGATGAGTCTCAAGAGTTGTTTTTTTATGTAATACCACTCCGACCATGAACCCATCTACCACTCCTACTGCACATCACCACTGTCTTGCTGTACTTGTACATGTCCTGCACTACCCTCTCCCACTTCTCCACCACACTAGATTTCTTCATACAGTGTGATGTAACGCACCCAAACTCAGGTAGACAAGAGTCAGAATGCAGGGAGGTAAGAAACAGATAAAGTTCTGGGTTTTGTATTTTGTTTGGTAGCCATTTGACAGCTAAAAGAGATGGCACTTTTGGTGACCTGAGCCAAATGATCCAGAACCCAAAAGGGCCTTATTTCCCTTCCCTACTATTCATAAGGATTTGTCAAAGCTGGTTTAATCCAGAAGAGTATATACATGGGAGAGGTGATTACTGATAGGGAACAGGGGTGCTGATTACAAATGAGACAAACAGGTATGACGGCAGGAACTGGAACGTAAAACTGAGGACATCCGAGGACTAAAATTACATCAAAAACATAACTCAGCTGAATGGCCAGACTTACGATGAAACACAAGAACACTAAACGAGCTTTTTAAAAAATAAAAAATAAAACAGTAGAAACTGAAATAAGGACTTAAACTGTGACAGGTGTTGTGATTTAAAAAAAAAAAATCTATCTCCAGTTAATTGGAATCACATTCCCAGTTTTATTTTGGTTTTAAATTAGATGACTCCCAACACTGATGCCAAGTGCTCACCGAAAACAACTAGATTTTCTTTCTGTAAAATGCTTTGAGACAATTAAACCTTTTAGCAAATGCAACTTGATTGTTTTAAAATGATTTCTGTCTTCTTTGCACATTTACAGGCCCGAATGCATCGCGTTCAGGACAGAGGTGTAATCGATGTGTTGTACAAGTAGTCAATCAGTGCAAAGTAACCAGTCGCCTCTGTATATCTGTTGTATAATAAGACCTTTTTTTCCCCCCGCCGTTTGCTGAGGTTGGACATGTGTACACCTGTGTTTTACTTTTACACACATCCCATCTGATTCCGCCTCCACAACAATGCATGTATTTGTTTTGTTGCAAACAAGTGAGAGATGCATACACAAAAAGAGGCCTGCTGAAAAGTCTTTTTTCCTTACACTTATGCACACACACACACACACCAACAGAGACAAAGCAGCCCTAAGCCTACCGCTGCCGTCACAGACAGGACCTGGCCTGTCTGTGTGACACGCACAGTTTGTTTGGTAGTTTTAATTTGACAGGGCTCTGAATAGAGCCTCTGAAACACATACACACACTCACACACACTCAGACACCTTTAATTTGACAGCGCTCTAACAAGAGCCTGCTGCTTGTCAAATGTTCTCCAGTGGCAGCAGGGATCCACAGAGCCGAGGGGGTTCTGTTCAAGGACATCTGTGAAGAAACGCACGCTCTCTCTCTCACACACACACACACACACACACTCCTGCGCCACCACACACTCGCTTTGAATAGGCTGAGAGGGGCAGGCTGCCGCACTGCACGGTGGAAGAGAGGCAGCACACACGCTGAGGGGCTTCCACACCGCTGTTCCTCTCACTTTCCATCTTCCGCTCTCTGTGTCTCTGAGACCTTTTTTTTTCTCTCGTTATCTAACATTCCATCGCTTTTTCTTTTTTTTTTTTTTTGCTGCTTTTGGTCTTAAGTAGAGGGCTGAGGGACTGAGATAGACCAGGGGAGATTTTGATGGCGGCTCCCTGTCTGGTCGAAACAAGCCGATTTCCCTCTCAAACTGTACACACACACACACATCAGTTTTCTCTTCATTCTTCAATCCAAACACCATGAGGCCTTTTCAAGTTACTCAAAGGCAGATTGGACTTTGGTTCAAATCCTCTGGATCTCCCTCCTTTGAAGGTGTTCGTGTGCACTCGTGACACGTTTACTTTCGTGTGTGTGCGCGCCTCAGATGTGGCTTCCATGGGACACTTTGCTCATTAGAGGGAAGAGAGTTTGACTTGAGTGACTCCTCGTTGGCTCCCCGCTCAAGTTGATCACAAGGATGATCCCGTGGAGCGCAAGAGAAAAGCGAGCTTTCAGCGCCGGAGAGGACAGCGTGGCACACCTGAGAAGATGGTTGTGCGAGAGAGGAGTACAATAGCAGTCAAATTAATCAAATAAATAAATAATTTTTTTTAAAAAAACCTAACTAAAAAGATAGAAGGAGGAACACAAGCTCATGTCAGTGTGAAAAAAGGTTGTTTCAAATGGGAATTTAAAAAAGACAGCATAATTTTTGTCATTGTTCACCTAAATCACAGTATGTCAGACGTAAAAATCAAAATGTCAAACATTATACAAAACCAGTCCAAATCACCAGAGAGGCAGGCGCAGAGATTATCCATCAGATCGTATCTGAGTCTTACCTGCGTGTGTGTTCCTGTCAGATAAAATGCACATCCTCCTCCAATGATCTCGAAAAGGGTTCACATATCCAAAAATGTCAACATGTACATATATTAAAAAAAAAAAAAAGAATCTCTTCAATTCTCAGTGACATTAAACCGAGAGGGGGAATTGTTGCAGAGACTAAATGAAATTTCGGAGACAAAGTTCAGGTTTTTGGCTTTCCTGTGATAACCAGTGAGTGCAGAAGGGAACCATCAAACTGTTTCAAGTTGCTGATTGTGTGTTTTTTTTTATTATTTTTGATAAACCCAACCCCTGGTGTGTGGCTTCGTATCGAAGAGGCTCGCAAGTCTTGTGATGACGAAAATGCATGGGGAGATTATTTGAATTGAGTAAATCACAGCTAAAAGTCATTGTGGTGAAGCCAAGGTCCATGAAACTATCAGCCCAAAATAGAGAACAGAGACGATATGTTACCACATTGCCAAGTGCTACCACTTAATACCATTAATCTTGCCCCCCCCC
>NC_051449.1:16932129-16958398 GCF_001649575.2 Kryptolebias marmoratus | reverse complement strand
CCCCCTTCATCTTCCTCTCTCCATCTCTGCAATGGAGAGCTTGGCGTCCTCTAAAAGTATGGATCTTGACCGCAGCCATTTTCCGCAGAAGAGGGAAAGGCTAAAGAGAAAGCGCTGACCCCTCTTCGCCGCAATTTTCCCCTCATCAACTTGTGAGACTTCATTAACTTCCATGGTGTAATTTCTTCTTTCAGTGCGTTTCTGAAGAGGGGAGGGAGTACGGGGGGCTTACGTCGTTTTTCTTCTCATCCTCTGTTCTCCTTTTTTTTTACCCCTTGTCTTTTTTCCAGCTGTAAACTGGAGACAATTTCTTTCAACCCCCAAAAGTGCAGTTCTCTACCTCTTTGAGCACCTGCAATGTCAGAAAACTTGCATGAAAAATGGGAACGCAGTCCAACTGTAGAGGTCCTTCGTTTGTGGCCCAAACCCTTTACGGTTTTACACAAAGCAAAGCAGCTTCAAACATGCAGAAAAAACAGGGTGATATTTTACAATCTTTATCCCTCAGGAGCCACAGATAAATATCCTGAACACGGCTGTGACAAAAGTGCAGTTAAGGCCCCAGCAGTGACTTCATAGAAAGTGTGATCCAATGCTCCCCTCTAGTGGAGGAATGTTGTTACTGTATGAAAAGAACCACGCAGGTTTTTGTGGTTTGGATCAGAGAATCAAGAAAACCTCAGAACTAACGCAAAACTTAGCTCTTATTTATAATAAAGATAAACTTTGTAAGTTTTTGGAGTAATGGCATTTATTAAACCAATAATTACACACTTTATAGTCTTTTGAAAAGCAGTTTTTTTGAGCATGTGAAGAAGATAACTTCAAATATAACTCTATTCATTTAACATTAAATTACAAAAATATGCTTTTACAACTTTAGTCTCAAAGTCTCCTTATGTTCATTCCTAATTCAAGTCTTAATTACAAAATTAGCTGTTCACTAAATCAAGCATCATGTTAAAAATGTAATTATTGTGTTCTTTAAAAAAATAAACTGTTAAATAAATCTTTACAACAAAGATACAAATATTATGTGATATATATATATACTTTTTTCAAATTATCTAAAAAAACACTTTTTTTATTTAAGGACAAATCTGCATTTTTTTTTTGTTTGTTTGATTCAGTTTTGTTTTTAATTTGAGCAAAGCATGAAACTACTTGAATTATATTTATGTATTTTGCTCTTTTTTATCATATTGTATTGTTCTTCTTTTTTATTGTGCAATTTTTACATTTGATCATTTTTTTGTTTTATTGTCTGAAATTGCTGATTAAGTCATGTTGTTTTAAACAAATAAGTAAAATTCACATTGAGTGCAATTAAACTGTACACATTTTTGGTGGCTTTCTCAATCGATAAAACTATGTGGATTATGAACAAATTCAATGGAACGACTCAAGCAAGAAAAAACACAAAGTACAAAGTACAAGTTAGAACAATAACAAGTTAGAATAATAAGTAAGAGCAAAAAGAAAAAAAAACAAAGCTTAGAAGAGCAAACTGCGGGCCGCAGCTCGTCTCACGCGCTCTGAAGTATGAGCGATGTTCATCTGTCTGTGCCGATACGCAAACTTTCCTCCAAGCAGCTTCTCATGATACATGAAGTGCCAGGGCCGGAGCCTGACAAATGCCAAGCGCTCGCTCTTCCAAATGTCAAATTTGACATGTGGAGACATTCAGTAACCGTCCCTGCTGGGCCATTCCAGAGCCACGCAGCTCAAACAATCCCCCCATGGAGAGAGCAGGTGAACTCATTGGGTTTTATGTTATACCCTCCCTTCAGTTAGCCCCTCGAGTGCTGAAATCTTTTTATAAAGCAGTCAGGCCTTCTATTCCTGAGCAAGGGAACAAGCTAAAGCTGAAATATACAGCACTGAAAATAGCTTTCCTAATGGGAAGAGTGGACATGTAGAGCTTCAGTTCTAAACGCTGTACTCTAACTTGGTGGTGAGAAGTCAAAACACTTTTGCTCCTTTTTTTCCTCCTTTATTATTAGGAGCATGTTTACAATAAGTCATTGAATGCACCATCAGAGGATTACCTAAGGTCCTATCACAAAAAGAAACATTTGTTTTGGGTTTTAATTATCTTGCAAAAAAGATTTTTTTCAACAAACGTTAGTATTTGAAGGGTTTCTGTAGAAAACCTTTAAATAAATAACATTTTACCTGCTGCAGATTTCTCTTTGAACTACATCAATTTAGAGAGACATCAATTAGTTCTGGTTAGACCAAAGAGCTAACAGCCAGTTTAGGGTTAAAAGGTTACTGAGAGTGTTTTGTATCTGTATAAACATATTCACAGAATAAAATGTAAAGACGGGGAGGGGAGGAGTGCAGTCAGGAGTTGGATTTGAATCCCAGTTCTGGATACAAAGAAAAGAGCTCTGAAGAAAAAGCAGTGATAAATGTTGTAATAATGTGGTCCTGAGTTTTGTTGTTTTATTCATTTTTTTATTATTATTTTATGGGGGGAACTTTTTCCAGCCGACATGATATGCTTTTGTTGCACATCTGTCTAATGTGTACAAGTAGCTACAGAGGAGAAAGACGTGGTCGAAGTTGATACTTCGATAATATTCTTCTGAGCTCATGGAGGAGGTAGTCACAGAGCTGAATTAGAGTGTGCGCGTAAAATAGGAAGGCGAGAGCCACACTGTTGTCACTCTGCTGATTCAAGAGAGATGCCTTTATGGCTGTTCAAAAAAAAAAAACATTTAAAGAAATAAAAAGTAACTGGACTTCTATTCTGTAGCTTCCCATCCGAGGAGCTGCATCAGCTCTGACCTGGAGGGCCTGGAGTTCCAAGCTTTAAACTGCATGAGATGCTGCGATTACGTGAGCAAAAATCACATGCAGGTTATTCCCACTCCCTTCCCACCAGAGGGTCATTAGGATCATTGTTTGTCTTGCTCATGAAAGAGATGTTTTGGTCACGTGCATGAAGGTGTGAATTAGAGGGAAAATAACTGGATATCAGGCTTAAAGATCCATTGGAAGTTTTAGAAAGCTGAAATCTGAGACCTGTTCCTCTGTTTAAAGTTAATCTTTCTTGTTTAATGTGAATGGCTTCCTTCACCCTCCTCTCAAACCATCTGTCTTCTCTGTCTAAAATCTGAACATTTTGGTCCTCAAAAGAGTGTCTCTTCTCTTTGAGGTGTAGGTGCACAGCTGAGTCTGCTCCTGTTTTGGAAAAAGAAGACAGAAGTGAACGAGAATCCATTGTGATTTTTTGGGTTATATTAGAAAACAGAAGATTATAAAATGCTAATGAAGATAGCACAAATTATCACACAAAAACTTTTATGCTAACTGAAGTTTATTTTAGTCTGAAAGGAACATTACTGTCGAGGTGAAGCAATGGCATATTTTTATTTCTGCACTCATAAAGGCACAACAGGGTGTGGAATAAAGCCTCAAAGCCTTTCTCACTAAATAAACAGATTTTAAGGCTCTGTTTAACAACCGTTAGTTAAATACGGCGTGTTTTCTGCTGCATTTGAAATCAGAAAAAAACTAAATATATCTGAATAAAAAAAAGCAGTCGTGGACACACTTTACTGTGAGCATTCTGGTTTATTGAAGGCACATCAGTTAAAAAGAATAAATTAGCTGTGCTCGACACATACATTCATTGTCACGCAACTCAATTTTATTTTATTTTTGACTAAATTCATTTTGTACCGCTTTTTAGGTCGTTGTCATTTAAAAGTTCTAAAACTAAGTTGTGAAATAATTTTTTTTCTATAAAGGCAACAATTTTAATGCCTTTAGCAGTGACAAAAAATAAAAAAAAACGGATTAATCACTTCAATATGTGACAGTTACCTTCATTAAAAAGCACCCTTGGATTATTATTTTAGTAACAAATCAGGAGTTAGGGTTAAAACAAAACAGAACATACAGCTGCATCTCGTCTTAGATTTACTACATCTAATCTACAATGCAATCACGTTTCACAGCACTAAATCAGCCTAAAAGATTTACGACCCCACTTTTCCAGTGTATAGCAACTGTTTGGGTGGCATCCCTCCTGACGCAGTTTTAGGACCGTTACAAAAACATTCGAGGATACAGAGTTCAGCCTTTTATCTCACAGACCTCAGCAGCACGTGCGTTCCAGTGTGTGTGCTGGCTTTTAAAAGCTGAGAGCGGCTCAATAACGCCACACAAGTGGAACCTTCCCTTTCGGTGCACGGGGGGTGGGGGGCGCTAAACTTCAATTTTGCAGTAGTTTCAGAGCAGAAATTGTCAAACCTTCCCTGCCCAGATTCAACAGGTAAATTTTTTTTTTAAAAAGAATAAAAAAGTCTGTTAATTTCCTTCAAACTCCTAAGATTACAGTAAAATCTGATCAGTTCTTCCTCGAGTTTCACTGACTCTGAAGGTGCTGTCTCTTTTTGATTTGTTCCACGCCCTCAGAGTCTTTCATGCAGGCGGCCAGAAAACTGCGGCACTTGCAGGTGTACTGCTCGGGAAAATCCAGGAAGTGACTGACGTGGGAACTGGTGACGAAGTCGTAACTGTCCACCGAGACGCCCTTCTTCTTCACGGTCTCCATGAAGCGCTCGATGTCCCTGTGCCTGATCACGAGGTCAGCTCTGGAGTACAGGTGGAGGTGGGGCCAGGCGGGCGGCCTGTCCTGCACGGCGTCGTAGTGGTTTTTGTGGATGAACTTCGTCAGCGGGTACAAGACGACCCGCAGGAGGAAAACGCTCACCGCAAACAGCGCTAGGAGCACGTACCTTAGAAGGGGGCTTATTTTCGGCCCCAAAGTGGCCGTCAGCGCACGCAGCGCCCCGCGGATGTTCCCACTACCTGGACCGCTGTCTACCACAGCCCCGACCACGCACAGCGAGCGGAACTGCTTGTCACGGTGCAGCAGCTCCACGATGTAACGGTACAGCATGAAGCCGCCGTTACTGAATATGTGGAAGAAAATGGGACTGTTCTCCACTTCGTAGTCGTAGAGGATCTCCAGCAGCTTGAGCGCAGTGCTGCTCAGCTCCTTGTAGCCGAACGACTCGGAGATGAAGACGGTCTTCAGGGGAGCGGTGTAGCGGACGGTGACACAGCCCTGGAGGGGAAGAGACCAAAGACGGGGGGTCAGGGGGCAGGTTCTGCTTGAATGAATGACACAGTGGGTGCTTTTTAGGAGGGAATCACACCGAGGGTGGTTCTGACCTGCTCGTTGTAAATGGAGCTGTATTTGGAGAGATGTTTGTCCTTGCACCCGGCCCAGCCCAACAGGATGACAACTGGCTCCTTTGTCCCCTGCCAGTGTCTCTCTGAAAACAAGGCAGGCGACACAACAGGGAGGGCGTTAGCAGGACACACACAGCCAGCTGAGGTAGCCAAGCTAACACACATGACCTCTTTCAAGGCGCTTTTGTTGAACGGAGTTATCACGCAGGTTACATTAAGTGAGGCGTGTTTATTCTGTGCGATGAACCAGCGCTCACCTGATGTGCCCGCATCTGGAAACACAATGTTGTAGTCAATTTCATCGGCTGACATTTTCTAACTGTTACAGCGCCGCTTGTCGCTCTTTCATCTAGTCGTTGGAAACAACAACAACAATAACGGCAATAAAACGACTCTAACGAGGGAGAAATTACGGAATGTCTCCAGGTTACAAATGTCACACAGGTCCGTGGGCTGCTGCCAGCGCCGCTGCTACAACACAATCCCTCCTGGAGACGGGAGCATCTCTTCTTCTCTGCGTCTCTGCGGCGCCAAACGGAAACAGCAGCGAGCTGACGGCACTTCAGCGCCCCCAGTGGACAAGTGTTGCCATAGTGTATGTGTTACTGGTGGTTGCTCACTGTAAACGGCACAGTTAGTTAGTTAGTTAGTTAAATGTTTTTTTGAAGAATTTCTAATAGATGATTGGAGTTAATGATTAAATCTTGCACAATTTTTAACCAAACACCCCACCATTTTATTTATCATCCTCAATCTTCATCAGAATTGGACACAAAATTGAGTCAAGTAAATATAACCAGCTTGTAATATAACTACATAGGTTATTGAACAAGTAGTTATGCCATGTTACAAATATATGAGTTGATGCAAGGGTGGAGCCAACCACGATGTCCACATACTGCACCCATTGAAACACAAAGGAAAACAAAGATGAAATTACAGAAAGAACGCAGACTTTGTAAAAAAGAAGAAAAAAAAAAAAAAGAAAAGAGTAAAGTAAAAGAAAACATTGCTTAAGCAACAACTAGTGGCTCTGTAAGTGGAGCCACGACTGCAAGTGGCAAAACAAAGGCAAATTCAGCTCAATAATTCCAAGGATGTTGACTTTAAGAAAGCATATTTGTGACAAAATATCCCAAATTGCAAACACATTGCATCTCTTTGAATAATAAACGATATTCACAATTTAGAAGATTAAGCAATATGACTATCTGTGGAGTTTTGGGCATGATCAACAACAACAAAAAGATTGGCCTCCATTTATTCTGCTGAACTTACTGATGCTTAGAGCATATGGCCACCAGGGGGAACCGAGTAAAAGGAAATCAGGAAACACGAGCACAATATTCAAATCTGATCTGTATTTTCTTGATTCTTCTTCAGTTTGATGTAAATTGCTTCTGACATGTTTGTCTCAGAGAAACTAATCAGCTGCAGAAAAAGTTCTGAATCACTGTAATTAAGATTCTCAGGTCATTAGTTTTTTTTTCCCTCCAGTGTATTATGCGTTTTGATAACTGATTAAAAGTATGATCTAAAATTACTTCATCTGAACTGACTTTCATACAGTTTCTTTGGCCACAGTTTGATGAGCTGCAATCACAGCCATTCAGCATTAATTGCAATTTTTACCATGTCATGGACAAACCACTCACATCGCTTAATTGACCAACCTAAATCAGGTCACTGGACAAACCCAAACAATGAATAAAGACTTCAGAGTAATTGTTAGGGAGCTTTTATTTACCAGCAGAAACAGAAAATCTGTATTAAGGTAACACCAAACACCTCATTTCCAATGTAAAGGCAGTAAATGGGATGCCACTGCTCTGATTTTACTGTTTTGTTCATTATAAGGTTTGATTACCATATTGAACTCAGATTTTGTACTAATTGATCTAATTTTTTTGTTTTTTTTTCTTAATTCAATACAAATAATCACAAAAGGACACCCAGACCAACAGCTCCAAACCATTCAGTTTACTAAAAAAAAAAATTGAAAAAAAGTTCATATTTAAGAACAGACAACAATCAAATACTGAGCAGTTTGCTAAATTTTCAGAAACTAAATGATAAAAAGTGACAAATAAAATGACTGATCATTGAAAATGATAGTAAATTTGTTACAAGTTTATCAATATAAAATTAAAATGTCCACTATGTTGAAATCTACCCAAAAGTTGAAGAGCTTGATGTGTAAAGGCTACATTTTTTCACCCCACACCATTTCCATCTTCTGGACATGAGCCTTGGATGATTTGGAGAAGGTGCTTTTAACCACGTTGAGAGGAGTTGCTTTTCCACTCAGGTAGATCTTATTGACGCAGTCGGGGTGCCACGACGGCTCCGTCTCTTCCCCTGCTGTACCAGCCTCCTTCCTAGTGAGAGCCCACGAGTAGGCAAAGATATAGCCCGTCATGTAGGCGTCGAACCCTGCCCGATGTGTTCCTGTGTCGGCCTTCTTCTTCCTGCGAGCATCATCGGGCTTGTCATCTACTCCTGCTCCGCTTTCACCAGCTGCGGCTGTTGTTTCAGAGTTTGGGAGGTCTGTTTTGTCTTCGCACGTTCCGTTTCCCTCGTTAGCGGTGTTCGTATCCTGCCCCTCGGCCCGCTTGCTGTTTCCGTCGCTGTCCATTTGGGTCGTGGCGTCTGGGAGTGGCTCAGCAGCTGCTGCTTGTTGATCACCCGCTGGTTCTTCTGTATCCACTTCCATGTTTTGCTTTTTGTTTACAGGAGCGCCGTCAAAGATAGAGGATCCTTCTGTTATCTCCCCTCCACCTCTTTTTTTCTCTCTCTGTCTCTTTCTCTTCTTCCTCTTGTCCTCCTTGCACTTCTCATCCTGCAAGATGATGAGGTCTGTATCGTGGGACAATGGACACTTGGTGCCATTTGGACACCAGCCGAAAGCCTGCCAGACGAACAGACAAAAAAACAAAGCATTTACAGCTCTGGTTGGAGGTTTAAATGCACACTTTCTGAGTGTAGATGCCATCACAGTGTTAGTTTTATAATTAATTCACAAATATCTCATGGAAGAAAACCTAAACCTAGATGAAGTTTGGAGTCACTGTGGAGTGAAATTTAAACCTGAAACGCACCGAGAAGCGCTGGCAGATGTCAGGTTGTCCCTCCGAGGAAGCTACAGCTGGACACTCCCTGTAGTCCACATAAGTGGACATGTGACCAGAATACTGACAGAACTCAATGTGAACATGGGGTCCCGTTGAACCAGATGTGACACAGCGACTGTTATCCAGCTTACTGAGAAGAGAACGGTAACATGAAGCGACAAAAAGAGTCATGCAAACTACACAATGAAAACCACTCTATGAACCAGTACTTACCATTTCTTATAGGCGTACTCCAGATAGGAGGCCGTCAGTCGGAGCTCAAACTCTGTCACATATTTGGTGTCGTAAATGCCATCGGGAAACATCTCAGACAGGTCGGCTGTGAAGGTGGCCAGGCGCTCAGGGAGATGAGCATAAAAACTCTTACAGAAAATAACAACATTTTTATAAATTACAAACAGTTTTATTGTTCAAAATAGTGTTCAATGTGCTGTAAAATAAGTGATGTTCAAAACATGAAACACTTTTTTTTCATAGTAACATGATCAACAATGAAAAAAAAAGTACACATATTTGTAATTCTCAGTCTAGTGAAATTTTAGTAATGTGGAGGGAGGAAAGCAAGAAAATACGAACGGCAGTGAAACCAAAACCAAATTTTCTCTACCTGGTATAGGAAGGCTATGTCGATGAGGCCGTTGTGTAACACCAGGGGTTTCCTGGCGCGCAGCAGTTCAGTGAACAACGCTCGGATGTGGACTCCACGGTCATCTGCTCCTCCCTTCCAGACAAGGAGAAAGACACCTTGAGCTCAGATAATACCACAGTTACTACAGGACGAACTGGACGGGTGTAGCAAAACTCGAAAAGGGTACAACAAAGAGAAACGCAGTGTTCGACACCTTATTGTTTCCCTTGCAGTAAGGGATGCCATGGCTGTATTGCTTGTTAAAGTCAAATCCGTGCTGCACAAGGAACTGCACTGACTGGGGCTCAATGATGTACTCCTCTGAACACAGCAGGGTGAGGTTATACACCTGGACAAGGTACGTGTCTGCAGCCTGAAAAAGAAGGTAAGAGCAAACTTAATGTGCTGTAAGATGACCACGGTGGCATATATATGGTTCCATACTCTGATAATAAGGCTTGTCTGTCATGTTTTTAAGTAACTGCTAAAGCTACTGCCTTGTCGTACCTTTTGGTCCAGTTTTTTGTAGCAGGCAATGCCCAAGGAGAGGATGGAGCGAGAGCGAGCAGCATGGCATATTGCTTTAAATCTGTCCTCTATAGATCTGAAACAGACAAGCAGCACAGCTGAAGGACTGGAACTGGTGTGTAACTGAGACAAAAGCCTGGACAACAAACAATCCGACACGTTTGCACTCACTCAGCCAGCAAGGACTTTCTGTTTCCCAGACCACTCAGCTCCTGCAGCAACACACACAGCTGTTATTTTCCTGCACTTCCTGAAACTTGCTTCAAAGTTTTCAAAAATAAAATGTCTCACAAGCCAGTACCACGTGTTCAGTGGACAGTCATTTACTTGCAGCAAAAAACATACTTGTACTTACCGTGTCGAGAGCAATGAAGGACGAAGTTTTAATGGCAATAATCAATGCAGGCCAAAGTTCCTTGAAATTATCATTATGGACATCAATTACAGGAACTATTAGCGACATATTTGTCTCAGTTTCGCACCTGTTCATTGATAGCTATCGACAGAGGATTTACTGCCTTATAACGGCTCTCATTTTCAATTGTTTTAAATCAAATCGTTGTTAGCTGGGCATTTGTTGTTTTCTCGTTAAAAGGTCGGTCATAAGTTTAATCTTTTTTTTAGGTTTTTCTACTAGCTAATAGTCCACAACTACCGTTCCAACCGTAAACATTTGAACGTGCTTCTCGGGGTCCTGTAAGAAAATACCAAATCGCATGAGTCTAAAATAAAACTAAATACTTAAAATGTATCATTTTGAAATACTTTTTGAGTTTCCAAAAAATAAAAAATATATAGTTCTAGTGTTGTGTTTTTATTTATTTATTTTTTTATTAATTTCTTAATTTATAATAGCGTTTTTTTTAATCAGGCATTCACTAAGACACACGTAAACACTGCGTCACACCTAACACAGAGAAGACGTGCGCCATTTTGGCTCAAACAAACTCAGTAATATTTTATTCGTTATAAGTGTTTTTAATTGGCTTCCTTTTAATTTCATATTAAAAACGTGTCGGGTCGCTTTCTAGTTTCCACAAGCTAGCATTTAATGTGAACGTAGCTTTGTTTTGTCTTTGCATCGCGCGAGCGGTTGCTAAAACTAATGGGTAAAAGTCGAAACTGAGCCAACTCCCCGTCTGTTGAATTTGTGCTTTGCTGATTGTTTGTTTATAACGGTGCGCAATGGGTGGCTGCTCCGCACCGAATTGCTCCAATTCGAGCAGCATCGGCAAGCAGCTGTTCAGGTTTCCCAAAGACCCTGTGCGGAAGAAGAAATGGGTGGTGAACTGTCGCCGCGACTTTGAGCCGACTCCTCACTCCAGGCTGTGTCAGGTAACTTCACAGCATCAATGTAAACACGTTCAGTTCTGGGCAAGAAACCTCAGCAGTATTAATAATAAAAATAAACCATCCTAAATATAGGAGCCCCTGATTATTTTCCACTGCCAGTCTTCATTAAATTGTTAAGCCTGTGTATATTTCTGTTTCTGTCTCATCAAAAGGATCATTTTGAGCAGAGCCAGTTTGAGGAAATAGCCAGATCTCCAGCCGGTGGGAAGAAGCTGAAGCCCAACGCCATCCCCACTTTATTCAGTATAGGAGACCCTCCTTACCCCGCAGTCACCTCTCCATACATCCTGCTGCCACTAAAACCTGAGCCAGGTACTTATAAAAGTGCCACTGCATTAAAAAGTCTCTCTTCCATGTTAGAAGTGCAGCTAAGGATACCCACCTGCCCTTCATTCAGATTTAGCAGGCACAAGTACAGTTTATTTGTTGTTACTGAAGTCTAATGTCATTTTTTGATGCAATTATGTGGAAGGTTTGCTGTTTGGTTGGACCATTAAGTCTCATTTCTTCTCATCAACCTGTTTTTGCTTTGGCACATTTGCCACCAAAGTATTCAGTAAAGAAACTGATAAATTCGTATTATAACATCTGTTTAAACAATTATGTATCAAGTAGTACATGAATATTGTTAATCATTTATTAGTGAACTCAAGTAAACAACAAAGAACAGATATTTATGTCAAGAGCTGAACAAGATGCAGCCAGAAATAATGAACCTTTGCTGTTGTTTTGTTTCTGCTGAAAATTTGACCACCTCAAATGTTGTAATTTTTAAAGCTTTTATGATCTCTTGTAGGCAAAACCAGATTGCATTGTTTAAGATAAGCACAAGAAGGAAGTGAAAACTTTCACATCATCCATATAGTTCATAATGAACAATAAATGCGACTCACTCATAATGTTTCTATGTTTTTTTGTTTTTTTAAAGTGTCTATCTTGAGAGCTCCTACCCTGTATGGTTATTAGCATCTTGTAATGAGGAAACGGTGCAACATCGCTGTCAGGTGAAGTGCATTTATATCTCCAGTCCAAGTTAGAGGTTTTCTTGTGTTTGTAGTGGAGAAGGAGCTGAACTTCGGGGATCATGGCTATGCCAGGCGCACCCCTCTGCCTGGGATGGAGGAGGAGGATGCGGACGGTGCGGCTGATGACCAGCACCGCTGCACACAGTGTCAGTTCCTCAAGAAGAAGCTAGAGCAGGAGATGCAGCATACTGCAAGGCTGCAAAGAGAGGTAGGATTGCTGCAGTATTTGCGTTGAGTCACTGATTTATTTATTTTCTTCTAGTGCTTTTTTCACTTAATTAACAGCTCAGTTGGCTTTGTCATTTTGAGATGTGGATCACATGTGACACCACACAGTGAGTAACCTTAGCGACCTCTGTCTCCCGTCAGGCAGAAGAGATGAAGAAGCGTTTATATCGGCTCGATCGGGTTGAGAAGGGCCTCCAGAACTTCCTGTACGAAGACCAGATCAGGGCGCTGTCCCTCAGCAAGCGCTCCCGGCGGGCCGTCTGGTCGCCCGAGACCATCCTGAAGGCCCGGAAAATCCGCTGCGCCGTCGGAACCAAAGGCTACGAGTACCTGAGGGAGATCGGCTACCCGCTGCCCTCCTACAGGACGCTGTGCAACCGGCTGGAGACAAAGATCATGGTGACGACTGACCTGAGCTGCGAGGAGCTGGCCGAGCTGGGCCTGGGGCTCATGGCCACGTGCGACAGCCCCACGGAAGTCGTGGGAGACAACGACGAGGAGGAGCTGATCGGCGTGCTGACCTGATCCCGGCAGCGTGCGCGCGAGTCGCTGACAAACGAGCACAACGTGGAGTTGAGACTTTATGCTGTTCACATCGGTAAACAGTTACGCTGTTTGTAATTTATAAAATATGGAGGCATCGCTATGACATAAATTATTCATTTTCTGCCCTGAAATATCACCCGGTTGTGGCTGCAGTTTACACCAACGGATCACTTTGCTCAGGTGGTGTGTGACGCTCTGGTCCCACGGCTGAGGACGACGGGCGCCCTCAGCACGTTCCAGTTCTGTGCACGAATTGCACAATTAACTTGTTTCTTTTTTTTTTTAATTTGCTGCTTGTTTTTAAAAAAAGAATGACCCAAAGCTCAATGGTTTACTGATTCAATTATAAAATAAAAGGTAATATTTAGGATATTAAAATAATATATTAAAAGAGTTTGGCAGGTAATTGTGTTTTAATTTTATCAGACATGTCGCACTTCGAACTGCTCCAGAAATAATTAGAAAATCGGAATAATTGTGAGCGGCACTTCAGGTTTCAGTGCTAAATCCTGCCTTTCCAAATATAACTGTGTAAACGGCTTTTAATAAAACTGGATTTGGTCACTTTTATACTACTGAAAGCTTTTGTTTGTCTTTTCTGAAAGGCATTATGCATAATAAAAGAAAATCCTGTATCAATAAGTTGTACAATTTAATACTAGATTTTGAATTTTCTTTCTCAGAATGCTTATATTTGCAGTGTATTAGCAAATAAAACCAAAGAAACGGAAGAACTGCAGGTTTTTCTGACAGATTGAATGTTTAAAGCTTAAGGAGAATAACAGAAAAGTGCCCTCTTTATATGAGAGCATCACATTTAACATTATATTTCTGTAGATCGCGTTTCTCCAACAGGAACATGAACGTCATCCCTACTCCCTGTGGTGGCTTCTTTATTTTTTATGTTTACTATCAGGCGATGTGCTGGCTTTTGCCAAAGATGGACTTTGAGCAGTTGACCAACGTTGCAGGCTCAGTATTTGTTGCCTCAGCTGAACTGCATTAATTCAACAAAAACACAATCAAGAGTGCTGCTGCCTTACAAGTGGAGAAAACTGAGCAGCTTTGGACACACCACTTCGACATGTTCTGTTTCTTTAGCAGAACCATTTGTCGTCACGTTTTTAACTTTACCCTTTGATTGTCATAAAATAATTTTCAGACTTTTTGTTTCTTGTTTTAACCATATATTAAACCTGAATTTACCATTCAAATAGCTATCTACAACTGGTAAGATATCAATGGTTCATAACCACAAAAGCCCCACGTCAAAATGATTGGAATATCCCTTTAAAGAAATTATCACAAACCCAGGCTCCCTATCATAGCCTTATGGGCAACTCAGGCACATGTCATCATGACCAACACAGATTCATTTTATTCAGGAAATGTTCTTATGAAACAATTAATGAGAGGAAGACATGACGATCTGACAAGATAAAATAATTTACTGCACCCATCTCACACAAACACAAACAAAACAAACTTTAAAAAGCAGATTAATGAAGCATGTCTCTATTTTTGAGCCTGAGGAGGTCATTTTTTCACAATTAAAGTCCCCGGTGTTGTTTGTACACTCATACTGAAGCCCTTTGACTTGGTGAATCTGCGCCCCCCCGCCCTCTCTCTCTCTCTCTCTGTTTAATTTGGGGTAAGTGTCGACTGAAGCTCGGAGGACTTGAAAACAACACGGGGGTTTGCTGTGGAAGGCACAGCGTAGAAGGTGGAACAAGGTAAGAGATCCTCTATTTGGCCACTAATTTTGCTATTTTGTTACTATATCCATTTTGGCTTTAAAGGTTAAAAGGTTTTAGTTTCACAGCACAGTATTATTCCGTCCCTTCAAAACACCTGCCTACGAGGCACAGTTGTCTTTTAAACGAGCATGTGCCAATTGTGATCAGATTTTCAATATGGGAACAAAAGGCAAGGTGAAATATTAAACAGACTAGACCAGAAGAACTGCAGTTATCTTGGCAAAAAACAAAAAAGAAAGGATTTTGATTGTTTCAGACAGAACAAGTTGTGTCTGTAAACATCTATCTGTCTGCCAACCTGTTTGTCCACTTACCCCAGATTCCCCATTCCTCCTTTCATTTGTTCATTTGGCCGCGCAACCCATAATAAAGTCCTTTTTGATGATTATTTCCACTTGTGATGATGGAGACAATGCATGTTTTTTTTTTCTCTTTGATTTATTTTGGGATCAGACTCATTGGCTTTTTTGTGTCAGGGTTAGAAGAAAGCTCCCAGCTTGTCCTCTGAGCAAATTTCTGCTATCTGTTATATATATATTCCATGTTGCAACTTTTATTGTCAAGTTTGCACGTTTCTTCGCAGCAGACAGAGTCGCAATGCGCTTTCTGCTCGCGCTGTGGCTCTACGCGGCCCTGCCGGGCCTGCTGTGGGCCTCACATTCAACTCTTCTAGTGGAGGGGGAAAAAAATGCCACCAGGATCTGCAAACCCGCCCCCAACTGGACAGTAGAGGGGTCTTCGCCGATGGACGAAGTGCAGGGGGATGTGGTCGTGGTGGCTCTCCTGAAGGCCACCTGACACCGCTGCCTTGCGCAGGCTTCCAGGTAAGAACAACAATGTTAAATGGGCAATAAATGAAAATGAGGAAGTTCTGAGAGTTTACTGCAGGAGCACCTGCAAACTCTCCACGATCAAAATTAAAACACAGCATTTTCCTGAAAAGCAGCTGTGCCTGGGAGAGCTCACTGCACTGTCACAGTCGAGAGTGGCTCCTAAACCTGTCTGAGTCGCCGGCGAGGGAAATTCTCAACTTTCCTTCTTCATGTGTTTGTAGAATTGGACACCTGCGTAGAAAACTGCATCGCGCCAACATAACGGAGGTGTTCTTCATGATCGTGAATGAGCAGGAGGCCAACTCCAGAGCCAAGTACTGGGACCTGAAGAACAACGCCCCCAAGGGAGTCCCGGTGTATCAGCAGGACGAGGATCAGCAGGACGTGTGGGAGGTTCTGGATGGTGACAAAGAGGACTTCCTGATCTATGACAGGTAGGAGCAGCTGACTCCACATCCTGTCCTCATCGTTGCGGCCTAAACCCTACCACAAGTGACATTAGGGGCATACCCTGTATAAGTAACATTTTTGGGTGCTCCTCTCAGGGAGAGACAGTCAGATTGAAACACCGTCCGAATTATGTCAAATTCTATTATGATTGTTCAAGGAAATCTTTCGTTTGACTATGAAGAAATAAAAACACAACAACAGCCTTTATTGGCTTAACAGTTTTATGTGATGCAATATTTTTAATTTTTTTTTTTTACTTTGCTCCATAGTTTTATTTATTTAACCACCATTCGATTAAAGCAGTAAAATATGAAAACAATCATGAAAAGGAAACTGCAGTGATCCCAGTTTACACTCTAAATATTTCCCGTTTGTTCTTGTTTTCTTCAGGTGTGGCCTTCTCACCTTCCATCTCGTCATTCCCTACAGCTATCTGTTCAACCCTTTTGTGGAGGCTGCAATCAGAGTCACTTACTATAACAACATCTGCAACTGCTCTGTGAGTCAGGACTTTAAGGACATCCACGGGAGTGGTTTTCATCTACACGAGTCCAAATTTGCAGAGTTCAGAATGAAGGAAGTCTAATCGAGATCAAATGAAACTAGCATTTCTTTGAAGGGTTGCACATTTTTTGCCGCTTGCATGCCAACGTTTTAAGCAAAGACCTGGTGTGATCTATTTGCGCTCAAAATATGTGTTAAGGATTAGTCTCAGCTACTACCAGACCAAATCTTACATATATAGCTGTAAAAATGACTGAGTTATAACCATTTATGTGTTTACCAAAAGTGCTTAGCTGTGGCAGCTATCCTGAATTGGCATAATTCCCAAAAAGGAATCAGTTGTAGGCGTACATTCAGTGATTACTTTCCGAGAGTTTTATTAAAACACATCCAGTGGCTCATGAGATATTTTGCTAACAGACAAAGACACAGGCAGTTACACGACCGCCTACCTTTCATGGCAGCAAGCAGCAATAAACACATGCAAAATAGACTGACTTAAAACTGCAAATAACTGAATTGTAATTGTGAATCGGCTCTTAGTCACTTTTAGATATTTATTTTGGTCATCTGGTCGTCTTCCCTCGTGCCTGCTATGGCAGCAAAACAAACATATATTCATGTGCAATCCAACCCGAAGCTAGAAACTGATTACAAAGTCATTTTAGCCCATTTCAGCTCCATGTCCAAGCAGTTAATTGCACTCTAATGTGCAATTTGGTTAAATTAATGTGACAGTACTTTTTTAATGTATATCTGCTGCTCCCAAGTGGTGAAAAAGTGTAAAAAAAAAAACTAAAAAAACTCTGCTTTGTGCCAGGATTATATTTTTATGCTTATGTTTATTTTTCACAGTATAATTCTACTTCATCAGCCAGGACAAGGACCAGACCGAGAACCGACGAAGAACTAAAAGAAGGAGACAGGCCTGACTGGGTGTCACTTTTCTCCACTTATCATCACCCTCACCATTTTCAGCCTCGGAACCGCTCCGTCAGAGGTGCTGATTGGCATCTCGGCCGTCCTCTGCCTATTAAGATCCATCACCCTCCACGCCGCTATTAATCAGCATGTCAGCTGATCTCACAGTGGGAATTCACTTTTTGTTCGTTTGTTTTTCTGGGCTTTTGAAATTTCCCATTTAACTCGCTCAGATATTGCTTTTCGTAGTAGTCAGGTTAAGGCCGCTCAGTCAGCATTGCCACACCGAGCTCCTCTGTTTGGGGGAGAGAAAAAGAAAAGTCTCCTCATCGCCCCTCATTAATGAAGTCCACGGTGTGAAACCTGCCTGCAGGGGGCTGTAGATGGATGTACAGGGGGGGCAGAGGTGAGGAGGACCGACTTACTGCCACCAGACAGAGACTGACGGTGTGTGATGCTGCTCGGCTGCTCTCAGCCAGATCACTGTTAAAAGCAGTAAAAAGATTCTGTTTTCGTCTTGCTTTATTTTGTGTTTCACTTCAACAATAGCTGCAGCGATGTGTGCAACCTGAATTAGACCCATCCTCGAAGTTCCTTAGAGGAAGATTTCAGCATCCGTGCACTAATTTGTTGATTTATTTAGACAATATGTACTTAAGGCATACCATACCTTTTGTTGATGCTTGACTTTAACTCACTGTAATTGAGAATGTGTCTACTTTCGGTTCTCTTTCCATGAAGGGTAAACTAGATTATAGCTTCAGCTGTAAAATCCCACTTGTAAAATTGCAGCTTTCTTACTTATGCAATGTAAAAGCATTAAAAATCACAGTAACTGGATCATCTGTAGCTTGTGTAAAATAATTCTAGTTGAAGTGTGGTAAAGTGGTGTCCTATTCATACACTTTGTGCTCTTCAAATAACACTGTTAGCGTGTGATTTAGCAAGCCATGCAGGATGTCAAAGCAAACACACACTCTCTCTCTCACACACACACATTATGTGAAACAGGTTGTTTACCTCAAAGCTGCTAAAGACTTAAAAGCAGCATGCTCCGACAGCAGACAACTGAGAGAAAATATTAAAATACACCGCAATTTTTCATTATTATTTCTTTATTATCATCACAGTTAGAAAGCTGTTCCCACTACGACACGGCTGTTTTAGACACCACATATGTGTATAAATTGCTCCGTTCAGAGGCAGTTGATGCTGAAACTGTAATGATGCCCTGCAGTAATCCATTCATCCATCCATTAGGAAGATCCTCGTTGTCTGGTCATGGGGATGGGGGCTTTAGGCGATCCCAGCTGACTGAGTGGGAGGCAGAGTACACCGTGAAAAAGTCTAAAACTGGCTTACTTGTACTAGCTTATACAGCATAAACTGCTGATATGTTTCTGGTTTTGGCCAGTTTTCTTGTGAATTCTAATTCTCTAAATCTTCAGACGCTTGTTAAACTTCAGCAGGCTGCAGGATTCTGGCCCTCAGGAAATC
The DNA here is from genome assembly GCF_001649575.2 of Kryptolebias marmoratus. Classification (NCBI taxonomy): domain Eukaryota; kingdom Metazoa; phylum Chordata; class Actinopteri; order Cyprinodontiformes; family Rivulidae; genus Kryptolebias; species Kryptolebias marmoratus. Next base: position 16,939,786 of record NC_051449.1, on the reverse strand, counting down.
CTTGTTGAAGCTACAGGTGAGGCTGAACTACTCAGATTAAACTGAAGAGCATGTTGCTTCAGGCTGCACAGGAAATGGTGCTTTCACTTACCATCAGCTGTGGGGGACAAATAGATTCTTTGATTTTATAAATTGTGCATTGAGGGTTTTACTGAAATTAGTGTATAAAGTGTTGTGTTCAGACTTTACTGGGAATCAACAGATGGAGAAAAACTAATTGTCCTCTTTGAAGTAACAAGGATGGGTTGATTGGTTACTCTAAATCAAGGGTCTGGAACCTTTAGGTTTAAAATAGTCATTTTAACCATATTTCTGACTAAATGTTTGTGTAGAGGCTCTAAATCTACTTGGCTCTTTAAAACCATATTTGATCATTTTTGGTTTATCGTCTATATATTAAAAAAAATACAATTTATGATGTGTTCTGAAGAGATTAACAACTATAACCTCAAGAGTAAAACTGATCAAGGAATTTTAAACACATTCTGGTGAAAACTAATTCTGGTTCTAAAATGATGTGCACACATTGCATTTATAACTAATGTCAACTAATTTATGTTATAATAAGGCCGAGGTCACACACCTTAATAGTATTATTAGTGTCATTATGCTGAAGAAGTTTCATGCACAGAGTTGGATGGCTGGAGCAAATGAAGAAAAGAATGTAAAAACTGAAGAAAACAAAACAAAATTACTTTCAGTTCTGAGATTTAAAAGGAAAATATAAATTATTGTGAGGTTTATTAAAAAAAACAGACTACTTTGACAGCTCTTCCAGTTTGTGGTTATCAAATGCAAATTTGTATTTGCAAAAACAAGAAACGATAAACGAGAAAAAAACGTTTTATAAACCATTTTCTAATTCTCAGACACTAGATGGCAGCACTTTTACAGGGCAGCCATATTTAAAATACCAAAACGTCCTCCACGTCAGGCATCTGTTCGTCCAGAGGATTATTAGTTATTATCCATTATCAGGAGATACATTTGGATTAGTGAACTTAATCCTTCGATCATAATCCCGATCAACACTGGATGACCTAATCAAATTTGATGTGGGAAGTTCTTCTGTAGTAAGACCTTCAAGGAGGATAACGTTTAAGAACATACGCTCTACTTTGCTTTGCTTGAACTAAATGTCATATACAGTCCTCCACTTTACACGCAATGTAACACTTTCAAATAGTGATCATTTGGCTACAAGTACACATTCAAAAATTGAATGAAGGAATGCACATCACCTGTTGCTTTTCATGCCAGAGTGATCATTTTATGATGAGAGGAGATGAAGGTACAGCCATTTTGATCCAACTTTGTAAACGCTCTTATGTGCAGTCTCTTGGGAAATTCTGAGATCTCGCAGGTTGGGTTAGGGCTCAGAGAATGAGCTGAGGATGACTTCCACAGCAATTTTAGCTCAACAGCTATAAAACTGAGTTACCACCATTTTTTGTGTCGGCTAAGGTGGATAAGCAGTGGCAGCCATCTTGAATTGGGTTGACTCCAAATGTTAATGCGTCGTAGATGTACAGCCAATCATTACTTTCTGAATGTTTCATTAAAATCTCCCCAGTGGTTTTAAGGATATTTTGCTAACAGACAAACGGGGCTGACTCCAACAGTTAATGCTAAAGTTTTAAGCAAAGATGTTGCACAATGAGTTGCACTTAAAGTACCGGTTGTGAACAATGCTCAGCTACAAGTACACCAAATTCTAGCAGAATATCTATAAAACTGACTGAACTGTATCCACGTATGTGTTTTCTGAGGACAGTTGGCTGTGGGGACCATTTTGAACGGGGCTGACACCGAATGGTAATCAGTTGTAGATGTACACGCAATGATTGTTTCCTGAAAGTGTCATTAAAACATGTCGGAGGGTTCGTGAGTTTGTTTTTTTTTTTTTTGCCGACGAACAGACAAAAGTTGATTCCAAACATTTAATCTGTCAGCACTCAGAATGTGTGCTGGATCTCAGTCTCAGCTACTACCACACCGCGCACATTATCGGCTATCTTTTGATGTTAGGCGGTGGATAATAAATGAAACAGCAAATATTTGATGAACAGAAAATGCTCCGCACCGTTACATCCACACCGTGTCACAATATCAGAAACGCTCCATTCCTCTAAAGGTGCATTTGCTGTTTTGTTTCTATCCTTAAGATGCCATCATACACGCTATTTTGGAGCATTACCTCCTTGAAATCCATACATTTAGCCTTATTTTACACTAAGGACACTTCATTCTGCTCGTGTTTCCATCTCAGGGCAAACAAAGCTGTCACCATGTGGCAGAAAGCCCAATTATTCTACCAAGGTACTCCAGAAAATGAGGGTAGGTTTTTATATTTAGCTCATTTTTTTATATTTAGTGCAGTATGTCAACTATCTAACTTTGCATATTTTTGCCATACAGCAGCATACTCCCACTTTCCTCTCATTTTTTTTCTCTCAACAGACAAAAGGGACAGACAACTGGCTGCAGGTTTACTCTCCGGTGCCAATTACCTGTGTATACTTGTGCTACCTGATTATTATATGGGTGGGGCCAAAGCTCACGGCAAGGCAGCAGCCCGTCAGCCTTCGAGCCTGTCCTGCTTGTTTACAGTTTTGCCATGGTCTGGCTGTCTGCCTACATGTTGTACGAGGAACTCCTGCACAGAAATAGAACATTTGGTGAGAACAATAGATGGCAGAGAGTATTGTGTTGAAAGTTTTATTGCTGTTGCTAATAACGTCCAGGAAGTAGAGTGATATTAAAGAAACATATAATGCCATAATGAACCTGAAGCAATTCAAACAAATGTTATTTTGATTTTCAAATACCATTATGGATATATTTGGGAAGTTACTGTTTTGGGTTTTCATTTCTCCTGTGACATCATATTCAGACAAAGACACACACTCACTGACAAAAATAGGTTCACAGTCCCATACGTAGGCTGCCATTAGCCCCAGAGCACAGACAGCTGTGACTTGGAGTGGAGGCATGGACTGATGACGAGTGGTGTCATACTCTGTTCAGCAGTGAGTCTTGGGGCTGCATTACCATGGATGATTACCATGTGCAAGAGGAGAGGACCAATCCTGCCAGAGTTGTGAAGAAACCCATCAGTATCACTCCTGACATCATGGTGTGAGGAGCCTCACCCTCCACCCAAAAGTCTGATATGCTGGCACCATTTCTTTGGAACAGAAGTTTTGTGAATATCAAAACCATCCTGGATCTGTTACGTGCTATGACGTCTTATCAGACATAATGGACGCCCCACTTGGTCCCTAATGTGTGTAGACCTTGCCATCACCCTATAAAGATCAACCATGTTATGGATGATTTTTAATTTATTTTTTTTATGTTGTGGCATAGTCTTCATCCGGTATGAAGGGGGGCTTTAGGGCCTCACTTCAGGTCACTTGTGGATTGATTCAGGAGACCCGGAGGGGATACATCAGGGACATCCCGTGTTCACATGTCTTACCCCACTTGAGGCAGCCTGGTGTTACATTAACACCAACCCAGCACTGATTTGCCTGATCTCTGGAGCCAGTTACAGCTGCAGGTCGACTTACTGCAGGAGAGGATACAGCAACTGTACGACTCTATTTCACACTGAACTGCTGCTGGTTTCCAACCCCAGGGGCCACCACACCCTAATGACAAGAGACCATCGTTGTACCTGTGCTGCTAATTCTTTTATCCATTTGATCTGGTGTTGCAATTGCAAAACAGTCAAATTACCTTTCAACATGTGCAGTTTTATTTCCTTTCTTAGTCTGATTGCTTAACTTCTTTATTGTTGGTGAGTGTACATCTCAACTTACAGGTATTTTTCTCATAAAAACAGCCATTTTGTGTATTATAATTCTCAATACAAAGTCCTCATGAATAGCGATTTAAACCTTAAACCTGTATTTCTAGTTTACTGTCACTACTTGGGTAGTTGTGCCAGCCAGTGGACTACAGTTTTACTGTTTTGTTGATTATGCAACTTTTATAAACAAGGTTCCACTCTGACATTTGAATACATCTCCAGTGACATTTTTTAAGCTTCGGTGCCACATGTATGTCATATGCAATTATTCTTTTTAAAAAAGAATATGTATAGTAAAATTGCAGCGTACCTTTTCTAACATAAAACACAGTTGTTCTAATAGAAAAAAACACTTTAAATATAAAATATTACCACAGAATGTTGATCTGCACAACAGTGAGTTTATAAAGCTCAAGCTGATTTGGTTCCATCTGTGTGTGTGTGTGTGTGTGTGTTGGACAGATGGCCAGAGTGTGCTGGTGGTTCTACTTCTCCAAAGTCATGGAGCTCAGTGACACTGTAAGTACAAGATACTCAGGAAGAAGTGCTCAGTTTGTCATTCAGAAGGAGAGCAGGCTGTGTTCTGAACATTAACTCCAAAAACTGAAGCAATTTTTAAACATGCTCAGAGAGGACTCTTTTATGTAGGAGTTCCTAAAATTGGTTTACAGATTGAAAACCAGCTTGTATAGAAAAAAAACTGAATATGCTTGTTCTGTTGTATCTGTCTGCATTACTGTTCAGACAAATATAACTGATGGAAACAGTGACAGCCAGTGGCCAAAATTCAAATGACATGAAACACAATAAATCTTATCTACTTGAGCAGATTGCATTCCGTGGAAGTTGTTTGTGTGCTTACTTCAAAGTGTTACATATTTTCAAGCACCGCATCCCATTCTTGAACGACTTGTGTACTTAGTTTCATGTTCAAATGAATAATTCTGTGGGCCAGTCAGCTGTACATTTATGCTAACCCAGCCATTTTACATATAAAATTAAACATTACACCTCTGAAGGTGACGTTTAGGAGCTTGCATTGTAGTCAGTTGATAAGTCTGTTTTTGGTCTTGTATGTCTTTTAAACTTGCCTCATTCAGTTCTGATGAGATTAACATGGAGACCTCCTGGTTGGTTTGTCTTTGTTCTGACTGGCTGCTGGTAAACAGATTAGCAGCAGTGATGCTCCTCAGCTAACCACAGGACCATCTGTTTTCTACTTATAGCTTGACATATAAAACAAAGCATCCTGGTTTTTCTTTGTATGGCTGCAGCATACTGTATACATGTCACTATGGAGTCTGATTAGAATAGAATAGAATCATCTTTACTGTCATTTTATGGCTCGAATACAATGACACTGGGAGAGCTTTCCTACTTTGACTCACCTTTAGCATCTCTTTCAGCATTTAGGTCTAACATTTAAAGTATGTCTGTACATCTACAACTGTTAAACCTTTGGAGTCAACCCAATTCAAGATGGCCGCCACAGTTTATCAGCCTTAGCAAACCCAAAAATGCCTATAACTCCATCAGTTTTACAGACATTAAATTCAAATTTAGTGTGGTAGTAGAAATGTTCATACTCTGTGCTATGCCATCTACCACTGCTTTTTTTGTTTTTTGTGAATGATTTAATGAGAAGAAAACTTTTTCATCTTGCTTTGCCTGTACAGAAATTTAATTAAATAGATGTGCGTGCCTGTCTGGCTCCCACAGCCTCTAATCCATTCTTTATCTGATTTATTCCAGACATGTTTTTTATTCTAATAGTAATAATGGCAGTACTGTTATTCTATTATAGAAAAACAGGTGTTTTCTCACAATAGCTTGCTGTTTAATTACCAGGTCTCACATGGGCTTTTTTGTCATCTGCCCCTATTTCCTGGTCACTCAAAGTACAAACATATGTTTTTCATTTTTTCTTTTCTTTCTGTCTGTTCTGTAGTCACCATCCACCCCACCTACAACCTGGCTGCTGACTCCACCTTTCCAGACTCAATGAATGTGGTTGTGTTGGCCTATTCCCTCAGCCTTGTTGTTCTCGTCAGTAACTTTTACTATCACAGCTACCTCACTAAGAGTAAAATTTAGAGAGGCTGGGGAAAAACTAAAGGGAAAATTATTGGGGATTTCAAAATCAGTTTCTGGTTGTTTGGAGTGGCCGTGGCTCAGGAGATGGTATGATCATCTCCATCGCTCTGTTGGAAGGTCGATGGATTGAGCCGCAGCTTTCCCAGGCCTCACAGTGAAGACACTGGACTGCAGTTTTTCTCCAACCTGTGTACTGGCATGTGATTGTATGGTTTTAGTAATTACACGGTCAGTAAAAAGGAAGAAACCTGGATGAAAGTGAAATCTATCGGCTGCAGCAGCACTTTCCTGAAGAGCACATGTTTGATCAGTGATTGTGTCATTGGTAACCCTCATGTACCTTATATTTATTGCATGACAGAATGCATGATAAAAACATGTGCTTTATAATATGTCTTCCTCAAAAATCAACAACTGAAGTTTAGAGAAATATTTTAATTCTAACCAGATTGATGAGCTTACAGTGAGCCAATTTACTGAAGGCCAAAGGGGATTCCTGCCATCATAAAGAAACTTCATGTCAGGATTTAGGGGTTATTGTTGTTCTTCATGATTAAGTTTGGGTTTATTTGTGTCTTGTATTGTGTTGCTTGGTTGCTTTTATGTTTAGTTCTGTCTTTGTTTCGTGTCATTGCTCACTTCTCCTCAGTCAGTCTCTTATTTTTCTGCCACGCTCATCTCCACCTGATCCTAGTTGTAATCACTCACCTGTGCCCACTTCCCCTAATTAGACCAATGTTAATTTTTTGCATGACATATAAAATTATGCCATTTGTAAGTTCAAATAGCAGCTTCGCCAGCTAGCTGTAGCACCTCCGGTGGAGTCTTGACCACCTCCAGCAGGAGAATCTTAATTATTTTGCTGGAATAACCACATAAAGTCAAATTGACAGTGGTGTAAAAGAACTAGTTTTTGCATGAACCAGCATGAAACGTTTGAGACTGGAGTTGTTTTAAGATGGAAGCAGTTCACTTTGGTAGCCATTAGCTTGTCAGTACTGTTTGAATTTAACTCTATTTCTATAAACCAAGACTATTCAAAGTGCTTTCCAGAGCAGGTATTCATTATCGATAACTTTTCCATGGAACCCCTCTTTAAAAAAATCTCATCTCTCTTTATGTATCTTGTTCCTGTTTACTTTTGACCCATGTTGCAGTTTACGTTCGAGAAGGTAAAATTTTAATAACCTTATCAGCACTTCAGAAAACTCACTCTTAGCTGCTTTGGGTTTCATTTGATCATTTGAGTTAAATTAGCAACGCTATGTACAGAAGTGACCAACATTATTAACTATGCACACACAGGAAAAACAACGAGACATAAATTCTGGTACTACCCTAATGGCACAAATGGTGTGAGTGTGACTCCCCCCATTAAACATTTTTATTCTACAGTAAACTGCAGCCAGTTGGCTTAGGGATCGCATTGTCTGGATCCCACTCTTTTATATATTCCTCCCACTTTGCAGATCAGTGTCACCCCCCTCAAATAATAGCATTTAATCCCATTTATTAAAAGCAAGAACCCATTCACCCCACAACCCCCACCCCACTACCCCTTCCTGCCTGCTATCCCATCTGTCTTGTTCAAACACAGTCGGACACATGAGTTATACAGGTGCTGGTCATAAAATTAGAATATCATGAAAAAGTAGATTGATTTCAGTAATTCCATTTAAAAAGTGAAACTTGTATATTATATTCATACATTACATACAAACTCATATATTTCAAATGTTTATTTCATTT
>NC_051449.1:16914684-16930823 GCF_001649575.2 Kryptolebias marmoratus | reverse complement strand
TAAACATTTGAAATATATGAGTTTGTATGTAATGTATGAATATAATATACAAGTTTCACTTTTTAAATGGAATTACTGAAATCAATCTACTTTTTCATGATATTCTAATTTTATGACCAGCACCTGTACAGGTTCCTTTGTGCCCTCTTGTGGACAGAAATTAAATTAATCAAATTTACCTTGCATACGTTTGATTTGCCCACCATCATGAGTTATTCCAACTCTTTTGTCTAGCAGCATATTGGTTTTAACTATGAGTTGTACTGAACTCCATGGGGAGGAGGATGGGGGGAATAAAAATGAAAAATGACTTTGAAGAGGCAATTTCAAAGGCAGCATCTCGGGCGAGTTATTGTTCATCTGCTCAGAGCTATAACAAGGTCAGATAATCTCCCTTTGTTCAAGGGAGTTTGTCAAAGGGATGAAGAACAACTTGCATAAAAGACATAAGCCGGACTAGAGTTGCCCACAAAGACTGCATTAGAGAAGCATGTAAACAGTCTGATTAGACGTCCACAAGTGTATACACGTGTCCCAAAACAATCAAGATTGTCATCTTTCAGTGTGAAAGATGACAGTAGATCAGAGGTCATGAAAAGGGTGCTTCTTCATGCTACATCGGAGAAATGCAATTTAATTTTAAAACCCCAACAACTAGTCCAGGCAGGGGCCAAGACACCAAAGCAGATTGCTGCTGTCTTGAATTAACTCCGATCTCAAATAGTTAGTTAGGAGTCCAGCCTGCTTTAGGCTCTACCCCTTTCATTCCTTTTTTTCTTCCTCCTTTTCCTCTGGGTGGAGCTGTGGGCCGGCCGGATCTTCGCACTGCACGTCTGGGTGTCAGCTCACTTCCAGTTGTCTCACCTGATGCTTATGATCTCATTATCTCTCCACAGCTCGAGATCAGCACGGACCATCATCTGGCGCTCGATCAAACTGTCAGCTTGATCATCATAGTGGCCATCTTAGTGCATTTCACGTTTCAGCCTTTGACGGCTGGATGGACACATCATGCATGGTGTTCTTTACATTACCTCTGGCTCTGGATTTCCTTTGTGGACTCAGTTTCCCCGTCGCTGATCAAACCTGGAAAAAGACATCTGCTTACCTAACATTCTCCAGCCTACCCACTCTTAGCCAATACCTCTACTCCTCCTCTCTTAATTTCTGGATCCTCAAACATGGGGAAAAAAAGGGACAAAGTCAACGTTTCTTGACCTTTATTATCATTTTCATCCTCAATCAATTCCCCAGTGTAAATAGTATTGGGTATATAGTGTAAATTAAAATCTGTAACCTTTATTTTTATGTTGGTTTTCCTGTGCCAGACACCAGAGTTAGTTGGCTACCCACATTATGACTGAATGCTGTCATCAGATTTGGTTTAAAATGTTGCAGGAATCATTATTGAATTTTTGCACTTGAATTGTTTTAAAATGGCACTAATTCACTTTGACCGTGGCCCTGTTTGCACTAGCCATTGTCTCATCAATCTGCTCAGAATTACACTTTGTTTTCTCAAACAGAGGTGGTTCAAAGAGCCATCTCCAAGATACTCATAGTTAACCCTGCCACAGAACCTCTCTTGAAAATTATTATTAAAACTATTGCTTGAATGTCATTCTTTGGCATTGACATCTTGCTGCACACAGATGCACCTGTACCTGTTAGCCCCTAACACCTAGGAGGACAAAGAAGGGGTGGCTGGAGGCTGGAGTTATTATGATATAACAATATGTAATTTCAATACATTTAAATGGAAAATATATCAGAAATATTTTCATTTTGCTGATTATTCTTTTTATCATGTAAATGAGAACAAGACATTCTTTTAACCAAGCTCTTTGTCCTTTTCTCAGCCCTGCATAGATCTTTACCTCTATACATTATTCAAACCACCAACGTATTTCTCTGCCCCTCTCCTGCTTCCATTTTCTTCCACTTCCCTTTAATCTGTTCCCGTGACTTCTTAGTTTTATATTGTGTTGCTTCTTTGTTGTTGTTGTTGTTTTGGTCTCTCCCCATATCCCCCACCACCACCACCACCAACAACAACAACTCTTCGCTCCAGCTTCACTTGCGGCCCTCTTCTTTCTTGTCTCCTTCCCACCATTCGTTTCCTCTCGTCTTCCACCTCCCCTTCCTTTCTCCCCCTCCCCTCGACCCTTTCCCCCGCCGCCCCGCCTCCCCCACTGACGACTGTTGAGCACATTTCATTTGACATAAAGACAAAGGGCTGAGCACACATGTGGTCTCTCCTGTGTAATATGAAATATTAATGCGGGCATAATTCCACTCCCTGGACGAGGGGTGGAGGTGGGGGCGGTGGGCTCCTTCTAATCACCAGTGGCTGCTGTTTCCTTCCCCAAAGGATGGTTAGGCTGTCAGCAAGGATTGAGAAGCAGTAAAGATAACAACAACAGAATGCATACTGTCGACGGCTTCTGTGGCCTATTTCTGTCGTGGTGTTAATGGCTGGATTGGCTCGTTGCCCGAGTTACTGAGGCAGCTCGGAGTTTAAGGTGCAGCGTGCAGCATTTTCCACCATCAGTGGTCATGCCTAAATTAGTTGTGATAGACTGGTTTAATTACCTTAAACAATTGATTGTCTCCCTTTTGCACCCGTGCAACTGGGGGCTTTATGGTTTATAAATAGATTAAAGGAATAGTTCACAAATAATTTGCTTGTTTTTCTATTTCTATGTATCTTTAAGCAAAATGGTCAACTTTTTGCCTCCCATCCATACATGCCTTAAGCATCTATCTCTCTTGGATCCCTTTCTTTTAATAACCCAGATGTGGCTCGAGCACTGTTTGTTGTCTTAAAATGTTTGGTTAATGTAAATGGAACTCAGCTGGCATTACCTCACACATTCTGCGATGTTTGTCTTTGTAATCGCCTTGTCTCGTAACGTCAGTGAGTAATTTATCTGACTGTGCGGTGAGAGTACAGGATACAAAGAAAAAAAAAGCTTGATAGATCTGTTTGAGAACGTTCTGAAGGCCTTGTCCACAAGGACATTTCACCATGTGTTGTGCTCTGGACCGCAGCCACAAGTGATACAAAGCAGCTCACTATGTTTGGTTGGAGAGGTGAGCGCAGGGTTTTTTACTGTTTGCCACACCTTTACTGTTTGTTGCACTTTACTACAGCTTTTCTGTAACAGTTATAGATGACACCACCTCACCTAATATCAGCAGTGGAAAAAATCATGTTTCCAAAGCTTTGAATTAACGAGAGTCGTACCAAAATACAAAGCAGATCTATGAAGAATTCTTCGAAACACTCCTCCCTCACCTGAGAGACTAAATGTAGGCTACTAGTTACTACAGTATGTTCATCCATTCGTCCATCCATTTTCTTTACCTACTTCTCCTTTCTGGGTTGCAGGGAGCTGGTGCCTACCTCCAGCCGTCACTGTGAGAGAGGCAGAGGACACCCTGGACAGGTCGTAAGTCCCTCACAGGGACACATAGAGACAAACAAGACAAACGACCATTCACTCTCACTCACACTCATTTTATAACTACTAATAAACCCAACATGCAGGATTTTTGGTCTGTATGTTCACTTTCATGAAAATATAAAAGTGCATCCCTTCATGATTCATTTTATGGGTGTAAAAGTCAGTAAAACTGGACTTAATTTCCACTCAAATTGTAAGGTTCAATAAGAGTATGTGAAAGCTCCCTGTTTAAAGGTTGTAAGGTTAGAAAACCAGTAAGAGAAATGCTTCAGTCTTGATGCATGCATATTGCACTTAAGATCAAGAAAATAAAGTTTTGTGTTTTTCAGTATAAACTGGAAAGTGCTTCACAGAGTTAGGAGAGAAGCAAAGCCCAAGGAGCACTTTCTGTTGGTTTGTAACTATGATTTATGCTCGTTTTTTTTGGCTGTGGTCAGTGTGACAGACTAATAATAATTAAAACATTGATTTAAAAGTGCAGCCTTCATCTTAGCCAGCTGGTAAAGGAGACTGCCTCTTGCAATTCTGACACACAGTTAAATGTGTTGAAATGTGTGCTTGTCGAACTTGCTGTATCTGTGTATTTTTTAAGTAGTTTTTTTTTTGTTGTTGTTCTAATCATGTGAAGCAGTGTTGTTGTAGAATTTACTAGTTCGTCTGCATTTCCTTAAACACAACAGCACAAAACATTAGCCACTCGGGAACCAGCTTTCAGCTCCTTCTCTTCCTCTGTCTCTCTAACTTTTTTTTTTTTTTTCACCGACACACAATCATGCTGGGTGACACACTGACAAGGTCACTATTTGTTTAAATGGAATTCATTCTTTCTATGTGTATTTATCTTATTTTTTTTCATGTAGACATTGCAATTCGGACATCTGTTTTTTTCCCCCCATAAAACACACATACACACACACACACACACACACAAACACACACCCTCTCACGTGGTTTGCAGTTGCATCACTAGTGAATTACCATGCCGTTCCGCGTTATTAAACATGACACTCGGCCCAGATAATGGAGCCTTTCTTCATCTCAATTTGGAAGGCTAATCTTATTGCTTTGATTAGAAGCAGCTTCATTTACATATCAAGGCCTCCCTTCTTTTAATTCCTCCATCGCAAATCCCCTTTTTATAGCTGCAGATAAAAGGAATCTATCCATACAATGTATGTATCTGTCTTTCAAATCTTTTCCTCCCTCCCTTCTTTCTCTTGTTTCTCAACAACTTGCTCAATTTTTTTTAAACCTTGTTTTTTATTCTTATAATTCCTATTCATCATCCACTCTTAGTGCTGTGTTTCTCTTCTACATGTAAATCAAAAGATGTGCATCATGCAACAAAGGGAGAGGCAAAAGTAAAGCACGACCTCATTGACATGTCGTTGGACGCCAAGTGATGTCCAGTAATCCTAGTTACTTATTGTCTAGCTGCATTTGCACTTTAGAGGGGAAAATGTGGCAGCAAAAGTTGAAATTACACCGAACTATTAAATTGTAACTACAAGTTTACAACTCTGACCATAAAGCCAGCAGAAAGTTGTACTTTGATCACTATTCTATGTGAATCATGATTATGCTTGTCCTTGAAACAAATTGACAGAAAGTTGTTGTTGTTTCATTTGCGGATACTAGCATAATATCATATTTTAGTGGCAGAAAGAAAACAGTTCCTGACATCTTGTTAGATTAGAACCGTTATCTACTGTACCAGAGATTCTTTGTTCTGATACGAGATGACTTCTCCTCAAACCTTGTGGTTCTTATCATCACCCATTTAAAGGTTGTGTTCCTTTGCCACCCAGATAAGCGTGAGTTTACCGTCATGGCCGCCCAGGCTCATGCCTAACCTTACTCAATAAAAAGATATTAAGTATATTTCTAATTAGTTAGTAAAGACTATGTTTAAAGGAGGCAATGTTTAATTCATTCATCATTCCATCTGGGGTTGGTTTTTCTCATCCTTTTATCCGAGGTCAAGTCATGGAGGCTAACATGCAGACATTCGTCTCCCCAGCAACATTCTTCAGCTCCTCTTTGGGGATCTCTATGCATTCCCAGGCCAGAGAGGAGATACAATTCCTTCAACAAATTCTGGGTTTGCCCCCAGGGTCACCTCCCAATTGGTGGCAGCCTAATCACATGCTGAACCACCTCAGCTGACTCCTTCTGATATAGACAAATCAGTAAATCTAGAGCTTTCCCGTTCAGCTTAGACTCTTCTTCCAGAACAACGAATGAAGCTCCAGTCCACCAGTGCCTTTCTTGTTCCATCCTGCCATCTCTTATGAGCAAAACTGTAGGATACATGAACTTTTGTGCTTGAGGCAAAGACTCACCCCCACCCTGAGGGAGCACTCCACCTTTTTTCCAGTTGTAACCTCAGACTTGGAGGAGCTGACTCTCATCCCAGCTGCCCCACACTTGGCTGCAAACCACTGCGGTGCACGCAGAAGGTTTGAAGACACCCACAGAACCACATCCTCTGAAAAAAAAAACAGAGAAACAAAGACTCTGAGGATCCCAACCCAGACAACATTCTCTCTGCAACTGTGTCTTGAGTTCCTGTTCATGAACACCACAAACAGGTTCAGAAACAAGGGGCTTCCACAGGAGAGTCTAATCGTTCCGGGAACAAGCTCGACTTTGTGCTGAGAATGCGAGCACAGCTCTTGCAGTGACATGATTGCTCTTAAGAGTGACTTAAGAGTGCAATCTTGACACAGAATGCCTTAAAGAATGGTCCAGATCCACAAAACTGCATAGTCCATGAGACAGTTAAACTCCCTCAACCCCCTTATTACTCACTATGACACATGAACTTGACACAGAAGCTATGAAAATATTAACTGCTATTGTGAAGCTGACCTGTTGGTTACCAAATGTCATCGCTCAATAACTTGTCCTATTTGAAAATTCCAACTTCAGGGTACAAATACAACACACAACAAGACATCATGTAGGAAATGTTGCATCATCGGGTCTTTCTGCAAGGTTAGATGCAGGACCCAGACTGAGCAATGTTTTATGAGTAGCAGAGTAATGATTTTTAAGAATCTGCTGTCAGGGGATGACAGTAGATGTTTCTTCTCTTAGTGTTTTTTTTTTTTACTCTATTAGTACACTTGATCACACAGACCTGTGAATGAATGTGTGTGCGAGTGAGAAAGCGTTGAGTGGCTCAGTAAAACCAGAGGGAGATTAGCAGGGTGTCTTTTCTAGGATGTTGGCCAATCTGATGTTTTATGTACCTATAAAGAGCTCCAAGGCCATGTTGACTTTTCATGGTTTAGAAACGCTATCAGCAGTCTGAAAAAGGCGGCATTGTGAGAGATCGAAGTTAAGTGCAGCATCAAAAGCTTTTACCTATTCACAGTTTGTCAGAACTGAAAGCCTGAGGTGCTCGTGTCATCCAGTCTTCTTCTTATTAATGGATAATTTCTTTCCAGTGTGTGTGTGTACACTGTTTTATTGTATTTTGTGTGAAGTGTGTGTCCATGTCATTTCTTCTTAAAGAGGTGCTTGTATTTGTTACTAATTTGCTGTAATATTTAGTTTCCTCCCACACATCTGTCAAAAGTCTCTTTCTTATCTGTAGTGAATTAAAGAACTCTAATGAACTGATGTGTTTTCTTCAATTAAACCATAGCAAATACCAGTTTTATGTTAGAAACTGGCTTTAACTATCAAGACAAACACACGTTAAATATAGACACGTATATTTTAGATGTGGAATGACATAAACAAGTTTTAACATGTGGATGGACACATCTTTAAGACACTTAATTACAAAAAAAATTCAATTACACTTTTATGATCTATCATGACAGTCTTATTAACCTCAGACTTTGTACAACAGCTGCTCATCTCTTTTAGGTATTTTTAATAGGAAAATGTTCAAATTTAATATTAAAACCATTTGCCTTAACCATTTGTCACCTTTGTATCAAATGTTTATCCTTTGATTTATATCTTTTACAGTAAAGAAAAATACCCTGAAGTTAAAGCATTTTAAATGTACTTTGCACATACTTTTATAAAAGCCATCTACAAGTCTTCTACAGCTTTTAGGAGGTTTTTATCTCTCATTCTTCAGCAAATCTACTAAAGAAAGCTTAGATACATATTTATGAGACAATCCTCACATTTACGGTTATGCTCGGGTCATGAGCTTTAATGGCTGTGGCTTATCAGTTAAATGCAATCCTTATGAATACATGCCAGCATTGTGTGTGTGCATGAAAAAGAGGAAATGGATAATAAGTGAGCAAAAAAAAATGCATCAAGTCTGAAAAGGTTGCTTCAGCAGATGAACACCAGCTGAAAGCCATGTCTTTAGTCCATCTAAGACCCGAACTAGGTTTTGAGAGATGAATCCTCCTCTATGATCACCTACTGTTTGGTTTGTCAACTTTTCATTTATTAGCTGGTTGGGAACCACCTTGTTAGTACTAAAATGCATTTATTTTTGTCAAACTGGGATATCTTTGGTATTTTTCGATGGTTCAACTGCAAAAATGGGAGCAAGTCTTGTCTTTGTGAAAGGTCTTTAACAGAAGCAGTGTTAGGATGCTGAAACACTGGGTGGGCAAGTGCCTTATTTTAAAGCAGTATAATAGTAAAATTATTTTTTTAAAAAAAAGGTGTGTTGTACCAATTATTTCCCTTTTTCCAACGTGACATTAAAAAAAAAAAACAAGCACATTTGAGTTTAGCAGACAGATTAGAGACTGTAAGACCTTACCAGCTGCAGAAGAGGAAAACAATGGTTTGAAAGGACAGAGTGAACACAGTATTTCTCCCATTTTGAGAGCAACTTTTATGATACAAGCGGAGCCATAATTTAAAGACATGCGGTGGTAAATAAAAAAAGTTCAACTTTTCGATTCTTCTCAAGGTTTTAAGTTTTTCTTAGTGTTTTGTTCCAGCTTCTAACAGTAAAAATGACAACTAGAAAAAGAACTCTGACTGCACTCATTTTATTTTTTATTGCATGTTGAGGAAAACCAAAAAGGCAAGTAACTGGTGCAAAACACATTACGTTAATTTTATTGTTAAATGGATTGAAAATAAGGCAGCAGTCACATGCGGTTTCAAATAGTTCTGTGCCTGGCTAAGCTCCCATTGTTTCAACATTCCAACAACACTTCTGCTACCAGCCTTTAACGAAGAAATATACCCATGTTTGTGGTGAATCTATAAAAAAAATATCAAAGATAACTCAGTTTGAAACACATATATTCCATTTTTTGGCCCCACCAAGGCAATTCCTGAAGACCTAATAGATGAACAGTAGCATTTATTCTGTATAATATGTTGTCATGTTCAGGTACAAGGAATGAATTGAAAATAAGTGAGAAAATAAGCTGCCAATGAATATTTTTTGATTATGACTACTATAAAGAATACAAGAAAACACACAATAAGAATAAACCTGGGGTAGTTTTAATCTTTTGCACAGTACTATAGTTTGAAATACACAATGTGAAACGCTGAACAAACAGCAGAAGCTGAGCTAATAAATTTGAAGTTAATTTAAATATGTGAGGAAGGCTGAGCAACAATAAATTAAGAACAGGTTTTTATGATTAAGCCAAATCGTCAATCCAAGGCCTAAATAAATACAATAAATTTTGATTAATGCATCCTTTTTATTAGCAGGATTTGCAGATTAGGAGTGTAACAGATTGATGGATGTAAACAGCTGAAGAAGAGGAAAGACATCAGTTTAAGAAGGCAGATTTTCTCCCATTTCAAGAGCAATCTTTGTGCTGCAAGAGGGGCAAAAACTGCAGTGAGATCAGCTGATATTTCACACTGAGTAAGCCAGCCTAAGTAAAAAAGCTGATGCAACATGTCTTAAAAGATTCTGACTCACGTATTACTTGTAAGTGAGGCAACAGTTTTATAAAACTTCAGATATTTCTCGGCCTAGTTATCATATCAACACTTTAGTGTACCAGTAAAGGCCAGTTGTTGGTTAGAGAGTCCCTTTACTAAACTAAATGGTTCCAATAAATGCATTTAGAATAGCATACATTATACTGTAAATTTACAGAGGCAAATAAATAAGAAAAGAAACTCTAGAATAAAAAATGGCACTATAATCAAGGTTTGCATGAGTGCCTCTGCTTAGCTATTATACCTTGTAACGAGATAATTATGTATCCCCCTACGCAAATGTAACCCACATTAAAATGATCTCAATCTTTTTTCTTGAGCTTTTTCAGTACCAGAAGATAAATAAAGACCTTAAAAGGAACACGGCTGTCTTACTGCAGATCATTTCCATTTGGGAGCTAACAAACTCACACTGCAAATCAATGGAGTTTTAAAACGAAGTTCCTAATTTTATTTTTGAATGAGCAGCACTAAAAATGAAGGTTATGACCATAAAACCATTGCAGGAGAGTTCAATGGCCTTGAGGTAAATTTGCAGCTTACCCCAATGAGCAGTCAGCGTTTTACTCACTGCCTGTGAACTCTATAAACACCCATTCATGCAGTTTATAGCCCTGTCCGTTGTAGCCTGTTGTACTCATCATCTTCAGTTGTAATTGCTCTCTTGTGTCGTCACATGCAGCTGAAGTAGGTGGTGAGAGGCATAGAGTATATAAAAAAGGAACAGTCTTGCTCACAGCACTTTGTTTCCCCCTCAGCTTACCTCAGCATCTCTGCTCCTCAACCCACCAACACCACCAGAATGGCCTTCGCCGGAAGATGGGAAACCGAGACCCAGGAGGGATACGACGAGTTCTGCAAGCTGATTGGTGAGAACAGAGGCTGAATCTGAAAGCATTTCCTCGGAAAACATTTTCCCGAGATGCTCGGGCTTTAGTAACCTCACACTCTCCACTTTTTTCAGGTATCCCAGACAACGTCATCGAGAAGGGTCGCGACTACAAGCTCATCACTGAGGTCACCCAGGAGGGGGATGATTTTTCCTGGACCCAGATCTACCCCACTGATGCCAGGGTCACCAACAACTTCACGCTTGGCAAAGAGTGTGACATGCAGACCATTGGGGGCAAAAAATTTAAGGTAGGAGGGAAGAGTCAAGCATTAACCGGTGACCTCGTTTAGACATTGTTTCTCCAGCTGCTGATATCATCCATGTGTTTTTCAGGCCACAGTAAACATGGAGGGAGGTAAGCTGACTGCGTGCTTCCCCAACTACAAGCAAGTTAGTGAGATCAGTGGAGGCAAACTCATCGAGGTAAACACACTCCCCTAGAGCGAGCAGTTAACCATAACACCTGGCCCAATGGGACTCAGATGTTTTTTTACGTTGTGTTATTTAATTTAAGAACTAGTTCTTACATTTTTGAAAGTATTAATACTGCTTAAAGACTAAAGTCCAAAAACCGTAACCCCTCCTGAAGCCTTTCAAAAGACAGAGACAGAAAGAGGTAGAGATGCCCTTGTAACTTCGGGTCACTTTAACCCGAAGGCCACAAGAGGGTTAGGAAATTAAATGCATTAAGAGAGCCAGTGTTAAATAAATGTGTATGCCTAATACCTGGAACATGTAATAATCAGTCAAAGTAGTAATAATTACAAATATTGATTTTACAGTATTCTCTATGAACAACCTGGTTTGATGAAAATTGGTTTGAATATAAGACGGAATTGTAATAATATATTTCCTGCTTTAATGGTGTTTGCCTTTTTCCTGTTGTAGACCGCCACATGTGGCTCTGTAGTGCTGAAGAGAACCAGCAAGAAGATCTAACTGCTAACTGACCTTTGACCTCTACTTCAGTTACAACAAAGATCTTTAAAATACGGCAAAAACATTTAATAAAGTGAGATACAAACCATCATAAACTTGTGTTTTGGCCTTTATTTCCAGGTGATTGTTGATGGCTATGAACAGTCAGCATAAAATGTTTGAACACTGAACTTGACTCAAGCATCAGGAAGGAGTGACTGGTGCAACGCAGCAACTTAGGGATTGGTTGGAGTTATTATAGGAGGTTTAAGACTTTTTGTTAATGAAATTCATTCTTCACAAGTCATCATATCAAAAAAATAAGATTCCCTGTAAAATAGACAATGGGGGAAATTTTTGTAGCAACATACACAATGTAAAAGCACTGGGCTGATGGCAACGTCAAAAGGTGTTTGTTATTTAAATCACAAATATTGTAGTGAGAATGACAACCATACATAACTTACTTAAATGGTTTAAGATTTAAATGTACTGCAGATGGAAATTTAACCAGAAAGCATCAAATACTTACATGGATGTTGCCCATTTTGGTGCACTATTGTTTCTAAAGTGGTCAAGATGGTGTGAAAAGACCTTGTGAAGAATTAAGGTGAAGATATAAGAGTTTTTTGTTTTATAAACTGGACAGACAAACGACACTGATACAACTCTGAAATCTGCTTCATATCAATGGGAACCTGACAATAATGTTCATGAATGAATAACGAGGAATAATCCTAAACATCCAGCAACTTTTTCATGAAAGAGTAAACACAATACAGTATATTTTTTACTGTTGAAGGAGACATAATTACTTGATTTTGTTCACAAGGAAATCCTTGTGTGTACTTTTTTTACTTCAATAATCATCTTTCTGCTTGTGTTTTCTATTTTTCTTTTACCTCAAAGGTCAAATACAAAACTAGACAGTTTTCACTTTTTGCAGTTTTGTTATTTTGAACCCCAGTGCTTGTATAAGTTCTTTTTTCCCCATCTAAATGCAATACCCCATTAAAAATGTCAGCAAATAGAATTTCACCTTTCAAATAGAAGACATGCCACAATAGTCAGGGGGAGGACCCAGTTAGGTGGAGAAAAGACATGTTAAGAAAATTGGGATTTTTTCTTTTAATTTTATCAAACAGTGCAATTCCTTCTCACCCTCTCATCTTCTAGCAACACTCCCAAAGCAAACTTTGCATCTGTAGGGGTCTTTCTTAGTGCAAGAATATACTGGTAAACATTTCATGAATTCTTGTGTTTTTATCTTTGGCTTTGAGTCTTGGTGCTTTGTTTTTCTGTTTTCAGGGGTTCTGTTGTCTTTTAAGTTTCAGTTTGGGTTTATTGTTTCTTTTCTTTTATAATTTAGTCATCTGGGTTTTGGTTTAGTTCTTGTTGTCTTTGTTTCTTGTCATTCTCCGCTTGTCCTCAGTCAGCACTTGTTTACCTGCCACACCCATCTCCATCTGCCTGCAATTGTAATTACTCACCTGTGCTTACCTCCCATAATTATCCTCTGTCTTTAAAACCCGGTCATCTCCTCCACTTACTCACTGGTTCATTGTCTCTGGTCTCCCATTCTTTTCGTTCCTTGTCCTGCCTCGCCTTGTGTCGCCTTGTGTCGCCTAGTCCTTTTGTTATGCTTTGGATTTTTGTTACGTTTAGTTTTGCTGCCCTTTCAGCTTTTTGTTTTTGTTTCTTTCATTTTTTTAAATAAATTTACGTTTTTTTAATGAGTCTGCACATTGGGTTTGACACTCTCTGTCCATCCTGACAGAACACCAATTATTGCCTCACTTCTTCACCTGGTTTGAACAACTCTTTCTAGTATTTTCAAATCTTTAACCCTCTGTAGGTAGGTAGGTAGGTAGGTAGGTACATTTATTTATATAGCACTTTTCAGCACAAGGCAACTCAAAGTGCTAAGTTACTACAGATTTGTGCATCTTCCTTGTTTAAGACAAAAAAATAATGTACCAGTAGACTTCTGGACTTCTTACCTCCACAGGTACAGTGTGTCATCTGAACCAATCGCCTTTCTGCTCTTCGTGGCCTGGAACCTTTAAACCACTCCGTGACAGAATATGTTAACTTTACAAAAAACAGCAAATGACACCAAATTGTATATGTCCAAGTCACTGTTGTCATTTTATAGATTCAGCACATGAATCAATCAAATCCAAAAAGTTAAGCACACCCTTAAAGGCATTTCTTCAAAATGCTACATTAAGATAAGGTTTCCAAACTAAACGCTGCTCATTTGGAGTACTGTATGGAGTGACATCCAGGATCCACAGTTCTCCTTTTATGGTTAGGCTGAGAAATGTACGTTTGAAAAATCTCTAATTTTAAGTGAAAACCATCACAGCAAAGAAAATCCCCTGCAAATAAAGAAAATTTGTAACTGTAATGGCCAGCCCCAGGAAATTTAAAACGAAGGCTGTTTAAGATAAGAAATTCCTAGTTTGAGTCACTCTATCTTAATTCTTTGTAAGTGTAAAAAGATATATATATATATATGTTGAATAAAAGAGAAAATATTTGGGCCATTTAACCAATTTAGCTTAATGAAAATTCCTTCCTTGAGGAAAAATGAGTAAAACAGCAAACAAAGTCCAAAAGAACCATTGCCTTTGAGAAAATCTGAAGAGATTATTTATGACCACTTAAAACAAATTACAATAAAAAAAATCAAATATTCTGGGGTGGTTTATAACTTCTGCACAGTGGATTAGTTTGAACTACACAATGTGAAACAGCTGTACAGAGCTGAAGCCAGGCAAATGGCAGAAATGATTAGTGATAAAACTTTATTTAAAGGCAAAGACTAAGAAGATAAAATAGACTTAGAATATTGCATTAAAGCATTGGATCTGCAGGCAGCATTGAAGAGTGAATAAACACAGAGGATGAGGAGCGGAACAGACAGACGGGACACTTTCAGCTCAGAACTGCTTCAGATGTGGAGGACAAAACATGAACAGCTTCATAGGTCTTGAGAGCAACCTTTGTCACACATAAAGAGCAGAAGCTCTGAGACATGAGCTGATAATTTACATTGAATAAAAATTTTACTCTTAAATTACTTGGAAAAGAAACAACTGTCATATGAAAACTAAAATCTCTCCAGGCTTGGCTGAACGCCTTGTGTTTCAACATCTTACCATTGCCTTGGTATCTTAGTAAAGCCCAGTTATTGGTTAGGACACCCAAACGTTCTTCTTGAGCTTATCCAGTGACTAAGCAAAAATAAAGTTCTTGATTATGAACATAATTGTCTAACTCCAGACCAGTGTACTCACTGCCTGTGAACTAAACAGCTATGCATGCAGCTTATTGTCAATGGTTGATGTATTTTTTGGCTTCAGTTGTGTCGTCACATGCAAATGATGCAAATGAAGTAGGTGCTGTGAGCTGTAGAGTATATAAAGACGGACCCGTCGTGTTCCCAGCATCTTGCTTTTCTCTTAGAAACTTCAGCATCTCTGCTCCACCAACACCACCAGAATGGCCTTCGTCGGAAGATGGGAAACCGAGACCCAGGAGGGATACGACGAGTTCTGCAAGAAGATTGGTGAGAACAGAGGCTGAATCTGAAAGCATTTCCTCAGCAAACATTTTCCAGAGCTCTCAAGGCTTTAGGAATCTTACACTCTCCACTTTTTTAGGTATCCCCGATGACATCATCGAGAAGGGTCGTGACTACAAGCTCATCACTGAGGTCACCCAGGATGGGGATGACTTTTCCTGTACCCATATCTACCCCACTGATGCCAGGGTCACCAACAACTTCACGCTTGGCAAAGAGTGTGACATGCAGACCATTGGAGGGAAAAAATTTAAGGTAGGAGGGAAGAGTCAAGCTTTAACCAGTGGCCTCGTTTAGACATTGTTTCTCCAGCTGCTGATATCATCCATGTGTTTTTCAGGCCACAGTAAACATGGAGGGAGGTAAGCTGATCATGTGCTCCCACAACTACCACAAAGTCTGTGAGATCAGTGGAGGCAAACTCATCGAGGTAAACACACTCCCTTAGAGTGTTGAGATAGTTGTGCAACAACAATAGTTATTACACTCTGCTCCCCGCAGGGATAGTTAGAATCATCTGACGTCCATGACTGCAGCCAGAGCTAACGAGAAAACCGAGCTTATTGTAAAGCATCTTAGCGAGCAGTTAACCCTAACACCTGACCTGATGGGACTCAGATGGTTTTGTGGCTTTTTTTTTAACTCTTAAGAACTAGTTCTTTCATTTCGAAAAAAATAAAAATGCAAAACTGTTCACACAGCTTACAGACTGAAATTGAAAAAAACCTTTACTGCCCTAATTAAGAAATGAATGCATTATGTAAGTCAGTCTTCAATACATTTGTACCCCATAATACTTGAAACATGTAGTAATCAGTCAATTTGCAGTAATTAAAATATTGATTTTACAGTATTCTCTATGAATAACCTGTTTCAATGAAAACTGATTTGAATATAAGAAGGAATTGTAATAATATATTTCCCGCTTTAATGATGTTTGCCTTTTTCTGTTGTAGACCCTGACATGTGGCTCTGTAGTGCTGAAGAGAACCAGCAAGAAGATCTAACTGCTAACTGATCTTTGACCTCTACTTCAGTTACAACAAAGATCTTTAAAATACGGCAAAAACATTTAATAAAGTGAGATACAAACCATCATAAACTTGTGTTTTGGCCTTTATTTCCAGGTGATTGTTGATGGCTATGAACAGTCAGCATAAAATGTTTGAACACTGAACTTGACTCAAGCATCAGGAAGGAGTGACTGGTGCAACGCAGCAACTTAGGGATTGGTTGGAGTTATTATAGGAGGTTTAAGACTTTTTGTTAATGAAATTCATTCTTCACAAGTCATCATATCAAAAAGATAAGATTCCCTGTAAAATAGACAACAGGAAATTTTTGTAGCAACATACACAATGTAAAAGCA
>NC_051449.1:16866241-16913596 GCF_001649575.2 Kryptolebias marmoratus | reverse complement strand
CCACCAACACCACCAGAATGGCCTTCGTCGGAAGATGGGAAACCGAGACCCAGGAGGGATACGACGAGTTCTGCAAGCTGATTGGTGAGAACAGAGGCTGAATCTGAAAGCATTTCCTCGGAAAACATTTTGCCGAGATGCTCTCCGGGCTTTAGGAATCTCACACTCTCCACTTTTTTTAGGTATCCCCGATGACTTCATCAAGATGGCTCGCGACCACAAGCTCATCACTGAAGTCACCCAGGATGGGGATGACTTCTCCTGGACCCATATCTACCCCACTTTTGCCAGTTTCACCAACAGGTTCACGCTTGGCAAAGAGTGTGACATGAGGGCCATTGGGGGCAACAAATTTAAGGTAGGAGGGAAGAGTCAAGGGTTGACCACTGGCCTCGTTTGAACATTGTTTCTCCAGCTGCTGATATCATTCATGTGTTTTTCAGGCCACAGTAATCATGGAGGAAGGTAAGCTGATTGCAAGCTTCCCCAAATACATGCGAGTCTGTGAGATCAGTGGAGGCAAACTCATCGAGGTAAACACACTCCCTTAGAGTGTTGAGATAGTTGTGCAACAACAATAGTTATTACACTCGGCTCCCAGCAGGGATAGTTAGAATCATCCGACGTTCATTAATAAACTGTTTTAATGAAAACTGATTTGAATAGAAGAAGGAATTGTAATAATATATTTATATAATAATATATTTCCTGCTTTACTGGTGTATTCCTTTTTCTGTTGTAGACCCTGACATGTGGCTCTGTAGTGATGAAGAGAACCAGCAAGAAGATCTAACTGCAAAATGACCTTTGACCTCTACTTCAGTTACAACAAAGGTCTTTAAACTACAGCTAAAACATTTAATAAAGTGAGATACAAACCATCATAAACTTGTGTTTTGGCCTTTATTTCCAGGTGATTGTTGATGGCTATGAACAGTCAGCATAAAATGTTTGAACACTGAACTTGACTCAAGCATCAGGAAGGAGTGACTGGTGCAACGCAGCAACTTAGGGATTGGTTGGAGTTATTATAGGAGGTTTAAGACTTTTTGTTAATGAAATTCATTCTTCACAAGTCATCATATCAAAAAGATAAGATTCCCTGTAAAATAGACAACAGGAAATTTTTGTAGCAACATACACAATGTAAAAGCACTGGGCTGATGGCAACGTCAAAAGGTGTTTGTTATTTAAATCACAAATATTGTAGTGAGAATGACAACCATACATAACTTACTTAAATGGTTTAAGATTTAAATGTACTGCAGATGGAAATTTAACCAGAAAGCATCAAATACTTACATGGATGTTGCCCATTTTGGTGCACTATTGTTTCTAAAGTGGTCAAGATGGTGTGAAAAGACCTTGTGAAGAATTAAGGTGAAGATATAAGAGTTTTTTGTTTTATAAACTGGACAGACAAACGACACTGATACAACTCTGAAATCTGCTTCATATCAATGAGAACCTGACAATAATGTTCATGAATGAATAACGAGGAATAATCCTAAACATCCAGCAACTTTTGCATGAAAGAGTAAACACAATACAATATATGTTTTTACTGTTGAAGGAGACATAATTACTTGATTTTGTTCACAAGGAAATCCTTCTGTGTTTTTTGTTTTACTTCAAAAATTATCTTTCTTCTTGTGTTTTCAATTTTTCTTTCACCTCAAAGGTCAAATACAAAACTAGAAAGTCCTTTAAACCACTCCAGGTCAGAATATGTTTACTTTACAAAAAACAGCAAATGACACCAAATTGTATATGTCCAAGTCACTGTTGTCATTTTATAGATCCAGCACATGAATCAATCAAATCCAAAAAGTTAAGCACACCCTTAAAGGCATTTCTCAAAATGCTACATTAAGATAAGGTTTTCCAAACTAAACAATGCTCATTTGGAGTACTGTATGGAGTGACATCCAGGATCCACAGTTCTCCTTTTATGGTTAGGCTGAGAAATGTACGTTTGAAAAATCTTTAATTTTAAATGAAAACCATCACAGCAAAGAAAAAAACCTGCAAGTGGAGCAAATTCACTGTTGTAATGGCCAGCCCCAGGAAAGTTAAAACGAAGGCTGTAAAATAAACTGAACTGCACAGAGCAGCTAATTTTACTGTGGCTGTCCTCTTTTACTGACGTCTCATGGCTCTAGGACAACCTCTGCTGCTAGTTCAGAGGCACATCAACTCTGACGCTCTGGTTTCTTTACAACGCCTGGAAACAGTCATGCCTGGAAAAGTACGAAAAAGACATATACAGGTGAAAATGTGATTTACCATTTTATGAACTGGGCAGATTGAACTCACTGATACGTCTCTAAACTCTGTTTAAGAATTAATCAAATCCAGGATTGATTCTATATCAAGGAGTTCTTGAAAATAACTCCGGATACCTAATAACTGGAAATAAAGCTTTTAGTTAAATGTTATTCCAAACTCCCAGATCATCTACCAATGCATGACTCAAAAGATGGCCTAGTGAAGAAAAAGAAACATTTTGAAACCCAAAAACACGTGGGGGATTTGAAACAATCTGTCCGTGCAAGTAAACCCAAGAACATCCAGCAACGTTTGGATGCCAGAGCTTAGTCCAAACCGTAACAAGGTGTTGTAAGAGATAATAAAGAGTTTTACAATAACTATATTATGTTGAAGGGAGCATATTTACTCTTAATTACATTTTTTTCACAAAGTGAGATAATAATTCTTCCGGTTGCATTCTGTTTTTGTCCTTTTACTTCAGAGCTCTACCATGAGTCAGCGGTTTCTGTCTGAGGCAGTTACATCTTCACATGACTGTTTTTGATGGACTGGCTCAGTTTGTTTTTTTATCCTGACAAATGGGATGTTTTCCTTATTCATTTTCGATGCAAAAGTCATGAAAAGTAAAAAAAATGGAAGCATGTAAATTGCAAACAGATAAATGAATAAAATTAGATATTTTCCATTGAAAACACATGTTCATTTCTTTATTATTATCTCTTTATGAAGCTAATAATATTCTCTCCACCATACAGCAAACATTACCCTCTCAGCACTGACTTATTTGTCAAAACGCTGCCCTTAATGCCAGTTGTTAGTTTCCATCAGCATTTTTGATGCACATTTTACAAAAGCTTCATTAAAACCATAAAATTTGTTTTAATACCTTCAAATATTACTTTCCTAAAAACAAAATTGAGTTCAGTTGTGATGGAAACATTTCTTATGAAGCTATTTAGCTGTCACTATATTTCATTTTAAACTCTTTTATTTGGTCATGATGTTTCTTTTGTCCGCCTCAAGTTAAGAAATTCCTAGTTTGAGTCACTCTATCCTAATTCTTCGTAAAAGTGTAAAAAGATATATATATATATATATATATATATATATATATATATATATATATATATATATATATATATAGAAAAAAAGAGAAAACATTTGAGCCATTTAACCAAATTAGCTTAATCCTTACTTGAGGAAAAATGGGTAAAACAGCAAACAAAGTCCAAAAGAACCTTTGCCTTTCAGAAAGCCTGAAGAGATTGATTATGACAACTTAAAACAAATTACAAGAAAATAAAATCAAATGTGCAACGGCAAAATTAGGGATAAAACGTTATTTAAAGGCAAAGACTAAGAACATAAAATAGATTTAGAATATTGCATTAAACAGACCCTCCAGGATTTTGCGATGTTGCGTTCGCAACTATTAACGCAAAATCAAGCAAACCCCGCAAAATCAAAACTTTTTGCCACTTTGTCCAAAACACTGCAACTTTCCTGCAACTTTAACCCAATTTTTTTAAATTTTAAAGTGATTTGCCACTGTTTTGGTGGTCTAGTGTCTTCTTTGTGGGTTTGTGTAGTGTGGAATACAAAATAACCTCAAATAACTCACGAACAAGACACATGACGTCACATTCTGTTAACGTCAGAATGCCGGGAGCATGCAGGAGCAGCGACTGAAGCGAGAATGTGCGCTAATGCTTCACATTTGCCCAAAAAGATTTCAGCAAAGGACCGCTGAAAAAACCGCAGTGAAGTTAGTTTTAAGTTGGATAGTGGATATTGGATATTTGCGCTCCGCTGAGTTAGCAGCGTCTGGCTCATGGCTGACCCGAAACAGGACCGCTAATGTTGGCCAGCCGTCCCTAAGTGAACCACCGCGCGTGAGAGAAGGGGCCGGCAGAGAAGGGCTGGCCGACATTAGCGTTCCTGTTTCGGGTCAGCCGTGAGCTAGACGCCGCTAACTCCGCGGAGCGCAAATATCCAACTTAAAACTAACTTCACTGCGGTCGCAAACCAGTTTCCTGCCCAGCTGCACGAGAGTGAGGGAAGCTGTTTTGCACGTCTTGCAGTGTAATCATTGAAAATAAACACAAGTCATCCATCGAGTAACACTTTTTGTCTGCAAAACGTGAGGAGAGCTGCAGACGAGGGACAATCCAGAAATGGTCATGAATGTCAGTTTATAAGCTATCAAAGTTCTCAAATAAAGCACCTTTTGATAATATCAATGTTTGTTGGTAATTATCTTACAAAACTAATAAGTATTTTTGGTTTATATATTAAAAGTTATGGTTTTTTATTGATTTTAGTAAAAAAAACTCAACTTTTCATCGCAACTTTTAGTAAAATGCCCTGCGCAATCAGGCATTTTAGCCCGCAACAATCACAAAAAATGCCCGCGAAATCCTGGAAGGACTGATTAAAGCATTGGTTCTGCAGGCAGCATTGAAGAGTGAATAAATACAGAGGATGAGGAGTGGAACAGACAGACGGGACACTTTCAGTGCTTCCACTGCTTCAGATGTGGAGGACAAAACATGAACAGCTTCATAGGTCTTGAGAGCAACCTTTGTCACACATAAAGAGCAGAAGCTCTGAGGCATGAGCTGATAATTTACATTGAATAAAAATTTTACTCTTAAATTACTTGGAAATGAAGCAACTGTCATATGAAAACTAAAATCTCTCCAGGCTTGGCTGAACGCCTTGTGTTTCAACATCTTACCATTGCCTTGGTATCTTAGTAAAGCCCAGTTATTGGTTAGGACACCCAAACGTTCTTCTTGAGCTTATCCAGTGACTAAGCAAAAATAAAGTTCTTGATTATGAACATAATTGTCTAACTCCAGACCAGTGTACTCACTGCCTGTGAACTAAACAGCTATGCATGCAGCTTATTGTCAATGGTTGATGTATTTTTTGGCTTCAGTTGTGTCGTCACATGCAAATGATGCAAATGAAGTAGGTGCTGTGAGCTGTAGAGTATATAAAGACGGACCCGTCGTGTTCCCAGCATCTTGCTTTTCTCTTAGAAACTTCAGCATCTCTGCTCCACCAACACCACCAGAATGGCCTTCGTCGGAAGATGGGAAACCGAGACCCAGGAGGGATACGACGAGTTCTGCAAGAAGATTGGTGAGAACAGAGGCTGAATCTGAAAGCATTTCCTCAGCAAACATTTTCCAGAGCTCTCAAGGCTTTAGGAATCTTACACTCTCCACTTTTTTAGGTATCCCCGATGACATCATCGAGAAGGGTCGTGACTACAAGCTCATCACTGAGGTCACCCAGGATGGGGATGACTTTTCCTGTACCCATATCTACCCCACTGATGCCAGGGTCACCAACAACTTCACGCTTGGCAAAGAGTGTGACATGCAGACCATTGGAGGGAAAAAATTTAAGGTAGGAGGGAAGAGTCAAGCTTTAACCAGTGGCCTCGTTTAGACATTGTTTCTCCAGCTGCTGATATCATCCATGTGTTTTTCAGGCCACAGTAAACATGGAGGGAGGTAAGCTGATCATGTGCTCCCCCAACTACAACCAAGTTAGTGAGATCAGTGGAGGCAAACTCATCGAGGTAAACACACTCCCTTAGAGTGTTGAGATAGTTGTGCAACAACAACAGTTATTACACTCTGCTCCCCGCAGGGATCGTTAGAATCATCTCACGTCCATGACTGCAGCCAGAGCTAACGAGAAAACTGAGCTTGTTGTAAAGCATCTTAGCGAACAGTTAACCGTAACACATGACCTGATGGGACTCAGATGGTTTTGTCGCATTTTTTAAATTTTTAAGAACTACTTCTTTCATTCTGGAAAAAAAAAATACAAATGCAAAACTTTTTATACAACTTAACGACTGAAATTGGAAAAAACCTTTACTGCCCTAATTGAGAAATTAAATGCATTATGTAAGCCAGTCTTCAATACATGTGTACCCCGTAATACTTGAAACATGTAGTAATCAGTCAAACTTGCAATAATTACAAATATTGATTTTACAATATTCTCTGTGAATAACCTGTTTAGGTGAAAACTGATTTGAATATAAGAAGGAATTGTAATAATATATTTCCCGCTTTAATGATGTGTGCCTTTTTCTGTTATAGATCATTACATTTGGCTCTGTAGTGCTGAAGAGAACCAGCAAGAGGATCTAACTGCTAACTGACCTTTGACCTCTACTTCAGTTACTTCAGCACTGCGGTGATGGCAACGTCAAAAGGTGTTTGCTATTTAAATCATAAGTTAGCAGCAAGAAGATCTAACTGCTAAATGACCTTTGACCTCTATTTCAGTTACAACAAAGGTCTTTAAACTATCGCAAAAACATTTAATAAAGTGAGATTCAAACCATCATAAACTTGTGTTTCGGCCTTCATTTCCAGATGATTGTTGATGGCTATGAACAGTCAGCATAAAATGTTTGAACACTGAACTTGACTCAAGCATCAGGAAGGAGTGACTGGTGCAACGCAGCAACTTAGGGATTGGTTGGAGTTAATATAGGAGGTTTAAGACTTTTTGTTAATGAAATTCATTCTTCACAAGTCATCATATCAAAAAGATAAGATTCCCTGTAAAATAGACAACAGGAAATTTTTGTAGCAACATACACAATGTAAAAGCAATAGGCTGATAGCAACGTCAAAAGGTGTTTGTTATTTAAATCACAAATATTGTAG
This sequence comes from Kryptolebias marmoratus, assembly GCF_001649575.2. Classification (NCBI taxonomy): domain Eukaryota; kingdom Metazoa; phylum Chordata; class Actinopteri; order Cyprinodontiformes; family Rivulidae; genus Kryptolebias; species Kryptolebias marmoratus. The sequence continues at coordinate 16,906,625 of NC_051449.1, read as the reverse complement.
TGAGAATGACAACCATACATAATGTACTTAAATGGTTTAAGATTTAAATGTACTGCAGATGGAAATTTAACCAAAAAACATCAAATACTTACATGGATGTTGCCCATTTTGGTGCACTATTGATTCTAAAGTGGTCAAGAAGGTGTGAAAAGTATGGTTTCCCACAGGGCCAAACGCATTGCAAACACATGAATGATGCACACTACAAAAAACTAATGGAAACGTTAAATCGTCCAGGTGATGTTTAAGCACTTCTTCTGTGTAATATGTTGTCATGTCCTGTTCAGGTACAAGGACTGAATTGAAAATAAGTGAGAAAATAAGCTGCTAGTAGAAAACCTTTTTTCATGTCCGCTATAAAACATACAACATACAAGAAAACATACAACAAAAATAAAACTGGAGTGGTTTAAAACCTTTGCACAGCACTATAATTTGGAATACACAATGTGAAATGCCGAACAAACACCAGAAGCTGAGCTAATAAATCTTAATTTAATGTAAAGCCACGCTTGGTATTGTGTTTAAATCTGTGAGGAAGGCTGAGAAACAATAAATTAATAACAGCACAGAGACTGAATCCAAAACCATTGTTTTTAAAATCACCCGCGTGAGATGGGTGATTTATGGAGATGTTTGGGCTTCTATAATATTTAATCTTTCTTCCAGTTGTCCCACTTTAGGAGTCTCCGATGATGTCATTGAGAGGGGCCATGAATACAAGCTCATCACAGATATCATCCTGAATGGGGATGAATTTGCCTGGACCCATACCTTCCCCAGGATCAATCGCACACACAACTTCATCGTTGGCAAAGAGTGTGACTTTCAGATCTTTGGAGGGAAGACATTTAAGGTAGGAAGGAAACGTCAAGGGCTATCTGGTCAATACATTGCTTCTCCGGCTGCTGGAATTATTCATCTGTTTTACAGGGCACAGTTTACATGGAGGGAGGTAAGCTGATTTTGTGCTTCCCCAACTACAACCAAGTCAGTGAGATCAGTGGAGGCAAACTCATCGAGGTAAACACATTCCCTAGAGTGTTGAGATAGTTGTGCAACGACAATAGTTATTACACTCGGCTCCCCGCAGGGATCTTTAGAATCATCCGACGTCCATGACTGCGGCCAGAGCTAACGAGAAAACCGAGCTTGTTGTAATGCTGTCTATAACCTTACCCTTGTACAACCAAGTCAGTGAGATCAGTGGGGACAATCTTTTCGAGTGAAACACAGTCCCTTAGAGTGCTGAGAAAGTTGTGTAATGACAACAGTTATTACACTCACCTAAGCTGATGGAGTTTCATTTGAATATATATGATGGGTCCCTTTTTCTGTTCCTCTGTTAGAACCTAACATCTAGCGCCGCAGTGCTGAAGAGAACCAGCAGGAAGATCTAACCAAGTCAACGAGAGCAGCGGGGTGCAAGCTCATCGAGGTAAACACACTCCCCCGGTGTGCCGAGAAAGTTGTGCAATGACAGCAGTTATTACACTCAGCGCCCCACAGGGATCATTAGAATAATCAAAGTTACACACTGCAGCTGGGGAACAGCCAGAGCTAACGAGGAAACCGAGCTTGTGGTAACGCCAATGAATGCATCTTGGCAAGTAGTTAACCGTAACACCTGAGCTGATAGGACTCAGATGTCTGTCTGCATTGTGTTGGTTTTATCATTTTCCTAAATGTTTAAAAATTATTTTTCAAGTTGAAGAAAGAAATAGAATTTTCTTATGCATCCTAAAGGCTGAAATTGAAAAGGGTTCACTACCTGAGTGACCTAATTGGGTTATTAAATGTGTTTTGTGATTTGTAGTCGAATTAATGTGTATTTCTAATACCTTCGAGGTTTAGTAAACGTTTACAAGATAACATGCACAGAGTTATTGTAACAATTAATAATGACAGATATTTAACTTACACCATTTTCTTAGAGCAGGCTGTTTTGAGGAAGATGTATTTGAATATACAGTAACAAGAATCTAAATTATATATTTTTTAGCTTTAATGATGTGCCCCTTTTTCTGTTGCTCTTGAAGGCCTGCACGTTGAGGCTCTGAGAAGGAGGACCTAACCGCTAATTGACCTTTGACCGCTTCTCTAAATCTCTAAAACATTTAATAAAGTGAGTTATTCAAGCATAAACCTGTGTTTTAGTTAATAATTCCCAGATAATGGTTATGATTACTCAGCATTAAAAAATTAAGTTGATTTTCTTTATAAGTATGCAGACATGGAGGGGAAAAAAACAGTTTTTTTGTTTTTGTTTTAGAGTTTTATCTATCAGGACATACTAAAACACTAAAATTGATAAACTGTTTCATGAAACACTCAGTCCACCCCATGATTCAGCAGCTTACACAACCACTTTTAGCAGCAATAACTCTCAGTGGTTGCTTTTTGTCTGACTTTATCAGCCTCTCACATGCTTGGCCCACACCTCTTTACATCATTGTTTTAGTTCTTTGAAGTCTGCAGGCGCTTGTTTCTGCTCAGCTGTCTGAAGGTCCCACCACACCATGGAGTTTTGACTGAATTTTTGCAACACCTTGATTCTTTTTTTCCACCCAGTCATTCAGTTATTAATTTGCTGCTTTGTTTGGGACCATAGTCTCACACTTGACTCTAAAATACTTTGGTCTATGGAGGAGTTCATAGTCAACTCAATGACTGCCATCTGCCCAAGTCCTGCGGCTGCAAAACAAGCCCAGATTATCACCCCTGCTCCATCATGCTTGACGTGTTTGACATGTTACACTACTTTTGATCTCTCCAAAAAACATTGTTCCAGAATCTTGTGCTTCATTCGGATGCAACTTTGCAAACCTAAGCTGTATTGCCATTTTCTTTTTAGAGAGTTTTTCTCCTGGCAGCCCCTCCAAACAAGCCACCCAGTAGTTGAACAACTACTACTACTTGTTTTGTCTTTTGTTCAGAACTTTAACCTGCTAACTGAGGCCCATAGAGTCTGAATTGGAGCTCTTGGGTGTTTTACAATTGTAGAGCACTGCACAGTCTAACCTTGGGGTGAATTTGCTAAGATGTCGACTCCTGGGAAGATTGTAGCAATTGTCCTAAATGTTTTCTACTTGTGGATAATCTTTCTCACTGTAGAATGATTGACTCCATTCTTTGGAAATGACCTTTCTCAAATTGAAGCAACAGTTGCTTCTCTGAGGTCATTGCTGATGTCTTGCCATCTTGGCCTTGTGTTAAAACACACCAGCAAATAATAAAATGTTTTCAAATAAGTTACATTTGCTGAATAAAGCATAACTACTTGAGTATTTGTCACTGCATTTTTGTTTCCACAGAGAAATACATTATGTCTATTTTTTTTTTTGTTTGTTTTTCAATAATTATCCTCCTGGTTCCAAATTCTCCAAACTTAAAGGGCAAATATGTTGAATAAGTCAACCATGACCAGTGGAGGCAGTTTCTTCTTCACATGGCAGATATAACTCTTTTAATCCCATCACCTGGGATTTGTTCAGGCTATTCTATTTACAATCCAAAAGTCACAAGGAATCCTAAAATTTGGAATCATCCAAATTACAACTTGATAAACAAACAAATTTCTTTTTTTTTTTTTAAGAAATCTGTTATTTGGTTTATTATCTTCCTATGGAACTAATTAGTATTCCCAGCCATGTACAGGAAACATTACCCTTTAACTACTGACTTTGTCCAAATATTGGATGCTGCCCTTGATGCCAGTTGTTGGTTTTCCATCAGTATTTTTGATGCTTATTTGAGAAAAGGTTAAATGCAATAGTGAAATTTGAAATATGTTTCAATAACTTTTAAAGACACAGTGGTTGGGGCTCTTTAAAAAAATGTTTAGGGAAGAACAAAGGTGTCTTTTGTGAATCATTTCTGATATTCCAAACATGCACTTAAAAATACAATTTGAAAATTCAGTTCTGGTTGTAAAAGAAAAAGAAATTCCTAATTGCTAGGACCAAAAAGGAAAAAATACTGTTTTCAAGTTTACTATGTGGCCAAAGAAGCTTTTTTTTTTAAAATTGGGCCTTTTTTGACAAGGTTTTGTGTCCACTCACTGTTTTGTTTTTTGTTTTTTTTATTTACAACCATACACAACAGCTTATTACTTGAGCTGACGATGACATTACTTTGTTTTGTTTATCCCTAAAATCAAATGTCACTCAGTCTCTTCCCGTGACTTTTCTCAGCACACTGTATACAACAGTATACTGCTGTTCTGTCGCGTCATCTCATCTGTCCTTTCTCCTCTCCCTCCTGTCTTTCTGTACATCTACCCTATTTCTTTGTGGCTCCCAGCCAAGCAAACAATCAGTTAATTAACCAGCTCGGTCCCAGGATCATTGTAGCAGCTCTCAGAGGAGCACTGTGAAGGCCTTCACGTCTCTAAATTTACAGCTTCATTAAGTGGTCTCAAGTAAAGGAGAAATCTTTTGGAAAAAAAAATAGCCAGATTGAAGCTTCTGTGTACATGTGTTTGTGTATGTGTGTGTGTGTGTGTGTGTGTGTGTTGGCCTTGACTCCAGAGCTGGTGACTCAATTGCTCCCTAATGAAAACAAAATCCCTGTTTTTTTGCCTCTGAGGTGGCGATTGTTTTGGTGTAATAATGAGCCGTCCTCTCTTGCCGGCACAGATGCAATCAAGATCTCACACTCCTCCAAAATTAGGGTTGGAAGGCAACGAGCAAGGTGTCATTTGAGCACATTTGTGTTGCTCGGCACTGGTGCAATCACTCTGCAATATCACTTCCTTTGTCCTTGCAGACAAACAGGCCTAATTGGCTATTTCCAAGGCTACTGTTCCTGATTGGCCATTCTGACTCTTTCTGATTGGCCTCCATCTCTGCAACCAGAAGAGAGGAGAAAATGGCTTGTTAACATCTCCATATTGTGTTTCCCTGCCTGTTTTGGTGATATAAAACATCAAGACCACTTGGGACTAAGCTATAATGACAACCTGCATACGCCAGGAACTAAATCTTTATTGCCTGTGTTGTTTCCCGTCTACCAGTTTTGGCAACTTGTTATTCATGGATTGCATTGGTTTTTTTTCTTTCTTCTAGTAGCTGCATTTCACAAACATGGACGAGTTAAAGGCACATTCTGTTTTTAGGAGAAGCACAATTTTAGTCCAGTGTTGTTACATTTGTTGCACCTCGTGAAATGCCTCCAGCTTGCCAGCTCAGCTGCGTGCTCTGTTTGTTACCAGTGTGAGCCTTAGCCTCTGCAAACGGGACATCTGACTGCCACTGGCAAAATTGCAGGGAGGAGCCAGAGGGCCCCAGGCCCCTGAGGTGCCCCTGGCCAGTCACTTAGCATTAGCATTTTGTACAGAACCTAAATGTTGGGAATCTGAATCAAATGAAACCAAACAGGACACCGCCGAGACAAGGCACCTGGCAGTTCACTCATTATTTTGCAGTCCAACATGTCATGTTAGCTGGACACTTGGCTCTTTTTTCTTAATATGGTTTCTAAATTACCTCTGACTGAAAAATAATAATAATAATAAAATTCTGAATCCAAAACTGCAAACTGTAGATTATGAACAAATAAACACTTTCCTTGAATAATTGCAATACTCTACTTGTTATTAGAGATCTTACTCCTGGCACAGTAAATCGTTATAAAGCAAATACACGTTGTTATGACTGTGAACTCTGTATAAGTTTAAATGGTGCTGATGTTCACATCAGGCATTTAAGGCAATAAAAAACGTGACTTTATTTGCTTAAGAATATTGTTTAAAAAACTCTCCACAATACTGCTATAGATTTTTTTTAATGGTTTGACATGCTTTATATTGCAAAATAAAGAAATAAATATTTTAATGTTCCCATTTGAGTAGTTTTTATCTTGGCTCAACCGCTTTGATTTTCTGTACTGAGAGCAGTTTCATTACCATCTACTGCAGGTACTCCACAGAGCCCCACTCCAAAATACCTTAACTATCTCTTTTTTGTGAAACAACGCAGATGGGGGTGAAAATGTACTGATCTCCAAAAGGTATAAAGATAGGAAAGCATCTTCTTTTAATAATTTTAAGTGAGATTCTGTCTCATATGTGTTTTTTGTATAATTTAAATCACAACAAAAGAAAAACAGGTGAGCTCAAGCCTTTGCTTTATACCTTTTCTTTTTCATGAAGTCAGTAAATACAAGTGATTTAAAGACACCATTAAAATGGCTCATCCTCAACTTCACGCCTGGTGAATGAAAAGGACGTCGTTTTTGACTCCGTTTGCTGGTTTTAGTGGTCAAAGTAACCAAAGTTTAAAAGAAAAATGCCCAAGTTTTCCAAGCTTTTAAACCACCATCAACATAGTTTTGACTTTATTGTTGCCCTGACGACCATTTCTGTACTTTAAACCCCATATCATGTTGATGACCCAACATCAGGCTGTCAGCTTTTTACTGCACAGTTACGCTGCATACACAAATCCTGAGTGCAGAGCTCGAACAGAACTCTTCATCTGTGTGATTCCTCGCAAACTTATACAAATACATAATAGTTTTGCTGCCACTTGGGGGCAGTTACAATTTTGTAGAATAATCCAAGGTGCTTATTTTCTTTATTTTGGTGCTTTTAGCTTTGCTCTGCTGAGGAAAATGGAAATCAGTGTAAGGAGAGATGGTATGTGGAGAGATGAATACGGTGTTAGAGCTAATAAAGATTGTTTAATGCAGCGGTTGTTTACAATTTTCTCCCATGTTGTCTCATTCTATATGATTCTTTTTTCAACTTTGGTCATACTAGGTTTCAACCAATCACCATTCATCTTATAGGTATTGTAATTCCCAAAAATATTAACTTTATAAGGTTTAAAAACAGTTTTCAGTTATTTAGAGTGTACCATAGATGGGTATTATAGGCATTTATTTTTCAGAATAGGAGCAGATGAAGGCTACAGACTAGAGAATAGGCACAGAACTACAGGTAGTTCTGCTTGTATCTGTATGACAGGTCATTTTATTGTATTTTCAAGAGACAGACACAGAAATGTAAGGTTTTTTTGTTTTGTTTTATAGGGCAATTTCTTGAAAAACATAAATATACCTCTATCTTTCTATTGATTTATTATTGCAGCAGCTGAAAATGCAGGACTGAACATATTTTAGTCAACTAAAATACAAAATCAAAGAGACAAGGCAAAGCAACAAATTACAGCATGAATAGGCAAAAACAAAGGCAAAGAACCATTGTAACAGAAATGACATTTCACACAAAAAAAGTAAAAAAAAATACATAGAAGACAAAAAAATCATGAACACCCTTTTTTTGTGTGTTGTTGGGTTTAGTAAAATGTTTCCCTGCTTTTATTGTAGTCTAATTTATTGTGTTGTGTAGCTCAGGGCCACTGTAGGATTTAGTGAGCGAGAGTCTGAGGCAATTAAAAAAAGAAAAAACTAAAAAAAACCTAGCAGAGAAAGTAAGAGCTCAGTAGGATAATGGCAGGGTGACATACCACAGTGTGATTGGCACCTTAAGCATTAATAACCTGGAATTACCTGAAACAACAATGGTAACACTGGCAATTTGCTTAAATCTGTCCTGTCTTGGTGAAGAGCTGTTAGTCCCATTGTATGCAGAAACCTAAGGAATTGTTTGTGAGGAAATCAGTTTAGCATTAATTGTATGCGGGTTAGTGTATTTCAAATTAAGTGCTCTTCCCTCCCCCTCCGATTTTTCTGCCAAGCTCCAAACTCAGCAGGTCTTTGACTTTGGCAGTGAAAAACAGAAGGAAAATAACATTATATTTGTCCAACACCAACACATTTCCCATGTAGTTGGTGCACTTTGTCCAACTTTAATTTTAAAATGAAATAAATATAGCCCGGGACTTGAGTCAATTAAAAGTCATTAGTTGTGTTAATACATTAGCTGTGGAGAAAAACAAAATATCTGAGTGTTTTTGTCTTGCCAAATATTAATATGCCATTGCTCTTTGATTAAGTAATCAGAGGACATCTATGTTTGAATTTACAGCTCATGTCTTATTGCAGAACGTTTTCTTTGGTTTGCCGTCAAAAACCCTGCAGGTTTATAAAAGAAATGACAGATGCAATATCCTGTTTGTAGTACTTTATTAAAGATTATTAAAAAAACAAACAAAAAGAAACAGTCACAGGACTCGATGCATATCAGCCAACACGTTTTAAAGTTTTTATTAAGAATCTTACAGATTCTGCAGTTGACAGTGAGTGTCTTTCTGCCTTTCATTTTCTTATTTTATCAATTGGGCAATCATGTTATTGCCTGTGTCTGTGTGTGTATGTCTGACTGATAAACCAAGGGCTTCATTTTAATGAAATTAATAGAAAATATTAATTAAATGTACTGTACATCTACGGTTGATTAACCTTTGGAGTCAACCCAATTCGAGATAGCCACCATAGCTAATCATCCTTAGGAAAACACAAGAATGGCTATAACTTAGTCCATTTTACAAATACTGAGCTAAGATCTGGTGTGGCAGTGGCTGAAAGTCAAAGCTTCGGCATGCATGGTGGCCAAATGTATTCCTTCAAGCCATGCTAGCTAAATTTCTAAATTCTCGGCAGCCTAGGCTACCTTCCAAACTGGCACAGGAATTTGTCCATCTTTGACTCATCCTGTTTCATCTTAAAACACTTACAAATAATAAAAGTCTTGTGTTTTGTGTGTTTTCATACGGTTCAGTTCACCCTCCTTTCTCCTCTTTGTTAAAGCTTGTGTAACAGACAGAAATAAAAAAGAAACCCAAAGATGTATGCAGAGATTTGGAGCACGAACTGTTAAATACAGCGCAGAGTGATTGACTGAAAGACTAAAACTCAGTGTGTGGCTGAATAATGTAAAACTGCATATATGAATTGCACACTTGTGCCAGAATCCTACAGACAGCTTGACTGCACACTTCTTTGTTCCGGAAAGAGTCGGTTTTTTAAGTGCCATTACAGTCTTTTTCACTCTATTACTTAAAGGGTAAAAGAGGCACAATGTTTTCTATGACATTTTAATTCTAATTAAGACATATGGAGCCATCAAACTGAAAAAAACATGGCATAGCATTAGACTCTTACAAAGTGTCATAAAGAATTTCTTAAATGCAATTTGAGGCCCCCAGGATTGTCTCCTCACTCAGTACATGCATGTTGTTTCTTTTGAATGTTATTAGTGCTTTTTATACTTTTTTTAACCTAGTTTTGGGCAGTTGAATTTGTTTGTTTCAGTTTAGAGAAGCCACATTGTTGGATTTGAACACAAATAACGATTTGGTCTGGAAACCACCCTGGCCAGTTTCACAATTGCTTTAAAGGGACATTTTATGTTTTAAAGGAGCCATTAGCACGTTGAACAGTAAACGCTGTGACTTAAAGAGTTCCCAGTGAGAGCATGTTATTAACACTAACCAGTAAACAAGCCAGTCATCAATTCATCCATCCCTCCATCCATAAAGGCTGACTCCTCATGCCCCGTAGCCCAGGACTGGGCCTCTCCATGGGGGACAGTAGTCGGCTTTGTTTCCATATCATGCCTCACATTCCCCAGACCTGCCCTGGGTCCCCCCTCAAGGCACAGGCCACTGGGAGGGGCAGGGGTCTCCATACGCCCCCATTTTCTTTCCTTTTCTGATATTATCACCATTTAAGACCCCACCGAGATCATAGCATAAACCATTTTCTGTCAACCAAAGCTACTCTCTTTGTCCCCAAGAAAGTTTATAAACCTTATACCAAATACCATATACCATATATCAAAATACAATACATTTATTATACCTGCATAATTAGATATTTTCTTTCTCTCTTTTATGAGCCTTGCCTCAAACTCTAAAACCCAACCTTCCAAAATGATATTAAGCGCCGACACCTTGCGTGATGCAATCTGAGCCCCTGAGCAGACCCTGGATCAGCACCATCCACCAGCTCACCTCCTCAAAGCCGCTCACTCGACACCAAAACACACAAACCCCCTGATCCAGCGCCAGAGGCTGTCTGTACCTACAGCCCACTCTTTTTCAGCAAGAAGAAGGGTGGAGGCGCAGGCCATAATTAAAGATGGCGGCCTCGCTGTCACACAATGGCTCCGCACAGAGCAGGCTTTTATTGCTTGTATTTTTCTCAACAGGAGAGTGGGCAGTCTACCCTCTGTGAGGATTTAATTGGTTTAACAGCTGGAGAGGAGAAAGCAGAAGGAGGAGAGACGACAAGGAGGGGGGGATAACTATGGGGAGGAAACAAAGACATGGGAGAAAAGTGTGAGTCACTGGGATTTTAAAATTGCTGCGTCTGATGTTGATAAATTTATCAGTGGCAGACTGACTTTAGATATAGTGCATCAGAGGGGAACTTAATCATTTGCAGGCCCCTGACTTCATCTGCACTCTGTTCATAAGCATCCATCCAAATTCTGACTTGGAGGCATAAAAAAAGAGCCGAGCGTGGGTTTCTTGGCAGGTAACATTTACCCTGCAGCATTGTGGATATTATAATACGTATATATAAAACCTGAAATGAAAATGAGAGGCTGCCTTTTATTTTTCAGGATTTTTAAAGACTCCATACTGTTTCTCACCCACCTTATAGGGGGATATATGTGTTTTCAAATTCTTCTGGGTTTTTTTTTTAATGTTTGATTGAGTCACGCTGACATCTTTTTCAGGTCTTTGCCAATAATAATAATAATGAAAAAAGCACGTAGAGGAAAAAGTTGGATGGAAGGTGAGGTTTTAACTAAAGGGGATCTACTCTTTGGTCTGGGGTTTGACCCTTAGGGGTAAAATTGAGGATTTTGACTGCTCACATTAGCACTCAGATACTCATATTTACAATATGAGGTGTAAATGCCCACTATTCTAAATTGGTTTTACCAACCACAAAACAAAACACGTCAATGAATATTCTGTTTGAGAAAACAGTTATACTCATATTAAACCTGCAAAAGTATGATGCTGAATAACATGAGATAACACATCCTTGATCACAGGTAAGATGGGATGAGTTCTTCTTTTCACCTCTACTGGGTCAGTCCAAGTCTGCTAAGAGGCAGACGTTTTAATCAAAACCATGCATTTGGTCCTCTGTGAGTAATTTTTTCAAAATGTTAAATCAAAAGAGAATTCATGTACTTTGTAACAAGTCTTCATTGTCTTCATTGAACCTACACATGACTTGTAGACAAACCAGTTTGTAAAAAAATCCACATCAAATAGAAGCATTAGTTTGAGGCTAATGGGCAGCGTGGGAGAGTATAGTGAGGTAAACATGTAAAGCGGACTTCCCACAGCAACACTGCAAGAGACAGAGAGGCTTATTTCACACTTCATTTCATACTCATGTCTTCCAAATGTGGGCAAACACACAAACAAAAGCATGAAGCTTTATAGATTTTCAAATGGGAAGATGGATGTGATTTGTTTTTTTTTTCACCCACTCATAAATGTAGTCAAGTGGAAGAAGAAGTCCAATGGAGAAAATGGGTTGAACTGGAAATATGTATGCAATCGCATTCCAGTTCAAGCAGTGTGTGTTTTAGAAATGCTGTGTTCAGCTGATGACTAAAAGAAACATTTTTGAGCAAACAGAAGGATTTGCAATCTGTAATAAATTAAATGAAATCACTAGCCCGTGGTGACACAGAACTAACACATCTTAATTATTCTGGTCTCATAAAAGATGGAGGAATGTGAGCTAAACCTAAGTTGCTCCATTTCGGTACTAGAGCTTGATTCTGGATGTGACTGTTCAAAGTTTGACCTGGTCAGCCTAAAGACTTTAAGGCTCTGCAAAGTGAACTGATATGACATTTGTTTTTGCTCAAGTTGTGGGCAGCATGAAGGAGAACCTCTGACCTTTAGTAAGGTTGGATGGAGGAGGAACTCCTAAAAGATGTGCTTCCCACACAGCAGTTGCAGGAGGACTCTTGTGAGTCAAAAGTGATAGAAATAGAAATCCCTGAAGCAGGAGACACACAAGCTTCACCAACTGAGACTGAATGTTGTTGAGCTATTGTACCTGGCAAGCCTCAGGTATGAGTCTTTTGGACAGACACAGAAAGGTGATGGGCCCCAACAGGCTAAAATTTTCTATAATCTTGTAACTGTATATGACTTAAACTCTGATAGTTGCAACAGGGCTGCACAGTAGAGCAGTTGGTTAAGCACTGTTGCCTCGCAGCAAGAAAATCCTGGGCTCAACTCGCAGCTGGGGCCTTTCTGCATTTAGTGTGCATGCTCTCTGCGTGTACGCATAGGTTTTCTATAAACCCCCACCCCCTACACACACACACACACACACAGATCAAAAACATGCATGTTAGGATAACTGGCAACAAATGCAACATTACCTGCGATAAATGAGACATTGCCATTCAGACTAAGGTCAGTTTGAAAAACATTAGATATGTATCTGATTTAACAGCACATATTAAAGTAACCTGGGTCAGATTTGAAAAATTATGGGTCACAAATGGATAAAAAAAACTGATTTTGGCCAACTTTGCATGCAGTGTGAACATAACCTAGGTGGGTCTGTGACAGACTGGCAACATACTCAGGATGAACCCCACCTCTCACCCAATGACCACTGGAGATTGGTACCAGCTTCTTGCAACACTAAACAGGAACAAATAGGAAGAGACAAAGAATGGATGGATGGATATGGATGGATGGATGGATGGATGGATGGATGGATGGATGGATGGATGGATGGATGGATGGATGGATGGATGGATGGATGGATGGATGGATGGATGGATGGATGGATGGATGGATATCCTCATATCCTGTCAGCTGTTGTAACATGAATCGTCATTTCCACATGCATGTAATGTGATCACATGAATCCTAATGCATGGATGTGCCCACATCTAAGTAACTGGAGCAAGAACGCTGTTGTGTTGCCTGTTTCATGTTTTGCTTAAAAATTGCCATGTCAGTATGTAATTTGTAATAATATTGTCCACTTTGTAATTCTTTCAAAATAAACTACAATAGCAGAAACAGACGTGGGATCACTTTGAGATTTTTGGGACGTGGGAGTTATTGTGTTGAAAATAGCAGCTCATCTGGAAATGCACAATTGTGGTTAGGAAACAAATCAGCATGTCACTGCCAGGTGCTTGTGAAAAAAAAATGACAGTCGCATTATTTGTTTGATTTTGTACATTTTAAAAACTTTTCAAATATTTGAGAATCACTGCCCCTTCCTAGGCAAAACATGAAATACTTAGTTCATGAAATCCCCAATGAAAAAGACAAAGCAACTGCAAGAATCACCATGTTTTTTTCTCCTGCTCAGACACATTTTCAAAAATATTCACTATATGAAGTTAAAATAAAAAAAATGAATGTGATATACATAGTCTTTTATCCTTTGTTTTGTTTTTCTGTAAATGGAAACAGTGAATTATTCTCCTGGTGACTGGGTTGCTGTTGTAGCATGTTCTACCATGCTGGTTTCAGCTACTAAAAAAGTTCTGTCACACCCCTGCTGTCAGCTCAGACATTCATCATATTAAACAACAACATAAATAGAGAGCTACAAAGGGAAGGTGAGTGTCCATAATCAACCGACATTATGAAAAGCAGCTATCCACTTTCCATTTTATGCTTCTAAATGTAGCTATTTGTGTGACTATAGACTGATTTGCATCAAGTTGAAAAAGCAAAACTGACACAAAAAAAGACCAAAAACCTCCCTACCTCCTTGCCGTTGGCTGATCTTCAATGATTATATGTTTTATCTGAACTGTTTATTGTCAATTCTCTCAACACGCTTTATCTTGTTTGGGCATACAAATGAGATAGAAGGGAACAACACAGGCAACGATACAAAAAAAAAGGGTCAAAAACACACAAACAGAAGGCTGCAGTCAAGCAAACACAACAACTACTAATGCTAGCTCTCCATCACACACACACACACACACACACCAGGCAAACAATGTCTTCAACTCACACAAACCATTTGGCTGAGATGGTGGCTGATGAGAGCATGCGGCGATGGGGTGTGAAATAATGTCCTAACAAACACACACACACAAACACACATGCATGCACACTTGAAATCATCCCTTTTCCACCACACACAGACACACACTCCAATCAGAGCCCAATGAGCTCATACAGAGAACAAAATGGGCAGAAAAGAGAGAGTTGGAGGGGGGTTGGGGAACCGAAGAAAAGAACAGGATACAGACATTCATCTTTGAAGAAATGTGCACAATTTCAGGTCTAAGTCTCACATTCAGTGATGGTCCATTTTGTTGGGATGAAAAAGTGAAAAGATCTGAGGACACAGTTGAAATCTTATGAGAAACTTGTTGTTTCATGGTTTTTTATATATATACTTTCCTTTTTGTCTTTAAAAGAAACTGTCCCCACTCAATAGGCTTTATCATGACAATGTTTGTAGCGTTTCTGTGGCTACAACAATTACAACCCCTTTTCATTCATTCCAGCCATCCACTTTAGCTTCTTTCCATCTGTGGGAGCTGGCAAAAAGAATGGCATTTACTATATGACAGAAAACGAACTTCCTGTGCAGAATGTGGGGGACAGGGTGCAGAGTTCGGAAAGAAACTGCAGTTCAGTTACTTTAATTTGAGACCGCTGCAGTCAATGAAGCATTTGATGAGGCCTCCTTGACACCTCTGATCATCGTGCATGTCCAAGGGAGTTTATATGTTGATTAGATTTCATCTCTTGGAAATTAAATTATATTATGTGACAAAGTGTAATCTCTATCCAATCTTGTGCAAATACATCCCCCGTAGGCCAACAAAAAGAAATGATCAGTTTCAAAATCTTGAGCTATGTCAAGATTAATATTCTTTTCCTACTCAGTGGCTTTCAGCTTCATGATTATTTTACCAAAAGAATGTTGATGTTGAGCAATTAGGTTTGGATTACTGTGAATTTAAAATCGTGGTAGCCAATTTTAACATTTTTATGCTTATAACTCAAATTTTAGAACAGCAAGATTACAGCTGGTCAGGAAAGGGAGCAGTATTCAAATAACTGCTTTAAATAAACAAGGTTTTAAATGCATTATTGGTATGGTACAACCATACAAATATGATATAATAAACTTCTAGAAGACATGAAGTAATGATGGACAAACTAATTTGTTGTAGGTGTGAGCCCTATACTAATGGATGGATGGATGGTTAGACTGAGTGGTTATGATTCACAGTGGAAATAATATTTTTCTAACTCAATGTAGAGGAAATTCATCCTTCTACACTGAGTTGGAATTCACTGCAGTGAAAAACAGAGTGAAGCATGAGTGTGTATTGCCACCAACAATCATCCTTAACATCGACTGGATCATGAGAAGAAGAACTATGGACAGCGTCACAGGCGTCCAGAGGACCATCACCAAGCAACTTGAGGCTCTCTACTTTTTAGCTGTTGTCTGCCTTGCATCCCACAAGCAAAGCTTACAAATCTCTCCCAAAAGGCAGAGGAGACTGGCTTAAGTGTCAACAGGAAGACAGAAGGATTATAGATTTACAGGTAAGAACTCCAAAGCTGCAGAGAGTGAACATTGAAAAGATAAATCTTTTTACTTACACCTTAGTAGCACTGCCCAGCAATGTTGGTGTTGCAACAACAACAAAAAAAGATCAAAAACAGATCAACAAAGCCATCTTTCAACGTGACCCATTTGGAACACCAAGGCACTGTTACACACAGCAACTGTTAACAACATCACATATTTCCACTACATCCTCAACACCAGGTGGCCTGAGAAGCTTGTCAGTGGTGACTTGTACTTAAGTACCAACCAGAAGCTGATCATGTGAAGCTATAAAATTGAGGCAGGATAGGACACACTTTGAGGAAACCAGCTGACAATGTTCCACGATGATTACTGCACTGGAACCCACAGGGGAAGAGAAAAGTAAGGAGACCTGAAGAGACTTGAAGAAGCTCAGTCACAGAATGAGGCAAAAGTAGCCAGCCTTTCATGAGCCCAGATGATGAGGGATGCCCAGAATTAAGTACGCTTGTGGGATGTGGTTGTTTATAATGCATATAATGTACACTCACCAGCCACTCCATTAGGTAGACCTTGCTAGTTCTAGGTTGGACTGTATTTTGTCTTCAGAACTGTCTAATTCTTTGTTGCATAAATTCAACAAGGTGTTGAAAACATTCCTCAGAGATTTTGGTCCTTATTGACATATTAGCATCATGCAGTTGATGCAGATTAGTCAGCTGCACATCCATGATGCCAGTCTTCCATTTCACCATATCCCAAAAGTTCTGGATTGTTAACTGTGAAGGCCACTGGAGTCCAGTGAATCAAGATTCATCAGAACAGGCAATGTTTTCCCAATCTCTTCTTATCCAGCTTGGGTGAGTCTGTGTGAATTGTAGTCTCAGGTTCCTGTTCATAGCTGACAGTAGTGGCACCCAGTGTGGTCTTCTACTGCTGTAGCCCATCTGCTTCATGATTGGACGTGGTGTGTGTTCAGAGGTGGTATTCTGCAGACCTTGATTGGAACAAGTGGTTATTTTGGCTTCTGTTGTCTTTCTGTCATCTTCCCCCAGTCTACTCATTCTCATTTGACCTCTGACATCAACAAGGTGTTTTCATCCACACAACTACTGCTCACTAGATATTTTCTCCTTTTAGATCATTCTCTTTAACCCCTAGAGATGGTTATGTGTAAAAATCCCAGTAGATCAGCAGTTTCTGAAGTGCTCAGGCCAGCCTACCTGACACCAACTACCACGTCACAGTCAAAGCCATTTAAATCCCCTTTTTTCCCATTCTGATGCCTAGTTTGAACTTCGGCAAGTCATCTTCATCACGTCACATCACAATGAGTTGCTGCCATGTGATTAACTGATTAGCAATTTATGTTAACAAGCAATTGAAAAAGTGTTCCTAATAAAGCGGTTGGTGAGTGTATATAAATAATAGCAGAATCAAGAGAAAATCATGTACCTGAGCACCACTGCAGACGACACAGGTGGCCAACAGGGCACATTTCAAACAATGTTGTGTGTTGTGATCTCACATTCTCATATTTTACAGCATCTTGTAAAGTAAAACGGCTTTGAATAAAGGACGTAGTAAAGAAAATTTAGAACATTTTCTCTTCACTTTGTCGGTCTTTCAATCCTCTCCTTTTTTCTGGTCCTTTTATACAGCTCTCCTTCCTCTTGTGTCCCACAGTTTGTTTTCCAGCTCTTTTTTTTTTTTTTTGCTCTGATAGATGTCCCCTCCCGGGGGCTGAGTTTCCACAAAGACCTGACACCCAGAGTGAAAGAGAAAAGGACTGCAAAAGTGAGACGGGCAGAGAGAACAAAAAGGAGAAAATAGAGGGTGAGAGGTCATGAAGGAGAAGAGGAGAAGAAGAGAGCAAGTGCAGAAGGAGTGCTGTAAAGAGAGGGGAGAATAGGGGACAGAGAAAGAGCGAGGGCCAAACTTAAGAAGACGAAGGATATTGAGAAAAGGAGGCAAATAAAAGCTGAGCAAGATGGTCTGTGGTGAAAGCGACAGAACAAGAGAACGAGAAGAGAGGCAGGAGATAGGATAATGGAAAGAAGACAAAGATGTGAGGGAGAGCAGAGGCTGGGAGAGAAGGAGGGATACAGATTTGACACAAAGAAGTATCCAGCTGAGTAGAAAGGTGGAGATGAGAAAAGGGGAGGAGAAATTTGATGAAAAGAAATCAAGCTTTGAATAAAGAGGGAGTGAGCGGGTCGGTTGCCTGGAGCTTGTGTGTGTGAGTGTGTATTGTAGGGGATGGAGGGTCATAAGTAGCTGCTAAAAGGCTTGTGCCACCTCTGCTGAAGGAGGAGCCCTTCAGAAAACATCTCATCAGCTGAATGTCTGTGTGTGTGTGTGAGAGAGAGAGAGAGAGAGAGAGAGAGAGAGAGAGAGAGAGTGTGTGTGTCTGTGCACAATTTGAAGAGGAAGTGTTTTCGGGGACCAAACGGTGAGCTGGTGAATTTGCCATGGGTTCGGTGATTGCACACTTTCCTCCTCCCCCGTGACAGAGACACGTAAACACACAGTGTCTGGCCAGTGCACAGCATGTTAACGCCTCAGCTTTAATCATCACGTCTGTGGCAGGCTGACAGAACGTACCGCTCTGATCTGGCTCTGTTACACACTCACCGCATTTGCATACACTTAAGAAATCAGATTATTCTTGGCTTTCAAGCTTGACTCTTAACTTAATGAGGGAATAAAGAAAAGTCTATAAAACCCTTGAAATATGAGTTGCTTAAATTATTTTTACACATATGTAAAGCAATGCAAACAGCCATTTTTTTGCATCATTTCCAATTTCCTCTCAGTTATTAACCATTTCAGTACTCAACCAAATTTGAGATTGTGCCTGGGAACACCACAGATAAGATCAATGCTGCCTTTTTGCAGATGATGTGATTCTGTTGATGTCTTTAAGGCATGACCTTCAGGGTGAGAGTGGGAGTCAGCTCCTCCAAATCTGAAGCCATGGTTCTCAACAGGAAAAAGGTGGAATGCTCTTTCTAGGTTGGGGATGAGTCTTTGTCTCAAGCAGAGGAGTTCCAGGATCTCCGTGTGCTGATCACGATTGATGGCAAAATGAAGCATGAAATGGTTAGACTGATTGAGGCTTTGTCTTCAATAACGAGGGCATCGCTCTAGTCTGTCAAAGAAGAAATTAACCACAAAGGAAAAACACTTGATTTACTTGTCATTCAGTGTTCCAACCCTCACAAATGGTTGTGAGGTATGGATCATGACCACCAGCAATAGGAGCAAACCAGCTGCTGTAGCTGGTGGTAAACAAGAGATTGAGATCCTGGATAAAAGCTTCTGGAATGAGCTTCCTCTGTGGTTGGGCTCAGCATTAGAGATGGGACGAGAAGCTTGGTCATTCTGGGGAAACTCAGAGTAGAGCTGCCGTCTGTCTATATTAAAAGCTGAGATGGTTTTAGAATCTGCTCAGGATGCCTGCTGCATGCCTAGCTTTAAGGGTTTGTCTGGGCACATCCCATTGGAGGAGGACCCCAGAGCAGACCCAGAACTCACTGGAGGGATTATATACTGTATTGTCTTTGACCTGGGGATGCCTTGGGATCCCAGAGAAGCTGAAGAGTGTTGTTGGGGTGAGGGATGTTTGAGTTTCCTTCCTGGACTTGTTGCCTTCGCAGCCAGAACATAAATAAACAGAAGAAAGTTCATTTACAATACTCTAAACATCGACTTTCTACAGTTTTTCCAAAAGGCAGAAAGCCAGATGTTTTCTTTTGACAGAGCAACATGTTTTAGTGTATCAACAGCAAGCCAGCTGCTATAGCTGGTGGTTCACATGACAACATACAGTGGGGAATTAATCTCTGCATGATCTATCACTTGTGCTAAGGGCAGTAATATCTCATTGGGCTGCGATCGCGGGAGATTAGTTTGTGACTGAAAATTGTAAGAAAATGGGCAAACTTTCAGTTGCAGTTCTGTGTGTTTGCAACCAGCAAGCTGTGTAGTTGTGTTTTGGATGACCAATTTTTGAAAATCACAGCCTATTTTTGTGTGCGTAGCTTACAAACGGTAGCCTATTCTAGGCTGTGCACATTATTTTGTCACCCACCTTGGCAACCTCCCTTCAGATTTCTGATTTCATCTGCTGCAGTACACTTTTGAAAAGAAGATGGGCAGATTTGGACCAGTTTTTCAATGGTTATTTATCATCTGCATGGTTAGAGCTGGACATTCATGGCTTGAGCTTTGAATGTTTTCTGTTATGCAGCAGTAGAGCGCCTGCACTGGTGTCATATTAGAACTGAAGAATTGACAGAAACTAAACTGAAATGGGTTTGAGATGTCTACAATAACTCTGACTATTTTCACAGGAGACGTGTCACAAAAAATTGTTTGAATATGTTTAAATTTCAAGCAACGAGGCCGTGAGGAAACTGAGAACCCCTGCAAACGTTTCAAGCCATTTTAGAGACTCCCTCATGATTGCCACTCGCCAGTAAGTCTCCAACAGCCGCATCCAAGCGAAGTACTGCCTTTAACCGGCATTATACATCTTTATAATCATCCATCAGTCATTCCTTTTAAATGCAGTCACATTTAAACCTAAAATACCGATGAAAAATCTAAAATAAATCAGCATAAGTTCAAGGTCTTTATGTTTCAGTGCAGCATTACGGGGTCTTTGTTCTTTAATTGTTCACCACTGGCAGCATTCACACTAACTTAAAATTAGGATCCACGGGAGACCTGATGCTCTGCTATCAAGAATCCATCTGATTTGGACCCTGATGTGAATGTGCTTCACACAAGCTGAGTAGTAAGGGGAACGCTCACATGCCAGTGTGGCTGTTTTGATGCAGGTCGGTCTGAAACCAGTCTTTTGCCAGCTTGTCCACAGTTCCCCTCAGCTTTAATTTGAAGATCAGGTGAGCTCGCATGTAGCCACACACAATAACACGCAGAAACAAATATGTTCTACCCGCTGCTCCTTAATTCACAGCCTTTATATCATGGAAATGGTGGCGCTCAGATGGACAAAAGTGCTGTGGAAAAGTAATTGAAATGATTACAGTTGTCAACACAGAGGATGAAAGAAAAGGAAGATTGAGGGACACATAAAAAGGTGGATATTTTTTGCTCTATTGTCCCCCAGTGATGAACCACTCAAAGACGAGTGTTTACGGTACGGAAAGCATGTTCCCGAGCTGTCAGCCCCTCGGTAAGCAAGATTGTGGAAGACAAAAGGTGTGTGTGTCTGTGTCAAGGCCAGCGGCACACACACACACACACACACACACACACACATTGCCTACTGAATGTCTTCACACTGAGGTGAAGCTCTGTTTTTCTCACCAAAAGACCTATTTCTATCCTCTCCTGTCACTTCAGAACATGACACAGAGAGTGTGCATGTGAGGGTTTTTTTGTGAGTGTGGACCCATGAATGTTACCCTCAGAGCAATAGGTGTCTTCTGAAAATAAATATGGAGCAAACCCACGTCTACGTATCTGTTTGCAGAAAGGAATATGAAATGCATGCGTGATTAAAAGACAGTTATGGTGGAGGTTTGCTTGTTTTAGGTTGCTGAAGGAAAAATCTGAAGTCAAAAAAGCTTCAATGAGTTCCGTCCTAGGCTGTATTAAAGAGGTGTCTGATATTATGCAGAAATAATAACATTCTTTTGCTAAATTTTATGGTGAAACTGGGAGAAAAGGATTTGTTTCTCATAGAAGGGGTCCTCAAATGATAAACTTAAGTCTAGGTCTTGACCACTGGACACAGATTGGTTGCTACTTTTCAACAGAATGTTTTTTTTATTTCTAACCTCCACACATTTTTCCATTTTTATGGTAAATAATTTTAATAGTCACAGCTTTTTCTAGATTTAAAAGAGTGGTCCCCAAATGGACCAGAGTCTAGTTTCAGACCTAAATAAAGGCCTTTCCATACCCAGAAAGGTTGGTAAATTTTACTAAAATGTTTTTGTTTTTACCTGTCAATGTTTTCTCTCATTTATGGTCATTTACAGCAGGGCCCCTTAAATGGAGGACCTCAGTCCTTATCCAGACCCAAATTAATTCTTATCTGAAAATAGATTGGTTGGGAAATTTCAATAGAATGTTTTTGTTTTGTTTGTTTTGTTTGTTTGTTGCCTGCTCACTTTTCCTTGAATATACCGTAATTCATTCTAAGAGGCACTTCTCTTCTAACATTTATGAGTATTTTCATGAAAACTCGAAGTGCTGCATACTCCTGATTCTTCCTGCCTGTATATGAAGCTGCTAACTCATATATACTTTATATATGAACTGTACAATATATATTTTTGGGGACTTGCGTGAGAAAAATGTATTTAGACGGACCTTGCCAAATTGTAATAGAAGACCACTGCTTTTTAATAATTCCTTTTGTGTTTTTGTTGACCATTTTCACCTTTTCATATCTGAATAATATAGGCTATCTTCTTGTTTTCTTGTTTTTTGTCTGCATTTTTGGCTTTTTTAGTTTCCTCCTGCTTAATTTTGAAAGATTTTTTTTTGCCACCTGTGTCATCTGTGTTTTTCAGTTTAGTTTATTTATATAACACTAATTCATAGGGATGAGGAAAAAAATCCTCTCAGGGCACCATAATGAAAAGCAAACAGGTCCAATTTGAATCCAATTACAACCAGTTCACTTCAGACTAAAACGATCAGATTCAGATTCAAATCGATGCTTCCCTCTTGATAGTCTGATTGTAGTCGTCTAAGTTTGTTTGCCCTCATTTCTCTCTGTGCTTATAGCGCAGTCCTCCCCTGGTTGGTTTTTATCACCGGCCTGTGTGTGTGTGCGTGTTCGTTTGTATTTGCTGTTAGCAAATTATCTATAAAGTCCTTGGTGGACGTTAAACTCTAAGAATGTAATCTTTGGATGTGCATCGACAGCAGATTTGTTTTAGGAGTCAACCTGATTTACAGCTAATCAACCTTAGCAAGCACAAAGAATGGCTACAACTGAGTCAGTTTTAGAGATATTAAGCTAAAATGTGGTGTAGTGGTAGCTGAGAGGTATCCTCAACTCATAGTCTGAGCGCCGTTAAATGATTTCCATTCACTCTGGACTTCCACCTTCCCAAGCAGGACAAATGTCAATGAATGTTGTGCATTTCGCTCTTCCTTTCTCTCTCTTTCCCTAACAACATCACATTGTTTTTGCAGAGAAGTTTGTGTCTATTTTTTTTTGTGGCTATAAATCAGATCCAGCCTTTCTGAATTGTGCAGCTACACATACAGTACGTCCGTTTCTCAGCATTGTTTGTGCAAGCATCTTATTACAAATCCTGTACAAACGTCATGCCCGCAGACAGATTGACAGCCTGTTTCACCCCATCATGTATAATTTCGAATCAGACTCTGTCTCCTCACCAGTGTCTTCGAACTGATCAAAAAGCCCCTCCAAGCTCAAAGCTCCTCCACAATAACTGAAAACATGTCATTACAGACACACCACATCTTTACATTCCCTGTGCACTACTTTTGGTAATGCATCTGAGGCAGAGGGACGTCTCCCAAACCCTTTACAGCACTTCTCCGCACTGAGTGATAATGAGAGGAATTTTACACAATGGATCCACTTTTCTCTTTGGAGTCAGCAGGGAAAAATAGTGACAACGAGAAAAAAAACAGGGTATTGGGTAAAAAGAGGGGCTAATATGAGGCAAAAAAAAAGAGAGAAGAGGGAACGACTGTGAGAGCAAAAAAAAAAAGAGCGATTGACTAGATGAGAAAGGATGCATCATTTAATAATTGTAAATCCCACGAAGATGAGGTGTAATAGGACTTTCTTTCCTCCCACTGCTGCATTGGTAATTTATCCCTCTCTCTAGTCATCCATTTTCTACCTCTCTCTTTCACTCTGTCACCCATCAATCTTTTTCCAATTACCTGCTCTGTCTATCCACAAATCCATCATAATCATTTCCATGGTAACGGGTTGCATCCTCCATTGGCTTTGGCCTATTGTTAAATATAATTGCACACTAAACAGCAGTCTTTAGAAGCAAAAAAGGGGCTTACAAAGAGAAGCGCAGATTTAGATATTGTCTCGGCAACTAATGTCTCTCCCACATCTCTAAAGAGTCAACTTCAGAGCAGATTCGGAGCCTTAATTCAACCGTGACGTTCATTCCTCAGACGTTCTATTAACCATTATGTGCGGACTGGATTCACCCCGAGCTGATGAAACACCTTTGTGGCCCTCGAGGTTGTCAATTATTTGGGAAATGACAGAAAAGATTGGTCGATCCAAGCTTAGTAAAGATTAAAATGAGATTTTATTTGTTAAGATCATATGGGAACCAAGGCTGTTCTTTAAAGGGGGTCTTATTTTCTCTAACAGGTCATAATGGTAAGTTAAAGGTCACATTTTCTGACTGCCTCTTGATTATGGAATCATTTTTTCTTTACACACACACACACACACACACACACACACACAGTTTTGAGCCTCACCAAATCATTCATTTGTACCTATACTGCAAATTGATATGCCACACTGACTTAAACATAATTGGAATTAACTTTGTTAGCAAAATATCTCATGAACCTCTACATGGATTTTAATGAAATCTTCAGAAAGAAATCAATGGATGTACATCTACAACTGATTATATTTTGGAGTCAACCTCATTCAAGATGGCCACCACAGTCAACGGACCTTATAAAACACAATTATAGTTATAACATAGCCAGTTTTACAGGTATTTAGCTAAAATTTGGTGAATTAGTAGACGGGAATCATCCTCAACACATACTTTGAGCTGAACAGATTGTGCAACATCTTTCATCTTTGCTTAAAACCTTGGGCAGTAACTGCTTGAGTCAACCCTGTTTGTCTGTTGGCAAAATGTCTCATGAACGATTTCAATGAAGTATTTATTGTCTGTACTTCTACAAATGATTCACTTGTGGAGTCAAGCCAATCAAGGCGGCCACCCCAGATAATAAAAATGTCTATACCTCAGTGAACTTTGCAGATTGCAGCCACACCAGATCTAAAATCTGGTGTGGCTGTCAGTCATTCACAACACTTACTCCTAGCGCTAACAGATCACACGAGATATCACAATGTAATGTTTATCTCAAGGTTTGACCAAAAGGGCTATAACGCCACCATTTCCCAAAACAGTGGTCTAAAACTGTGGCATGAAATTCAAGGCCTTTAATTGGATTAAAAGTCTTTAACATTTGTGTATAGCCCTGGATGAATAAGCAGTGGTTCCATTCTGATAAAAGAAAATAAATAAAAGCTGTAGCCTGAGCATTAAACTCAACCGTCTGTGTCCTGCTGTGGGAAACAAACTCAGAACTGCAACCATTCACGTGGATGTGTATTTGCTGACCTCCAGTAATTGATATTTAGAAAGCACATAATGGTGTGAGCTTAATTAGCAAAACAATAAACAATACGTTTGTCATACATGAGGTAAAAGTGAGGCGGTTAACACTTCAAGGGCTTCAATTTCATGTAAAAAAAAAAGAGGGTGAAGTTTGTGTGTTTTTAGTTGTTTTGAAACGACTCAATCAGCCAGCGTTACATGTAAAAAATAGAAACTGCACAAACTCAAGACTGGCATTAATGCTATTTGGCTTGTTGCAGGTATAATTAGCCCACTTTTTCTCCCCCCAATTTGTTTTCAGCATTCTCTTGTTTTCAAGCTACTAGTCATTATTGTGAGCAATAGATAATGTTGGGGCACATGAGAGCAGATCCTGGAGCTGTACCTGGCACGACATGCTGATTGGACTCTGAAGAGGTTTGTTATTGTGTTGGTTAGTGTCAAGCATCACTCTCAACCTCCCCTCAGTCCACTGAGCTCCCATTCTCCCTCTCTTTGCCCTCAACTGGTGCTCTCTCTCTCTCTCTCTGCCTGCTCAGAACTACAAACTCACACACACACAGGCAAACAGACAGGAAGCGAGGGCTCTAGCGTTTCAAAATAAAAGAGTACAGTTTTTTTTTTTCTTTTGGTCCATTGAGGACATTCTTGTGCCACCTTCATTTCAAGCAGGAATGTTACTATTTATTGCCTCCAGAAGTCTTTAGAAGTCACCATTGCTCTATTTGTGCACCATCACTAAATGAAGTCTATTATTAAAAAAGATGTTATTCTCTGTTAGCTTTAATAGATGTTAAAACACTTTGCTGTCCTGACTTTGAATTTAAAGGAGCAGAGAAAAGGGAGAGAGACAAAGAGAAGGGAATAACTAAATGAGTGATCTAAAGTCTTAACGAATGGTAAAACTACAACACGGGCACTTTTATTGTTGTCTCGCTTGTCCTGTTTGGTTTACATTGCTGTTTTCACAATGTAACGTGGTGATAATGTACGCACATTTATGTTCCGATTTGAAACTAGGACGTAGCTAATTAACGTGGAACTATTAGGGCTCTAAACTATCCAAACAGCAGTTTAGACTGAGCCTTTAGAAAATTTTAATTTGTGAAAGTTTCAGATTTTACTCCTTCAACAATTCTCAGATGCCCACTTAAGAGATAAAGTTGTCAGAGAAGGCATTATAGGAAAAAATAAATAAAATGAAATGATATTATACATAGATTTCCTTTTAAGCTTGGCTCAGAGACTAAAACCATATTATATGCATATAAAGAAGTTTTCCAGGGTAATGTAACCCTGTTCAACCAGTCATATCTATTAATTGCTGTGAATATTATATTATTAACTGTAATTTGATTTAAAAAAATAAATAAATAAAAATCGTGAACTTTAATGGTATGCATTTTATTTTAGAAATTTTATTTAGAAGTTCAATGCAACACATACCGTATTTTATGTGCTTTTATTACACAGAAGATGTTTTGGTAAATACTGTTTTATATCAGATTTAATTTATGAAATCTAAATATTGGGATTTCCTTTAAGAATCTCTCCAGATTAAGTTGATGGGACTTCGTGTCCTCTTTACCCCAAAATGCAAGATGATGTGAAATCCAGCTTCAGTGGGTCGTTTTATGTTGAAAGTATGAACCGGAAGTCTTGCGGTCTGGTTTGACGCTGAACGCTCAGTCTGTGTGTGTATGTGCACGCGCGCGCGTATGTGTGTGTGTTTTCGGCTTCCTGCTGTCGCTCGGTGTCCGCTCGCCGTCTGTCTCGGCAGTGTTGAACGGCTCGCCATGGCGGAAGGACGCCGAGAACAACCGCCTCATCCTCTCCTCTCCTTACCACCGGCCAGCAAGCGACCCTGCCTCCGCCCCGCACCCCGAGGTCCCGGTCCGGGGCCCGGCCACGGCAGCGGGCTGCCCGGCTCCCGGTACCGTTCCCCGGAGTCTCTTTTGGACTGCGCCGCTAAGGCAGTAGCGGAAAAGTGGGCCTTTGAGAGAGTGGAGGAGCGCTTCGAGCGGATCCCGGAGCCCGTCCAGCGCCGTATCGTGTACTGGTCTTTCCCCCGCAACGAAAAGGAGATATGCATGTACTCGTCGTTTCAGTGCCGAGTCAGCGGCGAGGAGGGTCCGTCCGCGGCTGCCAGTGGGGCAGGGGGCACGGGGTCCGGAGCTACCACCGCCGGTGGCGGCGGCGGAGGACCTACCTCTGGCACCTCGGCTACCGTGGGGGCAGCCGGAGCCGTGGGAACGGGAGACGGACTGCCTTTCCGCCGGGGTATCAGACTACTAGAGACCGGCTGTGTGGAGAACGTTTTACAAGTCGGTAAGTGGAGTATTTTGTCGTTGAAGCGAAGCGAACCTTCTCCGGCGCAAACACCTCGTGGACCGTTTCCGAGTTCCTGCCGCTGCTGGGATCTGTTCTGAGGGGATGGGGGGGGGGGGGGGGNGGGGGTGATTGATGGAAGTTTTTCCTGCTATCGCGGAAAGTATGCAAAGCGCCTCACTTTCAGCGAAATTAAAGCCACGCGTGGCTCTTCTTGCGCTTGCAGTTCGGTAGACTTAGGGGACGGCGTTTGCTGTCGAGTTTAAAGTTAATTTCCATCAGTTTTCGTTGTTTCTTTGGACGGGGGATGGAAAAACGGAGCAAAGCCGATGCTGCTCGCTAGCTTAGCCGACCAGCTGCTGTTTAAAATTTAAAGGGCTTCCGAGTCTGTAGCCTCACCGCTGACTGTTGCGTTTGTGTCCCGTCGTTTTTTTTCTTTCACTCGTTTTCCCATTTGTTTGTGTTTTTCTGTTTTTTTTTTGTTTGTTTATTTGTTTTGGGTTTTTTTTTTTGGAGGGGTAACCAGCTGATTTGTCTTCCTATACGGAGCTGGAAGGAGCCGCCGTAATCCCCCCCCTCGGCTTTGAGTCAGGGGGGAGGCGGGGAAGAAGACGGCTGACAGACGCGGATACAAAAGGAACCAACGCGAACTCGTCGGTGTTGCGTTTATTCTGTCTGTTTGTTTTTTTTGTGAGAATTTCCAGTTCTGATTAATTTGTTTGTTCCTGAACTCAACTTCGGTTGAGAATGGCTTAATACACACACACACAAAAGGCAGTTATTGGATCTCTTGTTATGATTAATCCAGCGTTAATCCGCAAAAATCCTCCTGCAGTTTTTGTTTATTTGCTGCTGCAGGTCCAAAAGAAAGAAAGAAAAAAAAACCGGACAAAGAGCGCGTCGTCTCCAGGAGGAAAGACGCTCATCACCGAGGGGGTCGTCGCGTCGTTGTTTCTAATTCAAAGTTGAAGCAGGAGAAGCTGAAATGTCGCGTTTAAATTGGAGCAGTTCGCCCCGCAGCCTTCTGAGCCGCTCGCGACACAAAGGCTTTCCAGTGGAAATGATCGATAAGCGTCTCGCATTTCCAGCGCTGCAGAGAGAGAGAGAGGCTGCTTTCAAACAAAGGGCCATTCCGCAAAGCTCCATCTCCCGTCTCTTTCTCTGTAGCTCATCCCCCTCACCTCACCTCACTCACCCCCCTGTGTTTTGCGACGACCACAAACTGAACCCTGGCATCAGAGAGAGGGAAACACAGAGGAACGAAACCCAACAATTGTCACAAAAAGCGTCTTTTATGGTCACCAAGTGGAGTTTTTTTATTTATTTTTTTTTCTGGCCATATGGTGTGAGAGCCACTGGAGCTTCTCTGGGGTTTCATGTTGCTCTGATGAATCAGGGATGAGAATGAGGAGGGAGGGGGGGAGAAGAAGAAGCTCCAAACTGTCCATGACTGCTGTATCTAATTGCATCATATAGATGAACATTGATCCCACCCCCACAGCTAAAGGAAACCCAAGACTTCAGAGGATGACTTTAATATTTGCTCTGGGATGTATTTGTTACAGCCGGGCTTGATAAGTTCTGCGAGCTGGAGTCTTTTTGTGCTCCTTTTGGCCCATCTGAGGCTTGTGTGAGGGTTCTATCCTAATTATCAATCATAAAATGTGCCTTTAGAAAGCTCTAACTGGGAACTTTGTTGCACAAGTCACCGTGTGTTTTGCTATCAGAGCAGCTGTACTCCACTGGGGTCGGTTAAAGAAAATAATCTTACCAGGCTCACCTCACCTGACAGTGGGTCTTGCTTTTCCTTAAGGCGTTGTCTCGGGAATTTCTCGTGACTTCCGTAGGGTGGTCGACTTCCTCGCGTGGGTCGCAGAAGCACGTCGCCCCTGTCGCTTGAGTTTTGAACACCTTCAACAAATTTGTAGGACAGCTTTTTGGCCGAAGACGCCACAAAGTCAAGGCGGGCACCTCCTAACGGTCTAAGAAGCGCCGCAGCTGGATTTTGGCACCTGTATGGGAGCTCTCGGCCTCTGCCCCCAAAAAAAAACACATCCGGGTCTTAAAAAGCACACTGATAATAAACATATTGAAGTAGGTTTCAAGTGTGCTTAAGCAGATTCGATCATAAATGTGGGGGTGGGTACAAAACGACAGAATAATGTGCGCAGCCAAGAATACAGTTTCGCAAGCTGTGCACATGAAAACGAACTGTGATTTTTTTTTTAAACGCTGGCTGCTCAAAACGTGCCCGCACGGCCAGCTGGCCACTTGGTTCTCAAACGCTCAGAGTTCAGTGAGACTGCAACTGAAAGTTTTTGCATTTTCTTGGAATTTTCCCGCAACTTTGAGCCACCAACTAGCCTCCGGCAATCACAACTCGCTGAGCTACCACCTTTAAGGTCAGTTGTTGCAGCAGGCACGCAAGATTGTCTTTATACCAACAAACAGCAACAATATTCTACGTTTTTGTAATGTGATACGACTTGGCAAGTATGCTTGATTCCAGGGTAGCCACCTCAGAATTCGATCAGTCCTGCAGCTTGATAATAAAACGTTTGCTGATACATTTCATTTATCTTGAAACTTAAATGACTAAGACTTATTTGACATAGACACAGAGTTATATATGCCTAATAATAAAGAGTGCACAATACACTGGTAATCCCAGGCTGACCAACAATTAGCATATCTGTAATCTGTGACGTTTTAGGGGTTTCTACAATATTTTAAACAGGACTTTCTTAGTTTAAAGGTGCAGCAAACGAGCGTTGTTTTGTCACCGCTATTACGTCGTAAATCATAGGTTCCCTACAATATCCAGTCAGCTCTGCTTTTGGTTGTTCTCCTATTGTGTTTCCTGCTACCTCAACCGCAGGCAGTTGCAGACTGCCCAACATTAATTATTATTTTTCCTTTTTTTGGGGGGGGGGGCTGCATCCTTCTCTTCAGCCTTTGACTGCTGCTATCAGTTGCAAGGGTGGAAAAAGCCGTGACATGTTTTGATCAAATGTGCCTCGTGTCAGTAAGGACGCTCTTAAGTCGCGTTACTTGGCTGTAAAGTCAACACGCAGCCAGC
Organism: Kryptolebias marmoratus; assembly: GCF_001649575.2. Lineage (NCBI taxonomy): Eukaryota > Metazoa > Chordata > Actinopteri > Cyprinodontiformes > Rivulidae > Kryptolebias > Kryptolebias marmoratus. Next base: position 16,876,367 of record NC_051449.1, on the reverse strand, counting down.
AAAGCTGCGCGGCCGACACGGCAGTGTTGTTTATATTGAAACTCTCGCTCCTCGTCGGAGTCCCCTCTTCAACAGTAGGCGTTGCTACAGAGAAATAATCCAGCCTGCAGCAGAAGAGTTTACAGGAAACTCTTAACTGCAGCTCAAACGTATTCACACACGGCCAGAGTTAAAATAGCAGAGATTTAAGGGTCTTCGAAGCAATACTGTTGCGACTTTTAGACGCCACTGTATAACCTTTAACTGTATTACTGTAGGCTTTAAAATAGAGGCGGTTCTTGTTTTCAGAGACAATCATTTTAGTAGCAAAACGCTGCTCTGTGAATAGAAATGAGACTGAACTACTAGATGACACGCACGCCATGGTTGCTCAACCTGAAAAAAAAAAATAGGCTCCTCAGGCAAAAACTAGCAATAAGAGAGACAGGAATTTAACTGTCAAACCCCGAATCACGAAAACGAAATGCTTCGACAAAGCTTTTTTTTTTTTTTTTTTAACTTTACTCAGTCATGTGGCTGAAGTTGTCTTGTCGTGACATTCAGAGACCAAAAGTCAGCTGTTTGTCTCCATTGATTGGGGGGAAAAAAGAACACAATCTCATTTAGAGCTGGGCAAACAGGGAGCGCAGATGTATTCCTATTTACTGACCTCCAATTTTACATCTCGCCGAGGATGAGCACGGACAAGATGGGGAAAAGAATCGCTTAAACTTGTGAGGCTTTCCTGTCAGATTCATTTCTTAATCAGCAAACCTGAAAGAAATGAATTGACCGGCATGTCTCTTATTGATGCCTTGCGTCCTTTGTGCGTTATGGGTTAAGAGCCTTTGTACGTCAGCCTCCTTTAACAGTAATACTAACGGACTGAAAGGACGTGAGCTCATCAACAACTCATTGGCCCATGTGCTCATAATAATCCACTCCTTGCCCCGAGTCATAATTAGAATAATCAAAGTAAAGCATGATTGTTTTTGTCATACAACCCCCTCCCTCCCCTTACACTGCACACACACACACACACACCGGCTTACTCAGAAGCCCCGGTGCTGGAGCCTTTATAAAGTCCTCAGAGAACAGGAGGAAGGGATATAACTGGAGGGAGGGAGGGGTGGGGTGAATGGGGTCCTTCAGCTTTGAGTCAAGCGTTGGGATTATTGGGTCATGCTTTGTTACCCAGCTGTAGAAAAACCCCTTGTTCACAGAAAGAGTGTGTGTGAGTGTGTGTTTGTGTGTCATGGAGGGAAGGGCGGGGGGGGGGTGTCTTGTTTGCTCGTCGTTGTTGTCGAGACGGAGACGTTAAAGCTGTTTTGGATCCCTGACGCCTTCGGAAGCATCGACGGCTTGGTCGAAGCGGGACAGCGAAGTCCAAAATAAAAACAAACATTTAGGCCTTTAAACAAGTCATTTAAAGTTTCCCTGGGTTTTCATTTGGAAATGTGGTTTTATTTGTATGTGACATGGGGCGAAATGTGCAAGAGCAAGGTGCTTTTTTTATCGGGTAGTTTGTCACAAAGGTACAGTAGGTATTGATAGTTTAATTGCTTCTGTTCCAATGTGGGTTTCTAAATGGCATACAGTCGGGATGAACAAAGTTTGAAAACTAGCAGCTTCTGGGTTTGTTTTCGCCCTCCTACAAATGCTTTTGTTTCATTTTAATTTAGATTCTTGATTTTGTTCGTATGCATTCACCGTCGAGGTCGTGACTTTCAGTTCGACATACAAAAAGCAGCGTCTTGCCAGTGTTTGCTCAGACGTAATTTCCTGGCACGATGACCGCGGGTCGCCTTGTTGTGGAAAAGCTCGTTAGCTTCTGGTTTAAATCTGCGTTCTCGGTTTCTCAAGAGTGCCTTGTGATAAAAGCCAGACAGAAGGAGGTGGTGAGCTCATCCTCTGTTGCCTCATCACCCATCTTTCTTCCTTGACGTCTCAGGACTGAATCTGACTCTGCTCGCTTTTTATCTTTGCTTCCATAACTCAATCTTTGATGTCTGGAGCTTTCTTTTTTTTCTTTTTTAGCCCAGTCTTTGTTCTTTGTCTCCTTTTACAAAATATGTAAACCCCATATGTTTCCTACCATATGTTTCCTATTTATCAGCTTCTTTTATGGGGTTCTCTCTCTCTTCATTTCCTCAACTAGATGCTCGGTTCGGTTTTTGAGCCGAGAGCTTCTTCGTTTGCTCAAACCTGAAACTTCAAGTAATTATTTTTAACTTCCATCCCTCTGCTCTTCTGTCCTCTTTCTGCGCTGCCAGTTGAGGAAGTGTTAGTGGTCTGAATGGGGAGGATGAGGGGAAGCTGGAAAGAGTCAGTCATGACTCTGAGGTCAGGTGGTTGCCGCCGACGCTCTGGGCTTGCAACTCAGCAGTGTTTCCAGTCTGACGGGAAGTTGGTTCAGCTGTTTTTTTTTTTTTGGGTAACTTCTCTGAGGTCAGAGCCTGGCTCTGAATTAGCTGAGAGTTTTAGACTTAAAAATGAAGGGAAGTCTCTTCATGTTTCAGTTGTTTGCTTCATATCGAAGACTTTTCCACGTTTTGCTTTTATTGACTTCTGTTCGTTGTGTTGTCGACACTTTCTTCAGGTAATTTAATTCCAAACTAGGAACATTTGTTGAAGAAGCTGAAAACTGAGTTGTTAATGTTAAGACAATCAGAAGAAAAAGCTAAAATGACTAAAACAGTGGCATAAAACTACAGTTAGAATAGAAAATAAAAACTACTATTATCAAAGCAGGAGTTATAAGTTAGACCAGAAAACTAACTTATAACTACATGAGCAAAAATGAGCAGACTAGTAGCTGAAAGCTAAAATGAGCATACAAGTAGCTGAAAGCTAAAATGAGCAGACTAGTAGCTGAAAGCTGAAGTGAGCATACAAGTAGCTGAAAGCTAAAATGAGCAGACTAGTAGCTGAAAGCTAAAATGAGCAGACTAGTAGCTGAAAGCTAAAATGAGCAGACCAGTAGCTGAAAGCTAAAATGGCCAGACTAGTAGCTGAAAGCTGAAGTGAGCATACAAGTAGCTGAAAGCTAAAATGAGCAGACTAGTAGCTGAAAGCTGAAGTGAGCAGACCGGTAGCTGAAAGCTACAATGAGCTGACTGGTAGCTGAAAGCTACAATGAGCTGACTGGTAGCTGAAAGCTACAATTAGCAAAACTTTAGCTAAATGTTAAAATGATCAAAATACTATCTAAAATTGAAACTAGTGAAACGGTATCTAAAAAAATAAAGCTAGTACACTGAAGCAGATTTCAAAGAGCACAGTGTTTTTCAAGGATTTAAAGAGTTCCTCATTCATTTAAAATGAAAAAGAAAATGTCAATAAAGTGAAATATTTCGAAACGTAGAGAAGTTAGAGAAAACGCTGTGTCGTCTTAAACAAGCTGAAGGATTTTCTGTATGAATGTTTTAAAGCTGAATATATCCTGAAGTAGCTCGGACGATTATTTTTCCTGGTTAGATTTTTCTTTTTAAAGCTCCCCGCACTCATATGTCTAACAGCAGACGACATTTTTACCCATGATATGAAGAGTGTCACCAAAAGTAATTCACACACAGAATTATGACCGAACTCCACAGCTGCTACTGCTCTACAGACAGGATTTTTTTTCTTTTCTCCTCCCTGTTTAAAACATCTTAAATGCTCACCGTTTTAGTTCGCTGTTGCTCTCAGCAGCTGCGTTTTCAGCTTCAACGTGCAGCTGTTTTCACTGAAAACTAGCCAGTTGTCATACAGTCTAAAGTGTTAGCGTGAAATACCGTATATAGATTTGTCAAATGTCTGGAGACACAACCTGCTAATGAACACTATAATGAAGTAGCTTCTTCCAGTTTCAGGTATTCTTCTGCTGAGGAGGGTTTCAAGTGCTCAAAGCCACTGTTTAGTTAAAAAAAAAAACATTTTTAGGAAAATAAAGGCTACACAAAGTGGTGTACACAACTTTTCCTAATGAAGCATCACAATTGTAGCCACATTTACAATATCCCCCTTCCTATTTAAGCCGTTTGTGACTCATGTTTTGAGATTTTTTCAAACAGATTTATTATTTAAATGCGTTTTGACTATTTTATATTCATAATTGGTACTTTCAAGCACCAGTTTCAAGTTCAAGCTTTCAAGTGCTTCAGCCTTCGCTAGTTCTGTCAGTACAAAAGCACGTTTGAATTTCTTAGCCGTGTTTTGCTCTCGCTCATTCATTCGCTCCGTATGTTCTCGGCGTTCCGTGCCCCCAACTGTAGCGTAGCTCTCAGGCGCGCTCTCATGGTCAGCCCCTTCCCCTCTCTCTCCCAAAACAGAGAGAGAGAGGATATTTAATCAGTCTAATTAATTCCACGCCCGCTGCACTCAAAAGGAGACAATCGGTAAAACAAATCACCGCTGCATTCTTATGAGCTCTCAGAGAGGCTTGTGAGAGATGAGGCCATTAAGAAGAAGTTTCTGCTTTTGCACTCATCAAAGACGGCCCGCACCTGTACGCGCACACGTGTGAGAGTGCGCGGTTTGTGATTGTATAAAATCGTTAATCAAAGGGGTTTTTTTTATACGAGGGCTTCATCCACCAATTTGAGACACAAAAAGCATGATGGAAGAGGGCTGGGATGGTAATTATTCACGTTTTTTTTTTGTTGTCTCGTTGTTGCTGCTAAGTGCTTTGCTCGCTGCTTTTTTTTTGTCTTGTAAGTTAAAAAGGGATTTTTAGAGTTCAGAAATGGGAAGAACAGGAAATTGGTCGAAGTTTGGAGCATTTTATTTATATTTTAAGACTTCCCACCTTTTAAGGCCTTCCTCACACTGGTCAACCACTTTGCTACACCCTACGTGGCCTATTAAAGAGGGCTATATTGCTGCAAATTTGGAAAACCTTCAGTCTAAAGGCATTTGTGACTATGCCACGCTAATAGTACTCGCCACTTAGATTTTTGCCTGTTACTTTATTAGCCCTCTTCACACTCTATCCTCCCACTCAGGCAAGGTTCTCATCAGGATTCAGAAGGTTGTTAGCTTTATGAATCTGCCATAGGTATCATGTCTATGCCATGTTGTCTCCGTGACCTTGTCACGATCTCAGCCTAGGCGTGAGGTCAATCTGACCAATCTGAGCCGGTGCATGTCATACTAAATGTCCCACATTTTGGGACACTACAACTATAAATTTCAAAGTATTTTGCTGGAACTTAATGTTGTAGACCAGCAAAAAGTAGCACATAATTATCAAGTGGAAGAAAAATAGTAATTTTTTTTTCCCAAATAAAAACTTTTCACTGAAATCCAGCACAACCGATTGCCTTCAGAAGTCACCAAATCTAAATGTACAGCTGCCTAAGAGCTTAGTTACAGAGTGGTGATCAAAAAGCATCATGAAGACCAAGGAGCCACCAGACAGGTCAGGAATAAAGCTGTTGAGAAGTTTAAAGCAGGGTTACATTTAGCCTTACGGAGCACTGTTCAATCTATCAGCTGAAAATGGGGTATGGTACATCTGCAAACCTACCGAGACACGGCTGTCCACCTAAACTGGCAGGCCGGGCAAGGAGAGCGTTAGTGGGAAGAAAATGTGTAATAACGCATGGAGTTTAGGTACGCTTCCACCACGTTTCACTCCAGACTTGATGCGCCGCCACCGAAATGATAAACCACCACAACTTGGCTACAAACAGCTGCTCGTGAACCTATGCAGGCCCAGTTTACACACCGCCGTTTTTCGATGAATCCAGGGCGTTTCTGTTGCACTTCGGCCGTTCACGTACATGACAGCAGCGACAGGATTATCTGACACCGAAACGTTTCGAATCAAGGTCTCAAGGTGGAACTTCCTGTTGGATTTCAAAGGAGGAACGTGTGAAATCGCACGTCCCCACCACAGACGGCGGCAGTCAATAGTTGTTTTGCGCATGCACGAGCAGATAATAACAGTAATAATGGCGGATAGCAGAGTGTTGATTGTGCTACTCACCCTTTTCAGCATGTAGCAGCAACCCAACCTCCCTGTCGGTCCAATCAAATGTTCGTGTCTTCACCATTTTGGATATAACACAGCTACAACAGATTCAACGGGCACGGGATTTCCATGTAAACGTGTGGCTTTTTCCCAACTAACATGGGAAAATCTCTTTCCAGGAGATTGGTCACAGGTAAACAGGGTCCAAGTATGATGGGACTCCCACTGCTTTCCTAATAGATGTCTGAAGACCTCGCCAAGACCCAGCATAGGCCAGTCACATTCAGGCTGATTTTCCTTAAGTTGTAACCGAGTCGTCATCTAGTGTGAAGGAAACTTAAAGGGCTCAACTGGATCTCTTTGGCTGTGTTTGGATGTTTTTTGTTCTTCCTCCTTGCTCAAGCTATAGCGCTGACCACAACTTTGCAACCTATCAGACAGGAAGACTATATTTGAAGTCAGCATAGAAAGTTACAGCTCAGTGTCAGAGCTTTTATTGCATATTATCACTATAAAACAGATTGAAATAACTAAAATCACCTCTTTTTGTTTATGCATGCATTTGTTTATTGCCTTGTATCGTAGTCAGGTTTTTAAAATGTTGTGCAAACCAGGCTTCAGGTGTTTCATCCACACTTTTGCCGTTTTGCTGCCTGAACCGCAGCCTCGTTTGCAGCAGCAAGTAAAAATGGCCTTCTGTACCGCTGCTGCTGTTTGCTCAGCTCTGTCTCTAAACAACAGCTCCTTTCCCAAAGTGGTGTATCAGCACAAGTGTGTATGATATAACTCACAGAGCAAACACATTTTTACTACTCCTTTCATTTTCTTGTGCCTCCCTCTCTTGTGTGTGTGTGTGTGTGTGTTCCTCCCACCTTCCTTCGGGTGGTGGGTGTGCAATCAACAGCCAAGATCAATGGCGGGTTTGTTCTTTTAGCTCTCAAAGCCGACGGCCTCCTGTGTTCAGTTATTGCACACTTCCACACCTGTCTTTTATTAGCTTTCTGAGTGTGTACAAGTGTGTGTGTTTACCGTGGTCGTTGCACACATTTGGCCCGCGTCCACATCTCAGAGACGAGCCGGACTAGAAAGAAAACACGGAGGCTCGCAGGCTGGACTATTATGCCCTCGTTTGGTTGTAATTGCCTAACAAATGTTGGAAGAAAGGAGAGAAATTGACAAACGTGCAGGGGAATGGGAGGTAATTTGAAATGCAAAGCAGACGTGGAGTGAACTATAATGTGATCAGACTAATTGTGCATGAGAAATGCTACATTACCAGCCCACCTTCTCATGTAATATAACCCCCTAGCTCTTCCTACACGAGGTCCTGTGGTGCATTTCGACAAAAAGATCAAAACTACGGCTGTGAAAAGGCAGGAACTCTGGGATGGCTTCAGATGTTGAGGATAGCAGTAATGACTAACATTGTTTTTTTGTTTGTTTGTTTGTTTTTATATAAAGTAAATGACCTGTCTGATTTGTACAGGATGTGGTACTCTTATCTGAACTTATTCATGCATATTGGATGCACATTGACTTGCAAATCAAGTAATTTTAACCGAAACTAAAACCCATCATTACTCTGTTGACCTCAAACTTATTTAACTATTCCCCCTTTGTGATATTGAGTATGAGAAATAAACTTGCCCCTTCTAATGAATTGATGGTTGGAGAGAACTCAGTCAAGCAAAACCTTTTTTCATCTTTTTTTATTGAACTGAAGGAACTTTCTGGATGAAGGTTTAGTCAGACAACAATTAGCCTATGATAAAGTCCAAAAAACAAGTCTTTCCACCTGTAACTCTAAAGGGTTTTTCTTTTTTTCTTCTTACAAGAGCCAGCTTTTAACTGCCTTCATAGAAAATAGTTTAAAAAAAATAGTTTATTTCTACGTACAGAGAGCCACCTCAGAACCATGTCATTGTATCACCTAAAATGTCTCCTCCAGTATATTTTTGTTCCCCTTCTTTGTTGTATGAATTTCTGTAAAGAACTGTATTACAGGGAGATGGTTTACACAAATCTCAGTATTTGTGTTGATATTCCTCAAAGCAGATGGTTTTTAATCCCATTTTAAAGCATCACCCCCCTTCTCCTACTGATACGCTTACACCTACCCTTTGGCCCGTAATTCAAAGCTGTAATAAGTAGCAGAGTTAAAGTATTTCATTGCAATTTAGGATATCCATTCAAGAAGTCGATATGCCAGTAGTTTTGTTTTTTTCTTTGCTTTTCTTTTAACATAAACGAACACAACATAACTGTGCCCAAATATGACATGTAAAACTAGCTTACTTGTTATGGACAAATTATTATTAGTAACGTAATACATTGAAACGCATCAAACTAGACATGACAAATGTTTTACTGCTAGTAAAATCATTTGAACTGGAGAAATCCCTTTTAACAGAAAGTGTCACTGTTTGTGTCTGTTGTCATCTAAAGAGGAGAGTGAATCCTGGGCCCGTACATCTTGAGATCATGGGCTCTTCAAGCCAGTTAGATTATATTTGACCTTTGACACTGCACAGTATCCTCAGCCATGTCCTCTTCTTGGTTTGGTTGAATTAGCAGAGCACAGAAATGTACATTACATAGAAATAAAGTACAGTCGGTTCTGTTGCTGTATTTGGGAACAGCCTGCCCTCTGGATGCTTTTAGTCATAGCTTTTTGTTTTCCGTTTCTGTACTCATGACGTTGCACTTTGTGTCAGCCGGTCCTGACCGTTTCTTGATTTTTATGCTTTATAACGCTTCCCAGCTTCCCTTCGAATGCAGTGAATATTATTTTTATTGCATTGCCCATCTCCTCTTGGAATGGGAAGTCATAGATCATGGATTTCAGATAGTCACCCCTTCCTCTTTATTTTTTTAAACTTCTTTAAATACACACAAGGTTGTGTATTGCAGAGAGTGTGTGTATTCGGTGTTTTCCCAATCTTTGCAAAAGACCTTCACAACAACAAAACAGTCAGCAAAACTGACGAAGGCCCATAGGAATTGTGTGTGTGCAGCCATTTTACTTGGATTAGAAATTATTTCCATACATTTGGTCGACTCTGATCCCAAGAAACCAAATTCAACAAACCTATTTTATATATATATATATATATATATATATATATATATATATATATATATATATATATATATATATGTAGCTGTCATTTCACAGGCTGCTGCATTCAACAGTTTAAATGTAATCCATCAGCACTGACCTCCTCCAAAGATGTGAATTTTTCTGCTCGCAAAGGTTTGTCTGTTTCGGGTCATGCTGTGCATTTCATCGCTCCTTCCACCTCCACCATTCCATCTCCCCAAACGTGTGAATAAGGTTTAAAAGGAAGCACTTAGTGCTAAAAGTATGAATAATTGTATCAATTGGAGACTGAGTTGCCTATTATAGTGATTCAGACTGTCAGTGTGCATTAGCAAATGGACCTGGTGTGTGGCTGAATTATTCTGAATCTTTCATTATGTGAATCTGAAATGTGACCAGCAGACACCGTTTTACCCTCAATTGTCCTCAGACGCCTCACACACACGGTTGTTTTTTTTCAATACAACTTGGTCAGTCAGTTGCTAGTGCTAAATGTATCCTCTGTACACCTGCTAACGTTCTATTATCCACTGATACAGCATGTTGCTAAAGGCTAAACTGTCTGAAATGTTACAAGGGAAAAATGAAGAACTCACACAAACCTTTCGGCTGTTTACTTTGCATCAAGCCCGACTCCTATTAAATCTCCATTTCTTAGTTGTACCTCTACGGCCTTCCGCTCAGTCTGAGTCACAGCCATATTTTAAGAGCCTTTTGGGTCATGATGTTCTGTTGATGGTCTTTTTCTTCAATAAACCAGCTGCCAGTTGGTATAGCCAACTTACACGCAAACATATCAAGTTCCAAAAAGGAATTTGAAAGAAATCAATTCACCATTTTATGTACATTTTTCTGCTGCATTTTTCCACAATTTCCATTCCTCTTTCTCAGCTTGTCCCCTCACCTCCCTCCCTTCCGTTTTTCCCCCCTTCCTGCTAATAACAGCACTCAGTGTGGTTTCTTTGCTGGAGAAGGCCTGCTATGGCCCATTAGGCCAGCGTCTCACCGACAAATGAACGGTGAGATGACTGCAGAAAGGAGGGGGTTAGGAGGAAAAATGGGACGGGGCAGGGATGGGATGGGTGAGAAAG